>NC_052151.1:59962569-60262569 GCF_902713615.1 Scyliorhinus canicula | reverse complement strand
TGTGTCAGTTGATTTTCAGCTATGTCTGAAAATGAAAATTACAGATAGTGATTTTTAAAAATTAATTTACGTAATGTGGGCATCACAGGTTAGGCCAGCATTTATTGTCCATCCCTAGTTTCCCTTCAGAACGTGGTGAGTTGCCTTTCTTAAACCGCTGCCGTCCCTGAGATGTAGGTGCACTCACAGTGCTGTTAGGGAGGGAGTTCCAGAATTGTGTCCCAGCGACAGTGAAGAAGCGGCGATATGTTTCCACATCAGGGTGGTGAATGACTTGGAGGGAAATCTCCAGGTGGTGGGGTTCCCAGGTATCTGCTGTTCTTGTCCTTCTAGATGGTAGTGGTCGTGGGTTTGGAAGGTGCTTCCTAAGGAACCTTGGTGAGTTTCTGCAATGCATCTGGTAGATGGTACACACGGCTGCCCCTGTTCGTTGGTGATGGAGGGTTTGAATGTGGAAAGGGGAATCAAGCAGGCTGCTCTGTCCTGGATGGTGTTGAGCTTCTTGAATGTTGTTGGAGTTGCACTCATCCACGCAAGCGGAGAGTTTTCCATTACACAACTGACTTGTGCTTTGTAGATGGTAGACAGGCTTTGGGGGGGGGGGGGGGGGGGGGGGGGGGGTCAGGAGGTGAGTTACTCGGCATAGGATTCCTAGCATTTACCTGCTCTGGTAGCCACAGTATTAATATGGCTAGTCCAATTCAGTTTCTGATCCACGGTACTCCCAGGATGTTGACTATGGGGAATTCAGCCATGGTAATGCCATTGGATGTCAAGGGGTGATGGTTCGATTTTCTCTTGCAGGAGATGGTCCTTGACTTGCACTTATGGAGTGCAAATGTAACTTGCCACTTGTCAGCCCAAGCTTGGATATTGTCCAGGTCTTGCTGCATTTGGACATGCACTGCTTCATTATCTGAAGCAGAGACCATGGCAAACATTGGAAATTAGACAGGTGGTTGAAGGAAAGGGAGTGAAGGGTAGGCACATTTGGGATGAGATAAGAAGATAGAAGATATGAGATAGAAGATAAAACACCAATATGGACTAGATGAACTGATTGGCCTATTTCCACGTTGTAATTGCTATGTAAATTTCGGTAGGGATATACAGGAGCAATCAAAGTAAGCAATGTACATTTTCCTTTTCTCTACATAGTCTTTTGTGAAAATACAGAAGCTAATGGTATCAATTAGCTAATCATTTTCTTGTGAGACATGAATGAGTAGTTGAACACTGACTTGGCATGAAAGGGGTTCTTCTACAAGTTTGGGTGCCAGCATTAAGTGTTGCCCTCAAATGGCAGGATTGTTTTTACATGCAAAGCTTCTACGGGCCTTCTTTCATGAAAATCAATGGGACAGAAAATCATGAGAGGTACACCCAACTTTCCAAAAGACATCACCAGCAGGCGAGGCTCTGTGCCAGGAGCAAAGGTTTGAGAAATTGCCATGTGCGGAGGGAGTGGTATTGGAGATAAAATGAGTAAGAACGAATAAATAATCAGGAAAAAAGCTAGCTCACATAAACAAAGGAGTTAAAATATCCTTGATAAAGTACAGCAAGAGCAAACCTAATAATGAGCTATGCTTGTGAAGTGGCTGCAAAAACAATATGATCATTCATCATTGCAATACCATACATCAGAAGCATTGTGTGCTCGGGAGCTGCCAAATAAATATCAGTCAGTGGCATCTGGCGTTTTTAAAACATATTAATTTATGTTTGTAATGCATGGCCAGGATTCAACTCATCACTAATTTGGTCTTTTCATTGAAGAAACAGAGAAGAATTATTCAGGTGTTTACTTTTTCCCGGCAAAGTGCTGAAATAACATAGACAGTTTTCCCTTCCTTATAAACAGGGAAAGAGCTGATGCAACCCGCGTTTGTTGCAGTTTGGCTTTCCTTGGCTAGCCTTAACAAATATTAATAACACCTTTCATTTTAACTGGCTCATGGTGTCAGTAAGATATTGCTGAATGCTTTATAGAGAAGAAAATGGATTGAGTGCCAAAGCTTTAGGGAATAGACGAGCATTATTGCAGTTGATGGTATAATGACTTTTGATATGAAGTTGGGAAAAAAACATTTACTTTTTTTAAACTGGGAAATAAAGCCGTGCACTTGGTCAGACAGAATGTTCAGTGGGGGTGCAATGGAAATGGTTAGTAATTGATGAGCTTAATGCAACACTTTGAAGATTTCAAAACAGAATCAGTCCGGCTAACTTAGAATTTCCAAATTTTGAAAAGCTGATATAGGTGGTGTTGCTAAGTACATTAGATCATAAGAAACAGCAGCAAGCAGAGGCCATTCAGCCCATTGAGCCTGCTCTGCCATGAAATAAGATCATGGCTGATTGTGACCTCAACACAATATTCCTGCCTGTCCATCATAACCCTTGACTCCCTTGTCAGTCAAAAATCCGTCTACCAAGATGAAGGTGACCCAGGCTGGGAACTGACTATTCAGGGATATTCAACATTTAGGAAGGACAGGCAAAAATGAAAAGGAGGTGGGGTAGCGCTGATAGTAAGGGAAGAGATCAGTACATCAGTGAGGGAGGATCTTAGATCGGAAGAACAAGGGGCGGGATTCTTCCCTACCCGGCGGGGCCGGGGGTCCCGGCGTAGCGGAGTGGCGCCAACCACTCCGGCGTCGGGCCTCCCCAAAGGTGCGGAATTCTCTGCACCTTTAGGGGCCAAGCCATCACATTGAGGGGCTAGGCCCGTGTCGGAGCGGTTGGCACCACGCCAACTGGCGCCCAAACCGGCTCCAGCGGCCTTTGACGCCCGGCGCCCGGTGCTGGGGCTGGCCGAAAGGCCTTCGCCGGTTCACGCATGCGCCGGTGCATGCGCGCTGGGGGATTCTCTTCCGCCTCCGCCATGGTTGAGGCCGTGGCGGTGGCGGAAGAAAAAGAGTGCCCTCACAGCACTGGCCCGCCGGCTGATCGGTGGGCCACCGTGGGGGCACCCCCCGGGGTCCGATCGCCCCGCGCCCCCCCAGGACCCCGGGGGCCTGCTCGCGCCGCGATCCCGCCACCACCAGAGGTGGTTCAAACCACGGCGGCGGGAGAGGCCTCCCAGCGGCGGGACTTCGGCTCATCGCGGGCCAGAGAATCACCGCAGGGGGCTCGCCGATCGGCGGGTGGTGTTTCCGACCCCTGACAATTCCTGGGTGGCGGAGAATTTCTGCCACGGCGGGGGCGGGAATTTCAACGGCCCCGGGCGATTCTCCGACCCTGCGGGGGGTGGATGTCAAATCTGAGTGGAACTAAAAACAGCAAGGGGCAGCATACATTGTAGAAATTGTTTATAGCGCACCAAACAGTATTGGTAATATATCAGGAAATTAGAGATGCATGTATCAAAGGAAAGATCTTTTCTGCATTTACCCTGTCTGTAAGTTTCAATAACATTACCTCTCATTCTTTTAAACTTCAGAGAATCATGGGCCCAGACTCCTGAGAAAAGACTTATTGATAATCTTATTGTCAAAGAACTTTTGTGGAAGAATGACCATAATATGGTAGAATTTTAGCGATATTGTTCAATCTGAAAGCAGGATCTTAAATCTAAACAGAGGGAACTTTGAAGGAATGAGGGGCAAGTTGGCTAAGGTGGATTGAGAAAATACATTAAAGGATATGACGGTAGTCAGACAATGGCTAGTCTTAAAATAATTAATGCATGGCTTGCAAGTATACATTCCTTTAAGGCACAAAACCCAAAAAGAAAAATGAGTTGATTATGGCTAACAATGTAAGTTAAAGATTGTATGAGAGCAAAGGAAGGGGCTTACATGGTTGCCAGAAAGTAATAAACCTGAGGAGTGGGAGCATTTTAGAATCTTTTATGTTTCAATTAGATTACCTCTCATTCTTTTAAATTCATATAGACTCAAACTGCTGAACATTTCATCAAAAGACAAACCCCTCACCCCAGAAATCAGCCTAGTGGACCTTCTCTGAACTGTACCATTGTAAGCACATCCTCCTTGAGTAAGGTGACCAAAACTGCACAGTACTCTCGTCATGGTCTCATCAATGCCCAGTACAGCAAGACTTTGTGACTTTTATGCTGTATCCTCCTTGCAACAAAGGTCACTGACTTCTTAATGCACACATTGATTGACGTCATAGGTTGGATTCTCCGATCCTCCAGCTGCATGATTCTTGGCGGTGTGCTGTTCGCTGGCTGCAGGATTCCTGCCACTTGTCGATGGAATTTCCCATTGAAGACATTCCATGCCACAGGGAAACCAGCGGTTCGGGGTGTGCTGCCGGTGGGAACAGAGAATCCCAACAACCAATGAATTCCAGCCCATGTCTTAGGTGTAGAATTGAACCTTACTGGCCTCCTGCAATCTTGCGTATGATGCCTGTTTTAATTATGAATGACTGCTGGATGCACATCTCCGCTTCTTTCAAACTTACTGCTTTCAGCTTAGCTTCCCACGGGAACAGGTTGCTAAGAACAAAGAACAAAGAAAAGTACAGCACAGGAACAGGCCCTTCGGCCCTCCAAGCCTGTGCCGACCATGCTGCCCGTCTAAACTAAAATCTTCTGCACTTCCTGGGTCTGTATCCCTCTATTCCCATCCTTTTCATGTATTTGTGAAGATGCCCCTTAAACATCACTATCGTCCCTGCTTTCACCACCTCCTCCGACAGCGGGTTCCAGGCACCCTCTGTTTAAAAAACGTGCCTTGTACATCTCCTCTAAACCTTACCCCTCGCATCTTAAACCTATTCCCCCTAGTAATTGACCCCTCTACCCTGGGGAAAAGCCTCTGACTATCCACTCTGTATATGCCCCTCATAATTTTGTAGACCTCTATCAGGTCGCCCCTCAACCTCCGTTGTTCCAGTGAGAACAAACCGGGTTTATTCAACCTCTCCTCATAGCTAATGCCCTCCATACCAGGCAACATCCTGGTAAATGTCTTCTGCATCCTCTCTAAAGCCTCCACATCCTTCTGGTAGTGCGGCGACCAGAATTCAACACTATACTCCAAGTGTGGCCTAACTAAGGTTCTATACAGCTGCAACATGACTTGCCAATTTTTATACTCAGTGCCCCGGCCAATCAAGGCAAGCATGCCGTATGCCTTCTTGACTACCTTCTCCACCTGTGTTGCCCCTTAAATTGACCTGTGGACCTGTACACCTAGATCTCTCTGACTGTCAATACTCTTGAGGGTTCCATCATTCACTGTATATTCCCGACCGTATTAAACCTTCCAAAATGTATTACCTCACATTTGTCCGGATTAAACTCCATCTGCCATCTCTCCGCCCAAGTCTCCAAACGATCTAAATCCTGCTGTATCCTCTGACAGTCCTCATCGCTATCCGCAATTCCTTTGTGTCATCTGCAAACTTACTAATCAGACCAGTTACATTTTCCGATAAATCATTTATATATACTACAAACAGCAAAGGTCTCAGCACTGATCCCTGCGGAACACCACTCGTCACAGCCCTCCAATTAGAAAAGCACCCTTCCATTGCTACTCTCTGCCATCTATGACCTAGCCAGTTCTGTATCCATCTTGCCAACTCACCTCTGATCCCATGTGACTTCACCTTTTGTACAAGTCTGCCATGAGGGACCTTGTCAAAGGCTTTACTGAAGTCTATATAGACAACATCCACTGTCCTCCCTGCATCAATCATCTTTGTGATTTCCTCGAAAAACTCTATCAAATTAGTGAGACACGACCTCCCCTTCACAAAACCGTGCTGCCTCTCGCTAATATGTCCATTTGCTTCCAAATGGGAGTAGATCCTGTCTTGAAGAATTCTCTCCAGTAATTTCCCTACCATTGCCGTGAGGCCAGGCTCATTCCCCAATACCAGGTCCAGTATAGCCCCTTCCCTCGTTGGACTATCTAGTTGGACTTTTGTTTAGCAAAACAAGGTCATCCTTTCCAGTGAGACTGTTTATTGAAGAAAGACAAGAAAACAGTATTTTGGTTAAAGTTTAATAATGAACGAAAACACTGGGCGCGATTCTCCCAAAACGGGAGAAATCGTAAAGCTGGCGTAAAAGCCGGGCGGGTTTTACGGCAGCGCATCCCTTCCCGACCGGGGACCGATTCTGGTCCCCGGTCGGGGCTAGCAGCCCGACGCCATAGGCTCTGACAAGACGGGCTTAACGAAAATCGTTAAACCCGCTTGCCGGAGTTAGCGCCGGCTGACGCGTCATATGACGTCAGCCGCGCATGCGCAGTTTGGAAGACTCCAACCCGCGCATGCGCGGGTGACGTCATCGCGTTTTTGCGCGAAACCCGCGCATGCGCGGGCCGGGTTGCCCCTCAGCCGCCCCGCGAATGGATACTGCGGGGCGGCGGAAGGACAAGTAGTGCGCGGGCATCGGGCCCGCTGCCCGCGATCGGTGCCCACCGATCGCGGGCCCATGGCACCCTTGGCACGGCCGTGGTACGGCCGTGCCAATCGGTGCCATGGTTATTAATAGCGAGTTAGTCACGCCGTTTTTACGAACGGCAAGACCAGGTGTGTTTGCCGTTCGTAAAAACGCCGTAAAGGGCTGGGACTTCGGCCCATCTAACAGCTGAGAATTGCTGCCGGCCGTAAAAAAACGGCGGCAGCGATTCGGGTCGGGACTTCGGCGGGGGGGGGGAATAGCGGGAGGACGGCAAAAATGTCGGGAAGGCCCTCCCGCTATTCTCCCACCCGTCGTGGGGGGCGGAGAATTTCGCCCACTATCTTTAATAATATTCTCCTTGCATTTGGGGTTCTGTCTGTATCTGGCCAGGAGTCAGCAGGCGATTGAACATGAACATATGAAATAGGAGTAGACATAAAACATTCAGGTCCTCAAGCCAGCTTCGCCATTCAACAAGATCATAGCTGATCTGTTGTGTTTTGTTTCGACATCCCTATCTACCTGTTAATCTTTGAGTCCCTTGCCTAACCAGTATCTACCTACCTCTCCCTTAAAAATATTCAGTGATCCCCCTTCCACCAACTTCCGAGACAAAGTTCCAAATTCGCACAACTCAGAGAAAATAATTCTACTCATCTCTGTCCTATACGGATTACCCCTAATTTTAAAACTGTGCCTGCCCCCTAGCTCTGGACTCACCCCCCCAAGACAAAACATAATTTCAACTTGTCAAAACCTTTCAGGATCTTATATACTTCAATCAAGTCACCCCTCGCTCTTCTAATCTCCAATGGAAACAAGTCTAGTCTGTCTAACCTTTCCTCATAAGACAACCCACTAATTCCAGGTATCAAACTAGTAAACCTTCTCTGAAAGACCTCCAGCACATTTACATCACTCCTTAAATTAGTACACACAGCATTCGAGATGTGGGGTGGGATTTTCCACACAAACCGCGTGTGTTTAGTGGCAATGGAGATGGCGCCTGCAATAGGCCGGTGGTTGTATCTTCTGGCCCCGTTGTTGTCAACGGGGATTCCTTTTTTTTTCATAGAATTTACAGTGCAGAAGGAGGCCATTCGGCCCATCAAGTCTGCACCGGCTCCTGGAAAGAGCACCCTACCCAAAGTTAACACTTCCACCCTATCCCCATAACCCAGCAACCCCACCCAACGCTAAGGGCAATTTTGGACACTAAGGGCAATTTATCATGGCCAATCCACCTAACCTGCACATCTTTGGACTGTGGGAGGAAACCAGAGCACCCGGAGGAAACCCACGCAAACACGGGGAGGATGTGCAGACTCCGCACAGACAGTGACCCAAGCCGGAATCGAACCTGGGACCCTGGAGCTGTGAAGCGATTGTCCTATCCACAATGCTACCGTGCTGCCACGTTTTGAATGGACCTATCGCTTCCGAGAAACCCACAGCGGTGTGTTCAGTCTGCGGGACTGGAAGATCCCGCCAGCTTGAACTGCCGGAAAATCCGGCTGTGGTCTCACCAATGCCCTGCATAACTGAAGCATAACGTCCTTACTTCTATGTTCTTCAGCTTCCCATATGCTGCTCTTCCATTTGTCAAATGCACCAAGCTCTAGAGGAAGGACCGTTTAAAGAGGCTAATGTTGAAATTGGCCAACCTGGGGTGGCTGGTGAACCATTCTTTTTCTCTTCTGCTGTTGTCACTGACGCTGTTATGGGCATTGCTGCGGCTCTGCCTTTTTTCTACTCCTGATGCCAGAATGAGTTTTCCACTGGGTATCATCTACTTTTTGAATGACGAATAGAAGACCATCAGAATAATACTGGGCCTGTTCAATTGGACAAAGCACCACTCGTCTGCTGATGCTCCAGGTTTTGGGTCTGTTTAAATAATATATACTACATAGATATCCCTTCCTTAGATTTGGTGTTGCTCCTCACTCCTGCAAGCAATTTCCTTGTATATCTGCAGTTCACAATATCTAAATGTTAGTGGGTGTGCATATATAGATTAGAAACTGAAGTGAAATCATAACATTCATGGTTAGTTGTCAGTTCTTTGCACTTTTTAATTTGCACTTTGATAAGAAGAGGTTTTAATTAATTTCATTGGTGATATGTTCTATGATATAGCTTTGATCTAAATTGGGCATTGTGCCATATGCTACGACCCTTGCATTCACCCCTTTTCAAACTTACAGTTGATGAATGGACAATGGGCTAGAAGAATGAGGCCGGATGCATTACTTCATGTCACACTGAGTGGGAAAAGGGCTGACAGGCATAACCCAAATACTTTATTTAGCTTTATTTAGTTAACTGGTCCTGGTTAACATTCTGGTTCCGATTGGCTCCTGCAATAGGTAAGTGAATTTTTCCTCACTAATCCAGACTCCCTTCGAAGACCTCACTGGACTGACTAAGCCCCATGTTTGTTTTCTTTTGTCTTCTGCACCCATAGTACATCTGTGGCTCTTTGTTGTCCCAGGATTTGGTCAGTAAATACCAGTCAACCAGAGTCACCACCTCCATGGGGGGTGTTTGTTAGCCAGGCCCCTCTAAGATAGTGAGAAAAGCAGTGTGTGAACACAGACTGGAATCATCTGAGCACTTATTTATTTCATACAACTTCAAGATAATCAGGGATAAGAAATGCCATGATCAATGCATGGATTAAAGGGGTAGTGCAGGGACGTGGGGCTAGGTGCAGTCTTCTTTCGGAGGGTCAATGAAGATTCGATGGACCGAATAACCTCCTTCTGTATTATAGGGATTCTGTGGATTCTATGAATCTGTGTTGAAATGATATGGGTCTTGGGAAATAATAGGTAACAGCGTTACATATATGTGTATATATATATATATATATATATACACACACACACACAAGTTAGGAACAAGAGTAGGCCTTGGCCCTTCGATGTAAATTCAACCCCACATTCCTGCCTGCCCCAGTAACCTTTCACCCCCTTGTTAATCAAGAATCCATCTAGCTCTGCCATGAAAATATTCGAAGGCTCTGCTTCCACTGCCTTTTGAGGAAGAGAGTTCCAGAGACTCGCAACCCTCTGAGAGAAAAAAATCCTCCACATGTCTGTTTTTTATGAGCGTCCTCTCAATTTTAAACAGTGACCCCTAGTTCTAGATTCTCTGATGTTCCTTTAACCTAAAGTTTAACAACATCAGGCAAGGTACTGTGGTACAACATGCTTCCTCTGATCAACCAGAAGAACTTCTAACTTCCAGACAATTTAAGGAAAAAAAGGGTCAATAGAACCTGACTCTATCTATCAAACCTACTCCTTTCAATGGACTTTTCAGGGAATCCTAATGTATTCAAACTGCTGCGGCAGTTGAAGACCACAGATAAACTCTGCAGTCTGTGAAATTTCCCCTGACCCTCAAAGATGATTGAACAACTGCTCCAGATTATCAATATAACATTACAATTTAAGTTATTAAAGCTCTGACTAGCTTGCGCTCTGCAGCTGACATTTCTGTAGTCCCAATAGGACTGGAAGCACTGTGTTCTACAAATTATTTCATCATACAATGCTTATATTTATCTCTGCTTATCTGAACGTTATTGGCGGGCTCCACTTTGCCCCCTTACTAACTCTGTATGATGATTCACTTCACTGAACAGAGCACTTAAGGAAACAATTCAAGTGTGTGGTTCGCATCTTGACTTCTGGGTATTGTTATATATTCACCTAGACACTGGGTAAGCAGAGGTATATCGTGAGAGATCGGAGAAGCCTGCTTATGGAAGCAGCTTGTGACACCAAAATGAATGAAACGATGATCACCAAATAGAGCTAAAGACACGGGTGGTTAAACAGGCTAATCCCAAATAATGGGTTGGGATCAGAATGAAATTAAGAATATAAGGAATAGGATCTGGAGCATGCTATTCAACCCACTGAAGCCTTCTCCACCTTTCAATCAAATCATGGCTGATCATCTACCTCAACTTCACCTTGCATTATCACCATAAGCCTTCATTCCCGCGGTATCTAAAAATCTGTCAGTTTCTGACTTGAATATACTTGAGATCTAAGCATCTACATTTGCTTTCCTTGCTTGCTGTTAACTTTCAGTGATTCAGATGCAATGTTACCCAGGAGTCTCTGTATACCAACATTAACCCACGCTTGTTTATTGCATTGCAGACAACACGTTAAATTGATGTTGCCAGCTCTATTAAATTATTGCTGTGTGCAGCCGGAAGTACTTTGCTGTTTGTTGATGAGTCTGGTATCATGAGTGTCTAGCCTCAACTAAATAAAGGGAGTCTGCATCTTTTAAAGGCGACAAGAAGTGATGGGAGTTATTTTGAAAGGTAAAGGTGAAGCTGGGCTATGATACTTTGAGGAATTGCTGAACATGAATCATAGAACTTACAGTACAGAAGGAGGCCAGTTATATAAAAATTGTAACAAATGTATTGTCTCGCTGCATTTCATCTGCTTTCTACAAATATGGTACAAAAAGTCAAACGGCCATGTTTCGAAAGCTGGTAAAAGCCCACTTTTTAGTACCATGTAAACTGTAAATACGGAAGCTAAATCCTTTGAGTGAGCTAGATTTTCATGAGTGATGCACAAAGAAATTATGAGGATTAACAAAGGGAAGTATTTAAAAATCTACAGTGCACAAACTGCCCACAGTATAAATGAAACTTCTCATTCTGAAATACAACTGCAACACACATTTCATAAACTCCTTGCAGGAAGCAGGGAATGAGTGACAGCATCTTATTTAGTTTGCTTTATTTTATTTCCACAGCCGTTAGTTGGGACCAAATATTTCCCCATTTTCCGCTGTCCCAAATCAGTCAGTAAAATAAACAGGGCTTATTGCAACAGTTTATTGAGCTTCTCTAAATATTGGGAAGATTAAACACATTTTAGTCCTGGCTCCAAACTCCGTTCCCTAGCTACCGATGGCATTTCTCTCACAGTCTTGCAGGTCCGAATCTTCTGGCCTTGATGGATTTGGAGCCATGAAACCATGAGACGCGACATAAATTCCTGGGAAATCTCCACTTTCCTGTGTTGTTTCATACAAACCAGTGAGCCAGACAATCTCATCTGGTATTGCCACAGCTCCCTCGCTGAAACCCAGGGTGAACAGGGTATTTTTAGTGACAAATCAGTATATCACCAGTGTGTAAATCAATGTCTTCTTCACGCTCCTTTTTGTACTCGCCTAGAGCTCTATATTAATATCTATCAGCACTCATTTTCCCTAGTTTAGATGCAAAACATACAAGCCGAAAAACTTGTGTCTCATGTGCTCAGCAGGCGGGAGAAATGAGGGAAAGCATGTACCCAGGTTTTTTGACAATGCACTGGATATCTTGGTTTACAAAGTGGGGGGAAGGAGAACCTTTCCGTCTCAGCAGTGAAGTCATAGTCATAAAGTTTTACAGCCATACAACACCTATCTATTCTGATCCCATTTCCCAGCACCTGGCCCATAGCTCTGTATGCGAAGAATTTCAAGTGCTCATCTGGGGCGAAATTCTCCGACCCCCAGCAGGGTCAGAGAATCGCCCGTGGCCGCCGAAAATCTCGCCCCCGCCATGTACAGAATTCTCTCACCCCCAAAAAGTCAGCGTGCCGCCAATCCCGCCGCCCGGAGAATGACGGGGGCATGCGGGAGGCTATGGGTTTCTGTGCTGCTGTTATTCTCCGGCCCGGATGGGCCAAAGTACCGCCGACATCGCCATGGGGCACGTCAACGTTAATCACAACAGGTATTTAACGGCGTCAACCAGTGCTGATGGTTGACGCCATTCATCGTGGAGGTGGGTGACAGGCCGGGGGGGGGGGGGGGGGGGGGGGGAGAGATAATAGAGTGCGAGTGCCGGTGGGTTGGGGGGGGGGGGGAGATCACAGAGTGCGGGTGCCGGTGGGTTGGGGGGAGAGGGAGAGATCACAGAGTGCAGGTGCCGGTGGGTTGGGGGGCGGGGGGGGGAAGATCACAGGGTGCGAGTGCCGGTGGGTTGGGGGGGGGGAGATCACAGAGTGCGGGTGCCGGTGGGTTGGGGGGGGGGGGGAGATCACAGAGTGCGGGTGCCGGTGGGTTGGGGGGGGGGGGGAAGATAACAGGGTGCGAGTGCCGGTGGGTTGGGGGGGGGGGGGGGGGAGATCAGACAGTGCGGGTGCCGGTGGGTTGGGGGGGGGGAGAGATCACAGAGTGCGGGTGCCGGTGGGTTGGGGGGGGGGGGAGAGATCACAGAGTGCGGGTGCCGGTGGGTGGGGGGGGGGGGGGGGAGAGATCACAGAGTGCGGGTGCCAGTGGGTTGGGGGGTGGGGGGGGGGGGGGAGAGAGATCACAGAGTGCGGGTGCCAGTGGGTTGGGGGGGGGGGGGGGGTGGGGGAGAGAGATCACAGAGTGCGGGTGCCAGTGGGTTGGCAATGCTGACATCTGAACTGTTCTCAAAGAAGTCGATGAACAGCTGCCATCTCCGGGCAAACCCCTCCACAGACCCTCTCAAGGCGAACTTTATCTTTTCCAGCCTGCAAAACTCTGCCAGGTCACTTACCCACTCCACCGTTTTCGGGGGCCCCAAGTCCCGTCCCTCCATTTTAATAATATCCTTCTCCAGGCTACCAGGGAGGCAAAGACCACGACATTGGGTTTTCGTGCCCCCTGGATACCCAGGTCTCCTGATGCTCCAAAGATCGCCTTCTAGAATCAGGGCCACCTTCACCTTCAGGGCCTCTAACGCAACGTCAGCAAACCCCTGCCACAATCCCACAAGCTTCGGACATACCCAAAACATGTGGACATGATTCGCAGGCCCACCCACATAATGCCCACACTTATCCTCCACCCCTTTAAAAAACTTGCTCATCCTGGCCACAGTCAAGTGCTTCCTGTAGACCACCTTAAACTGAATAAGGCTAAGTCTAGCACACAACGAGGATGCATTCACCCTCCTCAGAGCCCAGCCTCCAATTCCCTACCCTTCCTCCGACTTAGGCTTCATGACCGGGTCTCCCTCTCAATCCATCAACTGACACTTTACCCTCCCCTATCCCTGTTCTCGACACCACCTTGTCCTGCAGCCCCTGGGGTGGCAGGTGGGGAAAGGACGGTATCTACTTTCGGACAAAACCCCTCACTCGCAAATATTGGAACCCCATTCCCAGTGGACAATTCAAACTCCTCCACCAACCCCTCAAAGCTCGGAAAGCTGCCCTCGACGAATAGATCCCCAAACAGCTCAATCCCCGCCTGTTGCCACCCCCGAAACCACCCCCTCCAACTCCCCCGGAACAAACCGGTGATTTCCACAAATCGGTGCCCAAACCGAGGCCCCCTCCAGCCTTTGGTGCTGCCACCACTGACCCCACACCCTCAGGTCCGCCACTAACACCGAGCTTGTGGAATACCTGGCCGGTGAGAATGGCAAAGGCGCCATCAGCAGTGCCCCCAAATTCATGTCTTCACAAGAGTCTGCCTCATACTGACCCGCTCCCATACTGACCCCTCCCCCACTCCCACTTCATCACCATGGCTATATTCAATGCCCAATAGGAGTTCATTAAATTCGGAAGAGCTGAACCCCCCCCCCCCACCCCTGTCAACCCCCCGCCAGCAGAACCTTCTTCACCCGCGGTGCTTTACCCGCCCAAACAAACCCCCAAATCAGCGCATTCACCCTCCTGCAAAAAGCCTTAGGAATGAAGATCTGAAATTCTGAAACACAAACCTCGGGAGAAGCGTCACCTTCACCGACTGCACCTACCCCGCCAACGACAGCGGGAGTGCATCCCACCTCCTGAAATCCCCTTTCATCTGTTCCACCAACCGAACCAAATTTGGCTTGTGCAAACGCTCCCATCCCCGCGCCACCTGAATACGCAGACACCTTTAGTTCCTCCCCACCACTCTAAACGGCATCTCCTCCGGCCTCTTCTCCTGCCCCCTCTCTTGAATCAGAAAAACCTTGGTTTTCCCCATGTTCAATTTTTACCAGCTGAATTCCTCCAAAATACTCAGAATCCCCCCAATACCTTCCAATGGGTTTGAAATATAAAGCAGCAGATCGTCCACGTACAGCGAGATCTTATGCTCCACCACCCCCAACCCGTACTAACCCTTGCCAGTCCCTTGACGCTCTCAGCGCCATTGCCAATGGCTCTATAGCCAAGGCAAAGAGCAATGGGGAGAGTGGACATCCCTGGCTTGTTCCCTGATGCAGCCTGAAATATTCCGAGCTCACCAGGTTCGTTCGTACACTCGCTACCAGCGCCCGGTAAAACAACCGGACCCAATTCCCAAATCCCTGCCCAAACCCAAACTGCCCCAGCTCCTCCCACAGATAGTCCCACTCCACCCAGTCGAAGGCCTTCTCTGCATCCATGGCGACCACCACTCCCCATCTGGTTCTCCTCTATCACCCCAGGCACACAGTACTCAATCCTTGAGGCCAAGATCTTGGCCAGTAACTTGGCAACAACATTTCACAGCGAAATTGGCCTGTAGGACCGACACTGCTCTGGATCCTTGTTCCTCTTTAAAATGAAGGAGATTGAGGCCTGTAATAAAGTTGGTAGGAGCAGCCGTTGCTCCCTCACCTCATTAAACACCTTTACCAGCTGGGGCTTCAGGTCCCCCGAAAACGTTTTGTAAAATTCCACTGGAGATCCGTCCAGGCCCGGGCCTTCCCTGCCTGCATCGGCCCCATACCGTCCACCACCTCCACCAGCAATGGGACTCCCAGTCCCTCCACCAGGTCCTCCTCCACCATCGGGAACTCCAACCCTTCCAAACAATGCCTCATTCCCTCCACCCTGGCTGGGGGCTCCAACTCATACAGCCTCTTATAAATATCCCCAAACACCCCATTTACCCCCACAGGGAAGACCACCTTCCCTCCCTTATCCTTCACCTTCCCAGTCTCCCTCACTGCCTCCTGTTTCCTCAGTTGATGTGCTAACGTCCTATTCGCTTTTTCCCCATATTCATATACCGCCCCTTTAGCTCTCCTCAACTGCCCCACCACCTTACCCGTGGATAACAGCCCGAACTCCATCTATAGCTTCTGCCGTTCCCTCAGCAACCCCGTCTCTGGGGCCTCCGAATACCTCCTATCCACCTGCAAGATCTCATCCACTAATCTTGCCATCTCCACCCGCTCCGTCTTATCCCTGTGTGCCCGTATCAAAATAAGCACCCCCCTTACTACTGCCTTGAATTCCCCCCACAGAGTATCACCTAAAACCTCACCCATGTCATTCAGCTCCACATATTCCCGAATGGTAGCCCTCACCCGCTCACAAACCTTCTCATTTGCCCCACATCTAGCCTCCAATGCGGGCAATACCCCCTGATTCATCTGCAAGTTCACCCATTGCAGCGCATGATCCAAAACCACAATTGTCGAGTACTCGAAACCGACCTCCTCCGCCAACAACATCCTGTCCAACACAGAATATTCGATCCGGGAGTACACCCTGCACACATGGAAGAAAAACGACACTTGCTTCGCCCTCAGCCTACCAAACTTCCATGGGTCCACCCCCCTCCCATGCGCTCCATAAACCCCCTCAGTTCCCTCACACCGTAGATACTCTCCCCGACCTCGGACTCAATCGATTCAATTTTGGCTCCAAAACTGTGTTAAAATCCCCCCATCATCTGGTGCGAGTCCAGACCCAGATTCTATCCCAACACCCGACTCATAAACTCTACACCATCCCAGTTCGGGGCATAAACATTCACCAATACCATCGGCATCCCCTCCAATTTCCCACTCACCACAATGAACCTCCCCCCGGAGTCTGCCACTATGTTCCCCACATCAAAAGCTATCCGTTTATTTATCAAGACCGCTACCCCACTCGTCTTCAAGTCCAATCCAGAGAGAAATACCTGCCATAGCCACCCTTTCTAAGCCTAGTTTGGTCCCCAATCTGCAGACGCGTTTCCTATAAATCTGTCACTGATGAGACCATCAATTCACAAGACACGTGATTGGAAGTGAACAGTGGTTTTAATAGTCTTACAACTGAGCCTGCCTGTGACAAGATGAACTGGCAGCAGGCTCACGACTGCAGAGCTATATACTTCCGGTTAGTGGGAGGAGCCATGGGCGGAGCCATGGGCGGAACCAAGGGTGGAGCCCAGTACAAACTCCTCATCTCCCCCTATGGGCAGAGCCGTGCAAAGGCTCGTATACAGAGCCCACAAGGACACAATACATATAATACAACACAGTGTGAATTACTAGGTTTGTAATTCACCACATTCAACCCCTGTAAAAAAAATCAAGTCTGGCGGGGGTGATGGGTCTACAAATTGAGCTGGTCCGGCGGCCGAGTCGTCCTCAGAGTTCTGCGAAGCACCGGGGTTGCAGCCTCTTCTGGTGGCTGGGTGGTGGCGGTCGGTGAGGGTACGATAGTGGATTCCGGGGGCGATTCGGTCCGAGCTTCATACCCGACTGGTTCGATGGGCGACGGGGAATGCCGGAAACCTATAGGCGCGGGCCGCGGAGCACGGGCAGTGAGCCTGTAGGTGCGGGGGCGCAGGGCATGGAGGGTTGTGTGGGGTGTAGTGTGAGGGGTACCTCGGCGGTAGTAGTGGTGGGATTGGATCCTGCAGGTGCCGGATCCCGGAGGGAAACAGTGTCCTGACGGCCGTCAGGGTATTCGATGAAAGCGTATTGGGGGTTCGAGTGGAGTAGGAGAACTCTTTCTCCGAGTGGGTCAGTTTTGTGTGCCCGGACGTGCTTCCAGAGGAGAACTGGGCCTGGTGTCTTCAACCATGCTGGGAGCGAAACCCCCGTGGTAGTGCCCCTAGAAAAAACAAATAGCCGTTCGTGAGGGGTCTGGTTGGTGGCTGTGCATAGGTCCTAATAGCATGGGGCGCATCGGGGAGGACCTCCTGCCAATGGGAGGTCGGGAGCTTCCTGGACCGGACAGTAGGACAGTCTTCCAGACCGTCGTGTTCTCCCTCTCCACCTGCCCGTTCCCCCTGGGGTTGTAGCTGGTAGTCCTGCTCGAGACAATGCCCTTGTCGAGCAGGTACTGATGCAGCTCATCGCTCATAAAGGACGAACTCCTGTCGCTGTGTACGTAGCTGGGGAACCCGAACAGGGTGAAGATACTGTGCAGAGATCTGATGACTGTGTGGGAGGTCATATCGGGGCACGGGATAGCAAAGGGGAAGTGGGGGAACTCGTCGATGACGTTCAGGAAGTACACATTCCGATTGGTCAAGGGGAGTGGCCCTTTGAAATCGATGCTCAGGCGTTCAAAGGGCCTGGATGCCTTTACCAGGTGGGCCCTGTCTGGTCTATAGAAGTGCGGTTTACGCTCCGCGCAAATCAGGCAATCCTTGGTGATGGCTTTTACCTCCTCGGTGGAGAAAGGCAGATTTCGGGCTTTGATGTAGTGGGCGAGCCGGGTGACCCCCGGGTGGCAGAGGTCATTGTGGATAGCTTTCAGGTGGTAGTCTTGCGCGCTGGCGCACGTACCGCGGGACAGGGCATCTGGGGCTCGTTGAGCTTCCCCGGTCGATACATAATATCGTACTTGTAGGTGGAGAGTTCGATCCTCCACCGCAGGATTTTATCATTTTTAATTTTGCCCCTTTGTGAGTTGTCAAACATGAAGGCAACTGATCTTTGGTCGGTGATGAGAGTGTACCTCCTACCTGCGAGGTAGTGCCTCCAGTGTCGTATAGCTTCCACGATGGCTTGTGCTTCCTTTTCAACTGAGGAGTGTCGAAGTTCCGAAGCGGAGAGGGTTCGGGAGAAAAAGGCGACTGGTCTCCCTGCCTGATTTAGAGTGGCTGCGAGAGCGACCGCTGAGACGTCGCTCTCCACCTGGAAGGGGATGGATTCATCCACCACCCGCATGGCCGCTTTGGCAATGTCCTCCTTGATACGAGTGAAGGCCCGGTGAGCCTCAGCTGACAGAGGAAAGAGTGTGGCGTTAAATAGTGGCCGGGCTTTGTCCGCATACTGAGGGACCCACTGGGCATAATACGAGAAGAATCCCAAACACCTTTTGAGGGCCCTGGGACAATGAGGGAGAGGGAGTTGTAAGAGGGGGCGCATACAGTCCGGGTCGGGGCCCAGGACTCCATTTTCCACGACATAGCCGAGGATTGCCAGCCTGGTCGTGCAGAAAACGCTTTTCTCCGTGTTATACGTGAGGTTAAGTTTCTGGGCAGTTTGGAGAAATCGATGGAGGTTAGCGTCGTGGTCCTGCTGATCATGGCCGCAGATGGTGATCTTATCCAAGTACGGAAACGTGGCCTGCAGCCCGTACTGGTCCACCATTCGGTCCATTGCTCATTGGAACACCGAGACCCCATTCGTGACGCCAAAGGGACCCGGAGGAAATGGAAGAGGCGGCCATCTGCCTCGAATGCCGTGTAGTGGCGGTCCTCCGAGCGGATTGGGAGCTGGTGGTATGCAGACTTCAGATCCACCGTGGAGAAGGTGTGGTACTGGGCGATCTGATTCGCCATGTCTGCAATACTGGGGAGGGGGTACGCATCGAGGAGCGTGAACTGATTAATGGTTTGGCTGTAGTCCACTACCATGCAAAGTTTTTCCCCGGTCTTGACGACCACCACCTGAGCTCTCCAGGGGCTGTTACTGGCCTCTATGATCCCCTCACGTAGAAGCCTATGGACGTCGGTTCTGATAAACACCCTGTCCTGCAGGCTGTACCGCCTGCTGCAAGTGGCTACGGGTTTGCAGTCCGGAGTGAGGTTAGCAAAGAGTGGAGGGGGGTCGATTTTTAGCGTCGCTAGACTGCAGATAGTGAGTGGAGGTAGGGGCCCGCCGAAGCTGAGTGTGAGGCTTTTGAGGTTGCACTGGAAGTCGAGTCCCAGTAAGAGTGGGGCGCAGAGTTTGGGGAGTATGTACAGCTGGAAGTTCGAGTAGCTGGCACCCTGAATCGTTCGGGTCGCGATGGTGCGCCCTTGGAGGTGAACAGAGTGTGAGCCCGAAGCGACGGAGATAGTTTGTCGTGCAGGGAAAATAGGGAGCGAACAGCGTCTTACCAGATCAGGGTATACGAAGTTCTCGGTGCTCCCGGAGTCAAAGAGGCACGGTGTATTGTACCCGTTGATTTGAACGGTCATCATAGAGTTGCGGAGGTGTTTCGGACGCGATTGGTCCAACGTGACCGCGCTGAGTTGCGGGTAGTCGGCGGCTCGACCAGCTGTGCTGGAGTGGCCACGTGCTGACTGTCCGCTGAGTTCATAGTCTTTGAGGTGAGTTTCAGAGGTTGAAGAGGTGGATCCCAAGATGGCCGCTCCCGTGGATCACACGTGACGGGTGGTGAGGAAGATGGCGTCCAAGATAGCGGCCCCCATGAGTCGCATGTGGCCGGCCGTGTGGAGGAGGGTTGCCAAGATGGCGGCCCCCATGAGTCGCACGTGTCGGGTGGGTTCGGAGTCGGCATACAGGCTGTAGCATTTTGGGGCCTGCGGGCCTAAGAGTTTGGGAAGCGAGTAGGGGTTTTCTTCGCCAGGCAGACCCGGGCATAGTGTCCTTTGCGACCGCAGCAGCTGCAGGTCGTGTTGCGGGCCGGGCAGTGCTGCCGTGGGTGTTGGGGCTGCCCACAAAAATGGCACACTGGGGCTGCGTAGTGGGTGGGTGGCTGCGCGGTGCAGGCCTGGGGCAGTCGCTGGTCGGGGGCCCATGATGGGGTCGCTTGGTCCGCGGGGAACGAGGTGAGGCTGCGGAATGAGACCGCCATGGTTGCAGCTAACTCTACAGTGTCCTCCAAGTTCTGGGTCCCTTTCTCAAGCAACCGCTGCTGCACATAGTTGGACCTGAGCCCTGCCACGTATACATCTCGGACAGCGAGCTCCACATGTTGGGCGGTTGATACAGCTTGATAATTGCAGTCCCGAGCTAAAGCTTTTAAATTGCGCAGGAATTCGTCCAGCGACATCCGCGGGGCGCTGGCGGCGGGTCATAAAAATGTGGCGCGCGTAGACCTCGTTGATGGGCCTCACGTACATTCGATCTAGCATGGCTAGGGCCTCCGTATACGAGGTAGTACTGTTAAGCTGAGTAGAGATATGGTGGCTCACCCTTGCGTGCAGTAGGCTGAGTTTCTGTACCACTGTAGTTTCTGAAGCGCTTGATTCAGCCAGGTAGGCCTTGAAACATCTGATCCAGTGTAGAAAGATTTATTTCGCCTCTGCAGCCTGTGGGTCGAGTTCTAGTCGGTCAGGTTTGAGGGCTGATTGCATAGTCGTTTTCTTCAAGTTTCCTAAGACTATTAAACTGATGAGACCATCAATTCACAAGGCATGTGATTGGAAGTGAACAGTGGTTTTAATAGTCTTACAACTGAGCCTGCCTGCGACGGGATGAACTGGCAGCAGGCTCACGACTGCAGAGCTTTATACTTCCAGTTAGTGGGAGGAGCCATGGGCGGAGCCAAGGGTGGAGCCCAGTACAAACTCCTCATCTCCCCCTATGGGCAGAGCCGCGCAACGGCTCATATACAGAACCCACAAGGACACAATACATATAATACAACACAGTGTGAATTACTAGGTTTATAAACCACCACAGTCACGTCAGCCTTTAGGCTCCTCAGATGTGTGAATACGTGAGCCCTCTTAATTGGCCCATTCAGCCCCTCACATTCCATGTGATCAACCTAGTCGGAGGGAAGCCCCCCCCCCCCCCCCCCCCCCCCCCCCCGATCAGCCATATCCCCTTCAGGGCCAGTCTCCAGCCCACGCCCCACTCCCACGCAGGCCTGCCCTTGCATGACCACCATCATTGACCCTCCCCATACCACATTTCCAAAGCCCCTCCCCTGTCAGTAATCACTCTCCCCCTCCCCCTACCCCCCACAAAACAACAACCCCAACCCCCATCAACACTCTAACCACCTGCTCACCCCCACTGTGCTTCCGTGAACTAGCCCGCCCGGCTAGCCTGGCAGCCCCCTCCCATGGCGCCTAGCATCCAACCTCCCACTGATTCCCCTCCCCCCCCCCCCACCGTCCCCCCTCCCCGTTCAAACACTATCCTGGTGCAAACAACAACACAAACACTCAAAGATCAAAAACAAAGAAATGGGCAACCACCCATCCCCAATAGAGGTACACAGAACAATGAAATGAAAATGAAAATCACTTATTGTCACGAGTAGGCTTCAATGAAG
Organism: Scyliorhinus canicula; assembly: GCF_902713615.1. Taxonomy (NCBI): domain Eukaryota; kingdom Metazoa; phylum Chordata; class Chondrichthyes; order Carcharhiniformes; family Scyliorhinidae; genus Scyliorhinus; species Scyliorhinus canicula. The sequence continues at coordinate 60,241,005 of NC_052151.1, read as the reverse complement.
TTAATGTGAAAAGCCCCTAGTCGCCACATTCCGGCGCCTGTTCGGGGAGGCTGTTACGGGAATCGAACCTTGCTGTTGGCCTGCCTTGGTCTGCTTTCAGACCATTTTGACCTTAAAGCCAGCGATTTAGCCCAGTGTGCTAAACAGCCCCTGGCCACCAAAGAAAAAATAACACCAACTCCAAAGTTCAATGTCCTCCTTCTCCTGCCTGTCCATTGTTCCTCAAAAGCTTCATCGCTTCCTCCAACGTCCCAAAGTTACATTCACGGCCATTAAAGGTCACCCAGAGGCGAGCAAGATGCAGCATCCCAAATTTCACCCCTTCACCGTATTAAAACTTGCTCCCTTCTTGGCCAGCTCCGCACCCAGGTTCTGGTACACTCGTAGCTCACTGCCCTCCCAGGTACATTGCCTTGCCTGCTGGCCCACCTTAGGAAGCGCTCCTTGTCCAAAACGCGATGCAACCTGGCGGCTTGTTACCCTGCGGCTTCCTCATCAGTGCCCTGTGCGCCCTGTCCACCTCCAGGGGCAGTTCAAAGGCCCCCTCTCCCAGAAACGTCTCGAACATCCTGGCCACATACGAGCCCGGATCCTCTCCCTCGCTGCCCTCCGGCAACCCCATGATGCTCAGGTTCTGTCTCCAGGACCGATTCCTCTCCCTACTTTAACAACTGCATAAAACCCACCTAATTTCCACCTTTCGTCAATTCTGGAAGAAACGTCATAGAAGGACTCAAAACATGAACTCTGTTTCTCTCTCCCTGGATGCTGAAATTTTCCAGCATTTTCATTTTTTTAATACTGAATGAACAACAGATCAGTTGCAGTCTATTTTTGCTTGTCATGGATTACTGGAGGAGTTTGTGTCAGATAACCACCCTGAATTTCATTCTAAAATTGAATGAAAATCGAAGTGTCAAACACAAGCGTACTATCCAGCATCAAATGGAGCAGCTGAAAGATACATTCGAATGGTTACAGAAGCAATCAAGGATCAAGCGCTGGATGGGTGTTCAAATGTTGCTATGAAGAAGTGGCTGGCTAATTTCCAGCTGAAGTAAAGAATGTTCTATGTTCTATAACAACCTGATACTCAGCTGCAAGGCATCCACCAGCTGAAATTTTGATGAAGAGAAGGTTAAAGATGCGCTTGAGTCTGGTTCTACCAAACCTGACTGTTAAAAGTTGAACACAGGCAGTTCAATCCAAAGTGACACAAACAAAGGCCGTAGAAGTCTGTGGACCTAAAAGATACTTGGTTGAAATTTACCAAAAGGTGAGGAATGTGCGTCTAGGTCACGTGATCCCAGCAAGGGATGAACCAGAAGAAGAGCATGACCTATGTGATCATGATCTCATGCCATAGTGTGAACAAGTTCAGACTTTAGCCTGAAGTACTGATTCCCGAGAGAGAAACAGGATCTTCTGTGCGCACTGAACCTAAACCCAACAATTCAAAAACTGACTTGACTCCAAAACCTGTAAAAGAGGTCAGGAAGGTTTCATAAACCAGTTACTAAACTTGTTTTCTAGCTGTGGTTTAGGGGAGAAAAAAACAAGTAATCATGTCAAGTGGGCATATCTGCAAATATGTGATTATTTTCTTTTCACTATTGCAGTTCAATGGTTATTTTAAAATATACTATTTCCTCTAGATTAGAGATGTGCAGGTTGGGTGGATTGGCCATGACAAATTGCCCTTAGTGTCCAAAATTCTATGATTAACCTAGGACAAATGTTCGGCACAACATCGTGGGCCGAAGGGCCTGTTCTGTGCTGTATTTCTCTATCTATATCTCTCACTAATCTTTTTTTTAAAAAGGGGAAAGCAGTTAATATATTGTGAGCATGGGCAAGGACATCATTGAACACATGGACTGGTCATCCTGGTGTTTGCCCTCCTTTACAAACCTCTCCCAATATGTAACAAGTCCGGCCCTTCTCCAGTTAGTTTGCCCTAAGGGGCCATTGGCAACCATGGACTTAGAACATAGAACAGTACAGCACAGAACAGGCCCTTCGGCCCTCAATGTTGTGCCGAGCCATGATCACCCTACTCAAACCCACGTATCCACCCTATACCCGTAACCCAACAACCCCCCCCTTAACCTTACTTTTATTAGGACACTACGGGCAATTTAGCATGGCCAATCCACCTAACCCGCACATCTTTGGACTGTGGGAGGAAACCGGAGCACCCGGAGGAAACCCACGCACACAGGGGGAGGATGTGCAGACTCCACACAGACAGTGACCCAGCCGGGAATCGAACCTGGGACCCTGGAGCTGTGAAGCATTTATGCTAACCACCATGCTACCCTGCTGCCCCAAACTTCCATTGCATCGGCCCAGGATTTTGCTTGGCAATGTACTGCAGTACTGCAGTGGTTTGCTGTTGCCTTCTGCAGTTTGGCTCACCAGGAAACCAGACTGCACTTATTGTGTGTTGGAAGGATATTAAAAATATTTTTATACATATCTATGGTTTGGTTTTTACCAAGATGCTGTATTTCCAGCAGGTCGAGGAAAGCATCTTTCTGATTGTGGCCTGTCCAATTTCACAGCTTTTGGCATCCAATTTGCAGCTGATAACAACAGATCGATAATTAACCTGTTTCGCCACACTATGGTTGCGTCTTCTGTGGCCATCAATTCCAGAAGTCTACCTCTGGTTCAGAGGTATCTAAGAATCATAGAATCCCTACAGTGCAGAAGGAGGCCATTCAGCCCATTGAGTCTTCACCGACCCTCCGAAAGAGGACTCTACCTCAGCCCACTCCCCCCACCCTAAACCCGTAATGCCAACCAATCTGTATATCTTTGGACACTAAGGGGAAATTTAGCCTCAAGCCACCTAACCTACAGATCATTGGACTGCGGGAGGAAACCGGTGCACCCAGAGGAAACCCACCCAGACACGGGGGGAAAGTGCAAACTTCACACAGTCACCCGAGGCTGGAATTGAACCCGGGTCCCTGGAGCTGTGAGGCAGCAGTGCTAACCACTGTGCCACCATGCCGTGGGATTTCTTCAAATGAAGTTTGGAACTAAGTCCAGGGTGTTTTTATTTTCATGAAGACTCCAAAACCAGTAATAAAAATGAGAGTGCCCATGATTTTTGCCACAGCTGATTTACGTAAAGTGAAGTTATTAACAGCTGTTAGGGAAAATCAGCCAATCCTGACACATAATAATGCTCATTTTAGGCAACTCAAGCTGCCAACTGGGCAGCTAACTGGTCCAAATGATTATCATTTAATTCACCCAGCTGTGGAGAGTGCAAACCCTTTTTATATCTTGTAAGACCGTGTAATAGTGCAGTCTAAAATTTGAAGAGTGTGATTCACTGATGTTTGAAGGTCCTAACAGCACAATTTAGAAATGGGGTTGCTTGTTTTATGGTGGAGCAACATGAGTCTGAGGTAAAGAACATTAAACGATATATGAAACAAAAGTAGAAAATGTTAGAAAAACGCAGCATGCCCTGTTCCATATGGAAATTCCAGGATAGCCAGAAAGTCTCTTCAATTAAAGCTGTTTGAGCTCTAGGTTTCAGAACTTGAGCAGCAGCTGGCAGCACAGCGGTGCATTTGTGAGGCTGAGAGTTTTGTGAGTAGCACATAATTAGATGTGGTCATCCTGCAGTTAAGAGTATGCAGGTAGGGAGGGAATGGGTGCGCAGAGAGGCGGGAAGGACCAGGCAGGTAGTCTGGTGTGCATCACACTCTCCAACCATTATTCAGTTCTGTACACTGGTGAAAGTGATAGTTCACCTGGTGAGTGCAACCAGGACCAAGTCCATGACACTACTACTGACTCAGCTATATAGGGGAAAGATTGGAAAAGCAATACAGATAGAAGATTCAATAGCTGAGGGAACAGACAGGTGTATATGTGGCCACAGACCGTGAATTCAAGATGGTATGTTGCCTCCCCAGTGCCTGGGTCAAGGATGTCACTGAGTGGCTGCAGAGTACCCTGAGGGGGGAAGGTGAACAGCCAGCAGTCATGGTATACATGGATATCAATAACTTGAAACCATTAGGAATTGGAGTAGAACTGTATTGCACTGTGAAAGGAAACCGTTTACCAATTTATAACATGATCTATTGTTGCTAAGGTACACGTTACCATAGTAACTACGAGGTAATAATTGCACAAAGCATTTTCAAATGGGTGAAATTCTCATGAAGAACATAGATTTCAAAAGGCACAATTTCACTATTAAAGATAACTTTATTCTGAAAATGTTTTTATTATGTTTGTTGCATACTTGCTGTTTGTCTGGAAACAAATTGAGCTCCTGACGGTACCTTAGTATGAAAATGGAATTTTTAAAATCCAAAATATATTTTTGTGGGCATGATCTGAGCAAACGTGGAACACAAATGAATTATAGGAAAAAGCATGTTGGATAAATTAATTAGGGCGGGTCTCCCTAGTGTTTTCCAGTCCCACATAAAGAGGTTGCAACATGGAAATTATAGAGGTGTTCCATTGTGTTAGCTTGTGATACCTTAGTTATAGCGTAGTAACTAATCATTAAAAAAGCAGTATTCTTATCATTAAAGTGATGTACTCATTTGAATAACCTTATGATCCTAAATGTGATAGAGGGAGATATCTTCACAATTATCATTATCTGTCAGGCTACAGTTATATTGACACGTATGTGTTGCAGTGAAGCATTTCTGTTTTGCAGCAAATACCAGCTAACTCCAGTCAATCTGGAGTTTAACTGGAGAAAAGGGTTAGGACCTGGACCAGATCTGGTGAGGAGCAATGCGCTGTTACTGGCAGAGATAACCTGATGCAACACTAACCTCAGTGTGGTGTCAAGCCTAGTTTCAAAAGTCCCTCAGTGGATCGGGACAGTTCAATATCTGAAGATTGGTTTGTTTAATATTTACTTAGATACTTTGATATAAAAGAAAATGTGGGGGGAGGGGGAAATAAGTACGTTTGCAGATGACATGAAAATTAACCAGGCAGTTGACAGTGAAGAAGAAGGTCTTAGTTTGCAGGAGGATATAGACGATTGGTCAGGTGGGCAGATCAATGGCAGATGCAATTTAACCCTGACATGTGTGAGGTGATGCACTTTGAAAGGAGTAACACAACAAGGGAGGACTCAATGAATGGCAGGACAACCGGAAACGCAGAGGAACAGAGAGATCTTGGGATAGATCATAAGACCTTAAGACATAGGAGCAGAATTCGGCCACTCGGTCCATCGAATCTGCTCTGCCCTTCAATCACGGCTGATATTTTCTCATCCCCAATTTCCTACCTTCTCCCCATAACCCCTGATCCCTTTATCAATCAAGAACCTATCTACCTCTGTCTCAAAGACACTCAGTGATTTGGCCTCCACAGCCTACTGTGGCAAATAGTTCCACTGATTCACCATCCTCTGGCTGAAGAAATTCCTCCTCATCTCTGTTTTATAGGATTGTCCCTTTAGTCTGAGATGGTGTCCTCTGGTTCTAGTTTTTCCTACAAGTGGAAACATCCTCTCCACATCGACTCTATCCAGGCCTCGCAGTATCTTGTAAGTTTCAATAAGATCCCCTCTCATCCTTCAAAACTCCAACGAGTACAGACCCAGCGTCCTCAAACGTCCCTCATACGAAAAGTTCTTCATTCCAGGGATCGTTCTTGTGAACCTCCTCTGGACCCTTTCCAAGACCAGCACATCCTTCCTTAGATACGGGGCCCAAAACTGCTCTCAATACTCCAAATGGGGTCTGACCAGAGCCTTATACAGCCTCAGAAGTGCATCCCTGGTCTTGTATTCTACCCTCTCGACATGAATGCTAACATTGCATTTGCCTTCTTAACTGCCGACTGAACCTGCATATCAACCTTAAGAGAATCGTGGACAAGGATTCCCAAATCCCTTTGTGCTTCTGATTTCCGAAGCATTCAGAAAATAGTCTATGCCCAAATTCCTCCTTCCAAAGTGCATAACCTCACACTTTTCCACATTGTATTTCATTTGCCACTTCATTGCCCACTCTCCTAGCTTGTCCAAGTCCTTCTGCAGCCCCCTTGCTTCCTCAATACTACCTGTCCCTCTACAGATCTTTGTATCATCTGCAAACTTAGCAACAGTGCCGTCAGTACCTTCTTCCAGATCATATATCATTAATGTATATTGTGAAAAGTTGTGGTCCCAGCTCAGACCCCTGAGGCACACCACTAGTCACCGGCTACCATCCTGAAAAAGACCCCTTTATCCCCACTCTCTGCCTTCTGCTAGTCAGCCAATCGTCTTAACACCATGGGCTTTTAACTTATTTAACAGTCTCCTATGTGGCACCTTTGTCAAAGGCCTTCTGGAAATCTAAATAAATCACGTCCACTGGTTCTCCTTTGTCTAGCTTCCTTGTTACCTCCTCAAAGAACTCTAACAGATTTGGCAGACACAACCTCTCTTTGACAAAGCCGTGCTGACTCAGTCCTATTTTACCATGTTTGTACACAGCTCCCTGAAGGTGGCAGGAAATTAAATGAAAAAATGAAAATCGCTTATTGTCACGAGTAGGCTTCAATGAAGTTACTATGAAAAGCCCCTAGTCGCCACATTCCGGCGCCTGTCCGGGGAGGCTGGTACGGGAATCGAACCGTGCTGCTGGCCTGCTTGGTCTGCTTTAAAAGCCAGCGATTTAGCCCAGTGAGCTAAACCAGACAGGTGAATAGGGTAGTTAAGAAGGCATAGTGGACACTTGCCTTCATCAGTCATGGCATCGATTATAAGAGTGTGGTGAACCACTGTGTAAATCTGTATTAGGGGATGTAAGGTAGGACCTGTACTACAGGTTCGCCTGTAGCCCCCTGCTGGCTGGCTCCGCCCACTAGGAGCTATATAAATATGCGTGTCCTCCATTGATCTGCCTTTTTGCCAGCTGCAGTAGGAGGCCTCACATCTGACTGCAATAAAGCCACAGTTGTACCCAATCTGAGTCTTTGTGCAATTGATTGTGCATCAAAGAGCAGGGAGGTTATGTTGGAGCTGTATAGGACTTTGGTTAGGCCACAGCTGGAGCACTGTGTTTAATTCTGGTCACCGCACTATAGGAATGATGTGATTGCACTGGAGAGGGTGCAGAGGAGATTCACCAGGATGCTGCCTGGGATGGAGCATTTTATCAATAAAGAAAGGCTGGATAGGCTGGGATTGTTTCCTTTCGAGTAGAGAAGGCTGACAAAGGAGCTGATTGATGTGTATAAGATTATGAGGGGTATGGCAGGGTGGATAGGAAGCAGCTGTTCCCCTTAGTTGAAGAGTCAATGACAAGGGGGCATAAATTTAAGGTGAAAGGTAGGAGGTTTAGAGGGAATTTGAGGAAAATAAATTTGCTGATGCAATCTTGATGGGCTGAAGGGCCTCTTCTGGACTGTATGATCCAATGATTCTGAGAGTTCATCCTGTAGTTTCAATATTTTAACATTTAACACTACTGAGGAAATACTTTGCAGTCTAAAAAGCCGAGAAAACCAACAAAGTTGATCAGCAGCTGCAAGAAAGCTGACATAGCCCGTGTGAGAAACAGATACTATTAGTAAAAAGCTGACAGCTCGTTAGCAACTTTGAATGTAGACCTATGTCATGTGACGATAAGTGGTTAGAGTGCAAGTGCAGTGGGACTTTGGGCTTGTCGTAATCTATGCTGCACCAATATTCAACATGGGAAGTATGGTTAGCAGCAGTGGTGATTTACAATTACTTTCTAGGAGTGTATCCCATGAGAAACTTCACCATTTTGCTACTTGTTTTGGCACATTTAGAGGCATTCTGGAGCCTACTTTGAATCCCAGTGAGATTTGTTTTAGTTAAGTAAAATATATTATTGGACGGCATGGTGACGTAGTGATTAGCACTGCTGCCCAAGGCGCTGAGGACCCAGGTTCGATCCCAGCCCCGGGTCACTGTCTATGTGGCATTTGCACATACTCCCCGTGTCTGCCTGGGTTTCACCCCCACAACCCAAAGATGTGCAGGTTAGGTGGATTGGCCATGCTTAATTGCCCCTTAATTGGAAAAGAAAATAATTGGGTACTCTAAATTTATTTATTTTTAAGTAAAATATATTATTACTGCAGCCTCCTCCTGTTGTATTAAAAAACTTGCCAATGCCATAAATATGATGACTAATTGTCAATGAAAGCCCAGTGATTGCTTTCACATGAGGAAATATTCACCTTATCTACAAAGAAACTGCTGTAGTGAGTGCTATAAATTAAAATGAAATAAGCCACGCGTATTCAGTAAGTTATTTGTTTGGAAAATTATAAACTTTTAGAAGCTTCATTTTAGCAGTGCATTTGTTATTTGTGACTTCTTTGAGACAAACATTAAGTTAATAGACTGGGAACATGATCTTGCACACAAACAACTCATTTCAATGTTCCTGTCTTATGTTTGTTTTCAATACCTATTACGAATATCTGATTCTAATCTTTTATTCCAACCTCTCTGGGTTTGATAGTCTTTAACTTCATCCCCCAAATAACCTGAATGTTTAGAACTGGCAACCTACAATGCCAGGAAACACTGTTTAGTAAAACCTTGTTTAGCTAATTTTTCTACCGCTTCACTTCTTACCTTCTCCACTCATCTTGTTCATGAGACCCACCCCTCCTGCTCACTCAACCCCATTCCAATTAAGGTGCCAATCGGCCAGATGTCCTTCTTGGTCCCCATTGCAGCAGACTCTGTAACTAGTTAACTCCTCTCAGGTACTTTCTTCCCTCTCCCTTCCATAACTGCAGTCACCACTCCTCCTTCAAAAATAAAACCCTCTGTCCTTGCATATTCTTGTACACTACCACCCCTCTGCAACCTCTCTTTCTTCCCCAAAGTCCTTCATTTGTTACCTCCCAAATCCATGCACATTTCTCCCCTGGCACCATAACCCACAATTTCCAACCCACCATAACGCTGAAACAACCTTAATCAAAGTCACAACTTTGCGATTGTGACCATGGGCACGATACCTTCGCCACCTCTTCTAGCATTTGATGTGGTTGACCACATTATCTTCCTCCATTTCCTCCCTCCTATTCTCCAGCTCAGTGGGACTGCCCTCATTTGGTTCCATCCTGACCCATCCAAAGATAGCCAGGTTCTCCAGCAAAGGCTTTTCTTCCTGCCTTGCAGTGTCACCTCTGGAATCCTTAAATCCTCATCCTGTTACTCATTTTAAACCCTCATCCTCTTACTCATTTATTTGCCGCACCTTAGCAACGTCATCATTTGACACTGAGGGCACACCAACTACATCTCACAACAACACCTCGACTGTCTTGTCAATCTGATTGTTCAACAGCCAGTGCTGGAGGAGTTTTAATTTCCTCCACTTCAAATTTTGGCCTGGTTTTTGAGGTTAGCAGTAAAGCAATGAGGCTACACTGACCTCAAAGAAATCAGCCGACAAATATATAATGATCTTCGTGGCATGGGTTTCACCTTTTGTGGCATTAATTTAATACCAGTGCTAACTACCTGGCATCCAACAACATTGATATCATCAAGCGGACGAAACAGCCCATCGTTGAAGAATTTTCACAGCAAGCCAGGAAGTAAAATTAAACAATTATCCTTCAGTTTTTAATCATTTCACAGAGAGCAAAATTAAGATTGTGGCATGTAAGTGGAGCCAGTGGCATAGTGGTATTGTCACTGGATTAGTAATCCAGAGACCCAAAGTCATGCTCTGGGAACCTGGTTTCGAATCCCACCAGGGCATTTGGTGAAATTTGAATTCAATAAAAATCTGGAATTAAAAGTCGGAAAGGTGACCATGAAACCATTGTAGCTTGTCGTAAAACCCCATCTGGGGATGAGAGGTTATGGCGAGAAGGCAGGAACAAAGAAGAACAAAGAACAAAGAAAATTACAGCACAGGAACAGGCCCTTCGGCCCTCCCAGCCTGCGCCGATCCAGATCCTTTATCTAAACCTGTTGCCTATTTTCCAAGGATCTACTTCCCTCTGTTCCCCGCCCGTTCATATATCTGTCCAGATGCATCTTAAATGATGCTATCGTGCCCGCCTCTACCACCTCCGCTGGCAAAGCGTTCCAGGCACCCACCACCCTCTGCGTAAAAAACTTTCCACGCACATCTCCCTTAAACTTTCCCCTCTCACCTTGAAATTGTGACCCCTTGTAATTGACACCCCCACTCTTGGAAAAAGCTTGTTGCTATCCATCCTGTCCATACCTCTCATAATTTTGTAGACCTCAATCAGGTACCCCCTCAACCTCCGTCTTTCCAACGAAAGCAATCCTAATCTACTCAACCTTTCTTCATAGCTAGCGCCCTCCATACCAGGCAACATCCTGGTGAACCTCCTCTGCACCCTCTCTAAAGCATCCACATCCTTCTGGTAATGCGGCGATCAGAACTGCACGCAGTATTCCAAATGTGGCCTAACCAAAGTCCTATACAACTGTAACATGACCTGCCGACTTTTGTACTCAATACCTCGTCCGATGAAGGCAAGCATGCTGTATGCCTTCTTGACCACTCTATCGACCTGCGTTGTCACCTTCAGGGTACAATGGACCTGAACTCCCAGATCTCTCGGTACATCAATTTTCCCTAGGACTCTTCCATTGACCATATAGTCCGCTCTTGAATTAGATCTTCCTAAATGCATCACCTCACATTTGCCTGGATTGAATTCCATCTGCCATTTCTCTGCCCAACTCTCCAATCTATCTATATTTTGCTGTATTCTTTGACAGTCCTCCTCGCTATCTGCAACTCCACCAATCTTAGTATCATCTGCAAACTTGCTCATCAGATCACCTATACCTTCGTCCAGATCATTTATGTATATCACAAACAACAGTGGTCCGAGCACGGATCCCTGTGGAACACCACTAGTCACCTTTCTCCATTTTGAGACACTACCTTCCACCACTACTCTCTGTCTCCTGTTGCCCAGCCAGTTCTTTATCCATCTAGCTAGTACACCCTGAACCCCATACGACTTCACTTTTTCCATCAACCTGCCATGGGAAACTTTATCAAACGCCTTACTGAAGTCCATGTATATGACATCTACAGCCCTTCCCTCATCAATGAACTTTGTCACTTCCTCAAAGAATTCTATTAGGTTTGTAAGACATGACCTTCCCTGCACAAAACGATTCTGCCTATCAGTGATAAGGCTATTTTCTTCCAAATGTGAATAGATCCTATCCTTTAGTAATTTGCCTACCACTGACGTCAAGGTCACAGCTCTATAATTCCCTGGATTATCCCTGCTACCCTTCTTAAACAAAGGAACAACATTAGCAATTCTCCAGTCCTCTGGGACCTCACCCGTGCTCAAGGATGCTGCAAAGATATCTGTTAAGGCCCCAGCTATTTTGTCCCTTGTTTCCCTTAGTAACCTGGGATAGATCCTGTCCGGTCCTGGGGACTTGTCCACCTTAATGCCTTTTAGAATACCCAAAACCTCCCCCTTCCTTATGCCAACATGACCTAGAGTATTTGAACATCCATCACTAGCCTCAACATCTGTCATGTCCCTCTCCTTGGTGAATACCGATGCAAAGTACTCATTAAGAATCTCACTCATTTCCTCTGACTCCATGCATAAATTCCCTCTTTTGTCTTTGAGAAACATATCAGCCATGAAGGGCAGACTCGATGGGCCGAATGGCCTAATTCTACTTCAATGTCTTCTGGTTCAGTAAGGTACTTTTGGGAAGAAAACCTGCCTTCCTTACCTGGTCTGGCCTTCAAGTGACTCCAGATTCACAACAATGTGTGGTTGACTCTTAAATGCCATCAAGGATGGGCAATACAAGGGGCTGTTTAGCCAAGGAGCTGTTTAGCACACTGGGCTAAATCGCTGACTTTAAAAGCAGACCAAGGCAGGCCAGCAGCATGGTTCGATTCCCGTAACAGCCTCCCTGAACAGGCTCCAGAATGTGGCGACTAGGGGCTTTTCACAGTAACTTCATTGAAGCCTGCTCGTGACGATAAGCGATTTTCATTTTTTTTTCAATAAATGCTGGTCCAGTCAGCGATGTGCGCAGAACATTTTGTCTGGCAGCCCCCATCTTACCCCCCCCCCCCCCCCCCCCCCCCCCCCCCCCCAAAAAAAAACTCTTTTGACACCTCCCCTACCCCTCCCAACTTCGGGGCAATCCCCGGGAAAACATACTCACCCCCACTACCTGGCAAGGTCCTCCCCAGGCCTAAACCCTGGCAGTGCCAATCTGGTACCTGGGCACTGCCAGCCTGGAGCCCTGGCAGTGACCGTGGCACCCTGGTAATGCCGGGTACCTAGGTGGCACTGGCAGAGTTACAGGCTGGCAGTGCCCAGGTACCAGGGTGCCACCCTGCCCTGTCCAGACCACCCAGGATCTCCAATTGAATGGTAGACTCCCCAGTGCCATTACGACCGGTCCACGTGTTTGTGGACCAGTACTAAATGGCGCCCTTATGAGATCTCCCAGGTGTGGCTGGTTACTCCTGCCGCCAGGTGAATCCGGTGTCCGGTCATTTAAATGAACAATTATTAAGATCTGGATCTCACCCAGATTTTGCACCAGGCAGGGAGTCCAATTTGGGACGCTCGCGGTATTCACAACGGGAATCTGGGTGCAACTGGACATTAAATCACGTCCATTGTTAATGAGAAATTTGTTATTATTTTTTGTTGTTCGTTCGTGGGATGTGGCCATTTTTGGCTAGGCCAACATTTATTACACATCCCTAATTGGCCATGAGACGGGGATGGTGTGCTACTTCCATAAACGGTTGCAGTTCACGTGTTACATCCACAGTGCTGTTTGGACGAAAGTTCCAGGATTTTGACCAGAAACAGTGTAGGAATGGTGATAGAGTTCCAAGTCAGGATGGTGTGTGACTTGGAGGGGAACTTGCAGGCGGTGATGTTCCCATGCATCTACTGCTCTTGTCCTTATAGGTGGTAGAGGTCACAGATTTGGAAGGTGCTGCTGAAGGAGCCTTGGTGATTGCGATAGTGCATCTTGCAGATGGTACAAACTGTTTCCACTGTGCATCGGTGGTGAAGGGAGTGAATATTGGTGGGTACCAATCAAGCAGAGCGCTTTGTCCGGATGGTGTCGAGCATCTTGAATGTTGTTTGAGCTGCACTCATCCAGGCAAATGGAGAGTATTCTATCACACTCCTGACTTGAGTCTTGTAAATTGTTGACAGCCATTGGGGAGTTAGGAAGTAAGATACTCACCACAAAATGGGCGAGATTCTCCGCAAATGCGGAGAATCGTAAAGGCTGCCGTGGGACAGTCCGTGACCCACGGCAGCCTTCACGCCCACTTCCAGGGCCGATTCTCCCCCCCGGGCGGGTCTAGGAGCGCGGCCCCATGCGTCACAGTGGCGCGGCCTTGACGACGGTCGTCAAGGCCGCACGTCAAGCGTCACGCCGGCTGACGCGGCCGATGACGTCAGCCGCGCATGCGCAGGTTGAACAACGGCAACCCGCGCATGCGCAGTTGCCGTCTTTTCCCTCAGCTGCCCCTCAAGACGTGGCGGCTTGATCTTGCGGGGCGGCGGAGGGAAAAGAGTGCGTCCGTTACGGACGCACGGCCCGCGATCGGTGCCCACCGATCACGGGCCTATGCCCCCCTTGGCACGGCCGTGGTACTGCCGTGCCAATCGGGCCCCCAGATGCCCCAAACGGGCATCTGGCGCCCGTTTCACGACGGCAGCAAGCAGGTGTGTTTGGTGCCGTGTTGAAACGGGCGTGAAGGCCCGGCCGCTCGGCACATCGGCCTCGGAGAATCGCCGCTCGCCGTTTTTTACGGCGAGCGGCGATTCGTGCCGTGGGTCGAGCGTGGGGGGAGGGGGTTGGGGGGGAGAGAATAGCAGGAGGGAGTGAAAAATGTCGGGAGGACTTCCTACGAAAGGAGACAAGGACGTACCCACAACCGCCACGACAGACACTACTGGAAGACCTACTGGACGCAAGTATCCTAGAGAAAGGGAACTGTAGTGACATGTATGACCGACTGGTAGATAGGGACGACACCGTACTGGACGCAACAAGAAGGAAATGGGAGGACGACCTGGGGATGGAGATAGGGTGGGGACTCTGGAGCGAAGCACTGCATAGGGTCAACTCCACCTCCACGTGCGCAAGGCTCAGCCTGACGCAACTAAAAGTGGTACATAGAGCCCACTTAACAAGAACCCGTATGAGTAGGTTCTTCCCGGAGGTGGAAGACAGATGTGAACGGTGCCAAAGAGGCCCGGCCAACCACGCCCACATGTTCTGGTCTTGCCCCAGACTCGTGGAGTACTGGACAGCCTTCTTCGAGGTTATGTCCAAAGTGGTGGGAGTGAGGGTGGAGCCATGCCCGATAGTGGCGGTCTTCGGGGTTTCAGAACAGCCAGATCTATTCCTGGGGAGGAGGGCGGACGCCCTTGCCTTTGCCTCCCTGATCGCCCGCCGTAGAATCCTGTTTGGCTGGCGGTCAGCAGCACCGCCCAGAGCTGCGGACTGGCTGTCCGACCTCTCGGAATCTCTCCAAATGGAGAAAATCAAATTTGCCATCCGAGGGTCGGACGACGGCTTCCACAGAACGTGGGAGCCATTCATGCAACTGTTCCGGGACCTATTTGTGGCCAATGTACAAGAGGAAGAATAGTCGGGGGAAGGTAGCGGGAGGGGCTACAGGTTCGGTACGGGGGTTCGATGGCTAGCTAAGGCCCAAAACCAAACTAAATAAACATGTTGGGGGGGGGGGGGGGGGGGGCGGGCGCAGTTACTACTACGAAGATGCTTACCTGTAAATATGTATGTTAATTTTTGCGTGTTTGTTTGTTGTTTTTTTTTTTTTTTTTTTTTGTTCTTTTTCTCTCCTAACAATTTGTAATTTGTTCAATATAAAATATGAAAACTGAATAAAAACATTTATAAAAAAAAAAAAAAAAATGTCGGGAGGCCCTCCCGCTATTCTCCCACCCAGCGTGGGGGGGGCGGAAAATCGCGCCCATAGCCTCTGACCTGCTCTTGTAGCCAAAATGTTTATATGGTTAGCCTAGTTCATATTCTGGTTAATGGCAAACATCCAGGATGTTGATAGAGGGCGATTCACTGATAGTAATGCCAATGAATGTCATGGGGAGATGGTTAGAATCTTTCTTGTTGGATGGTCATTGCCTGGCACTTGTGAATGAAATTTGCCTCTTATCAGCTCAAGCCTGAATATTGTCCAGGTCTTGCTGCATTTGCTTCAGTGAGGAGTCGTGAGTGATGTTGAACATAGGGCAGTCATCAGTGACATCCTCACCTCTGACCTTATGATGGACGAAAGGTCATTGATGAAACAGCTGAAGGGAATATTCAAATAATAATGAAGATATTTGACATTCTACATATAAAATTAGATTTTTATGGCTAGAGAGGCTGTTCAAAAATAATTAGGACTCAGCATGTCTTTAAACACCTCATTCAACAAGGAGTATTGTTTCAAGAGTTTTACAGTGAGACTAATCGTATAAAAAGTGGAAGTTCAATTAATTTCTAAGATTTCCATCTATTATTCGAGTGTTCCATAGGTTGCCTACAATGCAGAAGGAGGCCATTCAGCCCATCATGCCTGCACCAACCCTCAGAAAGAGCACCCTACCTAGGTCCACTCCCCCACTCTATCCCCGTAACCTCACCTACACATCTTTGGACTGTGGGAGAAAACCGGAGCACTCGGTTATCTTCTCCATTGCAACCCCTTTTAGCTCACTTTCTCAGGTTGAAGCTGACTGTTTAAAAACGCAGCTTCCCATCTGATGCTGAGCTCAGCTTCTGTCGGCGTTCCATCTATCACCAAGGCTTCCAGCTCTGTAATGTCACTATCTCAGTCCATTTGCTTCCAAAAAAAAATTTCCCTTACTATGTCCACCACCAGATATGCTTTCCTTATTGGCTTTCTGTTCTACATTCTCTGTAAACAAGAGCTCACTGAGAATTCTAGTATTGAACACTGTTGAATGTTGGATGCCTCAGCAGGAATTCAAGTTCTTGAGGGGCTTCCATCACTTACACCTAGCCGCCACTAAGTAAAGCCAGTCTACAACTCTTTAAAAGGCAGGTGAATTCTAGCTGGAGTAGGTGTTGGAAGTGGCTGCGGAAGACAGTCTGATCTGCAAGGAGAATGGCTAATGACTCAATAGGACAGAGAATGAGCTCCCAAGATATTCCAATGCTGCACTGGAGATCTTGCTGCAACAGGTGGTCAGGAAGGATGATGTCACTATCCACAGGGGGCTTTCCAGAAAACCATACATAAATAATGAGATCAGACTATCCAATAATGCCAAGAGTCTATTCCTGGGCATGCTGATTGCAGTGCCACAAGAAATTCTTTTTTTTTTAAAATAATTTTTATTGGAATTTTTGAAAAATATATATCAACAGAACAATAATAATAATAACAATAATAAACACCCCCCGGCACCCGTAACAACGCATGTAACAAACCCCCCCAACCCCCCCCCCCAACCCAATAAACAACAAGATAAATTAACAATAAGCAAATTAACTTAAACAATACCCCCCTGAAACCCCCCCCCCCCTTTCCTCCCCTCCCCCCGGGTTGCTGCTGCTGCTGACCTAGTTCCTTATCGTTGAGCCAGAAAGTGGAGGAAAGGCTGCCACCTTCTAAAGAACCCTTGTACCAACCCCCTCAGGGCGAATTTGACCCTCTCCAGCTTAATGAATCCTGCCATGTCATTGATTCAGGTCTCCACACTCGGAGGTCTCGTATCTTTCCACTGCAGCAAGATTCTCCGCCGGGCTACTAGGGACGCAAAGGCCAAAACATCGGCCTCTTTCGCCTCCTGCACTCCCGGCTCCACCCCAACCCCAAATATCGCGAGTCCCCAGCCTGGCTTGACCCTGGACCCTACCACCCTAAACACCGTCCTCGCTATGCCACAAGAAATTCAATGACCTCATAAAAGTGGTCAAGATCAGTGAATATCTTTTCAAATGCCAAATCCCACCAACTGTGCCACTAGCTGCAAACACCGCTTAATCCACCACACCCCCATCATTCATCCAAAAACATTCTCTGTTAATCATGACTCACACTTCACATTCATAGCTTGACCTCACCCTCACACACAGCACTGCTGGAAGCCTCGCACCCATATCTCCCACCATGACAGCCACTTCACCTGAACACTTTGCACCACACTCAATAATAATAATAATCTTTATTAGTGTCACACGTAGGCTTACGGGTAGGTAACACTGCAGCGAAGTTACTGTGAAAAATCCCCTGGTCGTCACACTCCGGCGCCTGTTCGGGTACACTGAGGGAGAAATCAGAATGTCCAATTCACCTAACAGGCAAGTCTGTCAGTACTTGAGGAAACTGGAGCGCCCGGAGGAAACTCACACAGAAACAGGGAGAATGTGCAGACTCTGCACTGGCAGCGACCCAAGCCGGGAATTGATCCTGGGTACCTGGCAACGTGAAGCAACAGTGCTAACCACTGTGCTACCGTGCCGCCCATAATGACCACTTAGGATACCAGGCATTATCCTGTATGATATGCTGCATATAGTTGCATATCAGCTGAATGTTGAGTGAACAGAATCCCTTTTGGTTGTGGCATACCACAAAGCTGACTTGTCCTCACGGTGATGTATGTATAGAGAATGCCTCCCCCCACACCATGAGGGAACCTGCATTTCTCACAAAGGTGCGTGTTTGCTCTGCCTGATCCATTCTGGTAAGACAGAATGAAATATAATAAGCTTTGATTGAACAGAGATATTCAATGGCCTCCCTGATGTAGCAGTGAACTATGAAGTACATAGAACATAGAACAGTACAGCAGAGAACAGGCCCTTCGGCCCTCGATGTTGTGCCAAGCTTTGTCCGAAACCAAAATGAAGCTATTCCACTCCCTGTCATTCTGGCGTACTCCATGTGCCTATCCAATAACCGCTTGAAAGTTCACTATCACAGCAGGCAGTCCATTCCACACCCTAACCACTCCCTGAGTAAAGAACGTACCTCGGACATCCCTCCTATATCTCCCACCCCGAACCTTATAGTTATGTCATTCAACACCTCTCCTATCTGTTCTGACTCCATGCACAAGTTCCCACTACTGTCCTTGACCAGCCCTAACCTCACCCTGGTCATTCTTTTATTTCTCACGTAAGAGTAAAAAGCCTTGTGGTTTTCCTTGATCCAACCCGCCAAGGACTTCTCATGCCCCCTCCTAGCTCTCCTAACCCCTTTTTTTTAGCTCATTCCTTGCTACTTTGTAACCCTCAAGCGACCCAACTGAACCTTGTTTTCTCATCCTTACAAACTCTTCCGTTTTCCTCTTGACAAGACATTCAACCTCTTTTGTGAACCATGGTTCCCTCACACGGCCATTTCCTCCCTGCCTGACAGGGACATACCTATCAAGGACACGCAGTATTTGTTCCTTGAACAAGCTCCACTTTTCATTTGTGCCTTTCCCTGACAGTTTATGTTCCCATCTTATGCTCCTTAATTCTTGCCTAATCGCATCATAATTACCCCTCCCCCAATTATAAACCTTGCCCTGCCGTATGGCCCTATCCCTCTCCATTGTAATAGTGAAAGACACCGAATTGTGGTCACTATCTCCAAAGTGCTCTCCCACAAACAAATCTAACACTTGGCCCGGTTCATTACTCAGTACCAAATCCAATGTGGCCCCACCTCTTGTCGGCCTATCCACATATTGTGTCATGAAACCCTCCTGCACACCCTGTAAAAAAACTGCCCCATCCAAACTGTTCGACCTATAGAAGTTCCAATCAGTATTTGGAAAGTTAATGTCACCCATGACAACTACCCTGAGACCGCCACACCTATCCATAATTTGTTTTGTAATTTCTTCCTCCACACCTCAATTACTTTTTAGGGGCCTTTAGAAAATTCCTAACAACGTGACCACTCCTTTCCTATTTCTAACTTCTGCCCATATTACCTCAGTAGGCAGATCCCCCTCGAACTGCCTTTCTGCAGCTGTTAAAACTATCCTTGATTAACAATGCTACTCCTCCACCTCTTTTACCACCTTCCCTACTCTTACTGAAACATCGATACCTCGGAACTTCCAACAACCATTCCTGTCCCTGTTCTAACCATGTCTCCGTAATGGCCACAATATTGTAGTCCCAAGTACCAATCCACGCTCCAAGTTCACCTACCTTATTCCGGATGCTCCTTGCATTAAAGTAGACACACTTCAATTCACCTTCCTGCCTGCCAGTACATTCCTGCGACCTTGATACCCTCCTCAGTATCTCACTACTCTCAACACCGGCTTCTGGGCTACAGCTCGTTATGCGCTTCAGCCTGGAAGGAGCCAGACATGGAAAAATTCAAGGCTACGGTTAGCTTCAGAACTGCTGGCAATACCATCCTCATGTGCAGGTTAGGTGGATTGGCCATGTAGAGTCGAGGTAGAATGCCCCTTCGGAGGGTCAGTGCAAGCTCGATGAGCAAAATGGATTCCTTCTGCACTGTAGGGATCCCATGATAACTATTGCATTCCCACACTTTTTTGCTCATCTCCTGTGCAGCAGAGCCAACCGAGGTGCAACACAATTGACTGTTGCTGCTTTCCCCTGAGAGGTCATTCCCCTCAACTGTATTCAACGCGGTAGATCTGTTTTGTGAGGAAATAGTCACAAGACATTCCTGCACTCCCTGCCTAGTCCTTGTACTCTGCCTGGTGGTCACCCATTCCTGTCTGTGGAGTCTGAGCTTGCGATGTGACCCCCACTCTATATGTGCTATCCACGATGCTCTCCACCTCGCAGTCGCCAGTCCAGTTCCTAAACCCAGGCTTCCAGGAACTGCAGCTGGAGGCATTTCTTGCACACATGCTGGCCCATGACACTGGAAATATTCCCAGCTTCCCACATGGAGCACCACGGCTTGTAGCTTTCCTGCCTTGACTTACCCCTTTAAATTAAAACTTAATATCAGATTATATCCGGTTCTCTAGGGCTCTTCTTCCCTGGTCCTTGCTACCACAGAATGTAGCCCTTTCAAACTATAAACCACAAAAAACCTTTCAGACTAAAAGCGATAAAAGTAGTAAATACTTACCTGAGTTTACCCATTACTTATCAATAAACTCTCCCTTGTAGCCTCAGCTGCTGCAGCAGGGTAAGACCGCTTTGAAGATTTAAAATATTAGAAAGCGAAAGGGCATCACTTTCCCCTCTGCACCAAATTCACACTGCGCTCCAAATTCCCAATACCCACACTCACCCTGGCTGTGTCTCACTCCCACTGCTCCCATGCAAAGCTGATGCTGAATGATCCTCCTTTCTACCCTCGTCCTGAACTGGAAAAAATAGTCAGATTTGCTTCCCTTCCCTTCTTCACTTTCCCAAGCTTCGCATCTGGGAATAGTTCACAACTGGCCACTGACTCACAAAGCTCTAATTCCATAAGGTTTCTATTTCATTCGCCAATTCTCTGTATTGGTCGCGTCTGTTCTGACATTTAAACTTTCACATATATACCAAAGGTTTTGAAATGTCTTCCTTTTTCCCTCAGCTGAGAATTCACCTCCAACCTGATTGGCAGGGCTCTTGAACATGTCCGGCCCTTTTTCCACACTTTAGCCCTAAAGCTTTCTCCTCCTTCCCCCA
The DNA here is from genome assembly GCF_902713615.1 of Scyliorhinus canicula. Classification (NCBI taxonomy): domain Eukaryota; kingdom Metazoa; phylum Chordata; class Chondrichthyes; order Carcharhiniformes; family Scyliorhinidae; genus Scyliorhinus; species Scyliorhinus canicula. Next base: position 60,220,331 of record NC_052151.1, on the reverse strand, counting down.
GAACCATGATAGAGTCCTCCTTGCTATCTCATTGGCTCCACATTCAGCCAATCATGCTTCACCATTTCTGCTACCTCTATCCCTATTCCACCACCAAACACATCTTCCCGTCTTCCTATTTTATGATTCTATTTTGGCATTCCACAGGGCTTGTTCCATCATTAATTTTCCTTTAATTTGCCCATGCAATGCACCTATCATTTCACCTTCTCCCAGTCCACTACCCAGGGCCCCGAGCATTCCTTCCAGGGGAGCCACCAATTTACTTGTACTTATTTCAATTCAGTATTGTGCTCACTGCTTGCAATGCTATCTATTATTATTATTAGGCAATCCCTCGGAGTCGAGGCTGAATTGGCTCCGCACTAAAAATGAGCTCTCAAGTGACTGAGGAGTCCAATGCATGACCTAGACTCTGTCACAGGTAGGAGAGACTATGGTTGGAGAAGTGAGTAGGTGGGATGCCCAGGTTGTCATACATTCCTTTTACTGTCGACGCTTGGCTTCTCTACCCTCCTGGGGCTTGCTTGACGTGTTTCAGGAGTCTCGTGTCAGGCAAGCAGATGTTGTGGCATGCCCAGTGGAGCTGACAGAATGTGGTCAATGCTTCAATGTCAGGCATGTTGGTCTGGGTGAGAATGCTGATGTTGGTGCACCTATCATGTCAATGGATTTGCAGGATCTTGACTAGACAGCGCTGGTGGTACTTCTCCAGGGTTTTGAGATGGAGAGTGTACCATCTAAAAGATGCACTGCAGTAACTCACCAAGGTTCCTTAGACAGCACCTTCCAAACCCACGACAACTACCATCTAGAAGGACAATAGCAGCAGATACCTGGGAGCCCTACCACCTGGAGGTTCCTCTCCAAGTCACTCACCACCCTGACTTGGAAATATATTGCCGTTCCTTCACTGTCAGTGGGGCAACATCCCAGAACTCCTTCCCTAACAGCATAGTGGGTGTACCTACACCTGAAGGACTGCAGTACTTCAAGAAGGTAACTCGCCATCACCTTCTGAAGGGCAACTGGGGATGGGTAATAAATGCTGGCCTAATCAGTGATGCCCACACCCCGTAAATGAATTAGAAAAAAGATACTTGCTGTACATAATCTACGTCTCTGAGCCATATAGGAGGGTGGATATCACAACTGCTTCATAGACTATCTCTCCTACTCCTCTCTTTGTTTCTTTTGTCATTTCCCACCCTCCACTCTATAAAAAATCTTTCCTTGTGCTCTTTTCCTGTGCTCTTCCACCAAATCTGAACTTGCCGAAAAGCTATTGTTCCCTAATATATTTCCTATATTTCCATGCTGGTGACAGTTTCTCAATATGAAATGTTGGGCAGAATTTTCCCACGTGGCTCATGATCCTGGCCTCAATTGTGGGTTGGGAACCCAAAAAGTGACTGCGGCAGGAAACCGCCTCCCGGAGCCCTATGATCAAAGACAGGGGCTGATTTTTGGCATCAGAAAGTCTGTTTGGTGCTGCACGAAGATTGGGCCAGTGGCAGTCTTCACAGTGTAGGTGCTACTGATGGGCCAGCAACATCATGGAGGTGCCTCCAGTACGAGGACAATTCGAGCAAGTGTTACATTAGCGGGACATCAATCTCCATGACATGCCCACTGCATGGAAAGACTTGAGCAGTGTGATTTTAATAACTTGATGAAAGGCTGCATGCGGCTCATGACTAGGATACTGACTGTGAAGATGCCTCCCTCAATTTCTAGTCTCCTGTAATCCAATTCCACAGTAAGGGCTGATTGCCCCATCAAGTACCGAAACTGACCACCTTTCCCTCCTCTGCAAAATGCACAAGGGGGTGAAAACAAGTCACAGAGTTGGGCTGAAGAGACCATTGCATTTTGCACACAAACACACAACCCCCCACGCTGCACTTCCAAAGCCACCTTTGCAGGAAACATTTCACCCATTAACTCTGCTTCTCTCCCCATAGATGCTGCCTGCCCTATTAAGTACTTCCAGCATCTTCCACTTTTACATCTGATTCCCAACATCTGCATTTTGATTTTGATTGAATTGAAGACAAAAAATGTGCCACAAAGTGGTCAACTTGCCTCAGCAATAGCTCATGACCTTTAACCCATCATTGCTTATGTGTGTTTAGGCTGCTAGCTGTGTAATGGTTCGTGACTTAGTCAAATCCAACAGAACTCTCTAGTTGAAATTATCATTTTAATCCCTCCTGATCAGAACAAGCTATACTTTCATGTGCGTTATGTTATAGTACAAACAAATCTTCCACATTTGCCTTATTACCATTGGCATTATCTTTGATTACTGGAACATATAATGAGTGAATCAAGCAGCAAGAAGAGACACCTATTTTCTCCTGCTCATAATGTAATGCCAGCAAAGTTAACAGACCAGCATTTTAAAAGTAAAGCACACGGGATAACAAAAAATTAAGTGTAGAGATCCTTTAATATACAGAGTGCAGTGGCAGGTGAGCAGAGTCCATCTATCTAGCAATTGAACACTTCTTCAGGAGGTGACATTGGGTTATTTCACAAGTCTAAGACACCAATGGAAGCCCAGACTGCTGGCAGCATGTATTTGCAATAGAAATCTCATTACAGTTTGTTCAATATGTGTAATTGAACATGTTTACTTCAGATGTGACTTAAACAGGTCGATGCTACAACTTGTTTTCCTGGCCTGGAGAGAATCAGCTGCATTAAAATTATAATAGTGATTTCTGTCATTCTCGGTTTCTCAAACCGCATGATTGAAATGTATTTTGTGATGAAGTAAGTGTCTTCACTACTTGCTTGACCCGAGATTGACCTGGAGTTTCCTGCATGTTTTCATCCATGCGCAGGTGCAGATCACATACACTGCCTAAAAGACCATGACATTTTAGGCATAAGTGGGTTGTATGTGTAAATTAAGCTCGCCCAAATTTCTTCAGTCTTTTATTATTGTCTATCTATCCCTTCTACAATGTGAAGATGCCGCCGTTGGACTGGGGTGAGCACAGTAAGAAGTCTTAGAACACCAGGTTAAAGTCCAACAGGTTTGTTTCAAATCACGAGCTATAGGAGCACTGCTACTTCCTCAGGTGAATGTGTCACTATGCGCAATCTTCTTCGAGGTCCTGCAGGATTCACCTGAGGAAGGAGCAGTGCTCTGAAAGCAATGATTTGAAACAACCTGTTTAATCTAAGATTTCTTACTGTATCCCTTCTACGGAATGCATCTCTGCAATTAATAATAGTCAATGCAAACGTTACGTAGCCTTTTGTGCAAGTTTAATGCAATTTTACTTTCAGAGTCCCAGTGTCGGGGCGAACAGGACAGAAACTGGGACCAACGGCACTTCAGCAGGCAGTAGTACCCTGAGGTGGCGTTTTGCAGGTGACGGCCAATAATTAGGATGCTGCTCTGGCTGCCGCCCAAAGGAGAAGTGCAGCTTGCCTCCTGGAGCTGCCTACCCAAAATGGAGGGTGTTGTATTCCCTTCCTCATCATGCTGTCTTCCCTAGGCATTTAACCAGCCCTCCTATCTTCCAGGCTGGCAAACGTTAGCCCAAAGGTATTTTTCTGGTATTTTCTTGCAATTTTTTGGAGTGTTTTGAGGAAAGTTATCCTCAATGCCACTGAATTTCCATGCTTAAATAAGATCTACATGGGGTGTGCGTTCCTTTGATCCCAATTGTTTATGCTGATTTGCAGCCATTTTCTAGTCAAGCAATTTTTAGTGAGATTTGAAATAAATTTGAGCATAACAGGCATTTCTGTGCCACAAACTTGAATCCAGCATGGTATGTTGCCTCCCTGGTACCTGGGGTCGAGGATGTCACTGTGGCTGCCGAGAAACCTCAGGAAGGAGGGTAAACAGCCAGCAGCCGTGCTCCACATCGGTACACATGACATACATTGAACGAAGGATATGATCCTGCACTCAGAATTTAGGGAACAAAGTAGGAAATTAGAAAACTGGACCTCAAAAGTAGTAATTTCGTATTACTCCTGATTCCACGCACGAGTGAGCATGGAAATGGAAGAATAAAACAGATGAATGCATTGCTGGAAATATAGTGTAGCAGGGAGGGTTTTTGATCCAAGGGGCCCTGAGACCAGCTCTGAAAGAAATGGAACTCATACAGGACGGATGGGGTTCACTTTTACTATTTATACACCTATAGATGACTTTTAAATTCCCTTTTATGTTAGTTGTCAGTCTCTTCCGTTATAGACAGGGGAGGGGAGATAAACTGAAATCCTCAATTCCTTCCCTTCTGTCCATGACCAATGGGGGGTGTATTTGTGAAAAGATAGATGTGTGTTTAAAAAATCCCCAAAAGTGTGTGGTCAATTTAAAAGTTCCAGCAGCAGACTTTTGTGGGTTTAAATAAAGAGTATTATTTATTTACACACCCCGAAAGATCTAAACGCTCCATCTTTCACACACCACCTGCTCCAGAAAGATGCAGTTAAAGAAGGTACAAGTATACACCAAAAGACAATTCACATGCCTTTGTGCCCAGTGAAGAAGAAAGCTTTCCGCACTCATGGATTATAGGTCAGCTAAATTTAGATGGCTGGGTGTCAGATATCACTTCAAAAAGGATGTTCAGCAAGTCATGAAGTCAGGCATTCGTGGCTGCCAAATCAGGGGATCCAATTTCGTTACAGGTGAACCGGAGCTTTGATTTCAGGCTTGGAGGAATTTTAAAAGACTTTTAAGCCTCTCAGTTCTTAAGGATAGAACAACCTTTGTCTACAGCAGTTGTCTTTTCGGTGTTATTCTGCAAACTTCCCCAGGTCTCTTCTGAATTTTGGGATAAAATGGTTTCAGTACCAGAGAACTAGTTTTGTTCACATGATCATTGATATACAATGGAGGTAGATCGTGTTTTTTTTACACTTAACTTGTGGATAACTGGTCTCATCAGCTTTCCTTTGTTATATTGCGAACCTGGAGACATAGAGTCGATGTTATATCTTTAAGTTTGCCACAAAGAGAAAAGGTATGGAGGTGCCCACAGTCTGGATTCACATAAATACAATGAGAGGTTTTATTAGGAATGTTGCTCATACAATCCAAGATGGAGAACTGAAGCTTGTGCAAATACTCACTGCTGATGTCACTACTGACCGTGTGACACTTCACCAGCAGGGATGTATTCTCTGATACATAACACCCCTCCCCCTTTACTTTTTTAGTGCACTGACAACTGCTTAACGTTTTTACAACATACCCACATACATGTAAATACAAATCCATAAAGCAGTCTCTCAGTTCTTTTTTTAAAAAATAATTTTTATTCAAATTTTCCAACAACAAATTTTCTCCCAACAATAAAGTAAACAAGGTGTAGAAATAAACAGAAAGAGAAATCCCCCTCCCAATACAAAACAATAAATTAATAACTTAATAACAATACAAAAAAGAAGAAATTAGCGAACACACCGTCGCAAAAACAAACCCCCTTAACGGACCCCAACCCCCCCCACCCCGTGTTGCTGCTGAAATTGACCACCCTCTAACCCTCCGCCAGAAAATCGAGAAAGGGCTGCCACCGCCGGAAGAACCCTTGTACCGATCCCCTCAGGGCAAACTTAACCTTCTCTAGCCTGATGAACCCGGCCATGTCATTGATCCAGGCCTCCGGGCTCAGGGGCTTCATGTCCCTCCACTGTAAGAGAATCCTACGCCGGGCTACTAGAGGCAAAAAAGGCCAGGGTACCGGCCTCTCTCGTCTCCTGCACTCCCGGCTCCGATGCTACCCCAAAGATCGCGAGCCCCCAGCCTGTCTCCACCCTGGTACCGACCACCTTGGACAAAGTCCCCGCCACCCCCCTTCCAAAACCCCTCCAACGCCGGACATGCCCAGAACATGTGGGTGTGGTTTGCCGGGCCTCCCGAACACCTCCTACACCTGTCCTCTCCCCCAAAGAACCGGCTCATCCTGGCCCGAGTCATGTGCGCCCTATGCAGCACCTTCAGCTGAATTAAGCTGAGCCGTGCGCAAGAAGAGAACGAGTTCACCCTCCCCCAGGTGTCCGCCCACATCCCATCGTTGATCTCTTCCCGTAGCTCCTCCTCCCACTTCGCTTTCAGCTCTTCCACCGAGGCCTCCTCCTTTTCCTGTATCATCTGATAAATTGCCGAGATCCTGCCCTCACCGACCCACATCCCCGAGAGCACCCTATCCTGCACCCCCCTAGGCTGCAGTAACGGGAACTCTGCCACCTGCCGCTTAACAAACGCCCTAATCTGCATATACCTGAAAGTATTCCCGGGGGGAGGTCCACTTCCCCTCCAACTCCTCTAAGGTCTCAAACTTCCCATCGAGGAAAAGGTCTTCCATCCGCCTGATGCCTGCCCAATGCCAACTCAAAAACCCACCATCTATTCTCCCTGGTGCAAACCGGTGATTGCCCTGTATCGGGGCCCACACTGAGGCCTTCACGTCCCCCCTATGCCGCCTCTACTGCCCCCAAAGTTTGAGGGAAGCCATCACTACCGGACTCGTAGAGTACCTTGCCGGGGGGAGTGGGAGCGGGGCCGTCACCAATGCCTCCAAACTCGTACCCACACAGGACGCCGTCTCCAACCTCTTCCATGCGGCACCCTCCCCCTCCATCACCCACCTACGAATCATTGCCACATTCGCAGCCCAGTAATACACACACAAGTTGGGCAACGCCAAGCCGCCTACCTCCCTTCCTCACTCCAGGAATACCCTCCTCACTCTCGGGGTCTTCCGCACCCACACGAACCCCAGAATACTCTTGTTAACCCTCCTAAAGAAAGCCTACGGAATCAATATGGGGAGACACTGGAAAAGAAACAAAACCCTCGGGAGCACCGTCATCTTAACTGACTGGACCCTACCCGTCAAAGAGAGTGGCAGCGCGTCCCATCTCCTGAACTCCTCCTCCATCTGTTCCACCAGCCTCGAAAAGTTTAGCCTGTGCGGGGCCCCCCAGCTCCTAGCTATCTGAACCCCAAGATATCTAAAGGTCCTCTCCGCCCTCTTCAACGGGAGCTCTCTTATCTCCCTCTCCTGGTCCCCCAGGTGCAGCACAAACAGCTCACTCTTCCCCACGTTGAGCTTATAGCCCGAAAAATCCCCAAACTCCCCAAGTATCTTCAACACCTCTGGCATCCCCCCGCCAGATCCGCGATGTACAACAGTAAGTCATCTGCGTACAGCGACAACCGGTGCTCCCCCCCCCGCACAATCCCCCTCCAGTTCTTCGAATCCCTCAGCACCATGGCCAAGGGCTCAATCGCTAACGCGAAGAGCAGGGGAGACAAGACAAGAGCCTTGTCCCCCGGGAAAGCCAAAAGTCCTCTGACCTCCTCCCATTCATCACCACACTCGCTACCGGGGAGCTATACAGCAACCTCACCCAGCTGATGAATCCCTCACCAAACCCAAACCTCCTCAGCACTTCCCACAGGTAGCTCCACTCCACCCTGTCAAAAGCTTTCTCTGCATCCATCGATGCTACTATTTGCGCCTTCCCAGCCGCTGACGCCAGCATCATAACATTAAGAAGCCGCCGTACATTGACATTCAGCTGCCTCCCCTTCACAAACCCCGTTTGGTCCTCATGGATAACCATCGGGACCACATCTTCCACCCTCCTGGACAGTACCTTAGCCAACAACTTTGCATCCACGTTGAGGAGCGAAATCGGCCTGTATGACCCACACTGGAGGGGGTCCTTATCCCGCTTCAGGATCAGTGAGATTATTGCCCTAGACATCGTCGGGGGCAGAGCCCCCCCACTCCCTCGCCTCATTCAGGGTCCTCACAAGCAGCGGGCCCAGCAGATCTGGAAATTTCTTATAAAACTCCACCGGGAACCCATCAGGTCCCGGTGCTTTCCCTGTCTGCATGCTCCCCAGCGCCTCCATCAACTCCTCCAACTCAATTGGGGCTCCCAGACCCTCTACCCGCTCATCCTCTACTCTTGGGAACTCCAGCTTATCCAGAAAGCGGTCCATCCAGCACACCTCCCTAGGGGGCACCGACCGGTACAGCTCCTCGTAGAAGGATCTGAACACCCCATTAATGTCCCTGCCACTCCGCACCAAGTTCCCTCCTGCATCTGTGACTCCCCCTGTCTCTCTCGCTGCCTCCCACTTCCGGAGCTGGTGGGCCAGCATCCGACTTGCCTTCTCCCCATACTCATATACTGCCCCCTGTGCCCTCCTCCACTGCGCCTCCGCCTTCCGGGTGGTCAGTATATCAAACTCCACTTGGAGACTGCAACGCTTCCTCAAACTCCCCTCCTCCAGGAAATCTGCATACCTCCTGTCCACCGATGGAACCATCAATTCACCAGACACGTGTTTCCGATGTGAATCTAGGCTTTAATCGACTTACTTCAGAGCCAGCCTGTTACCTGTCGATGAACTCGGAGTGACCCAGGCTGACTCTGGACACGGATACTTATACAGCTGCACTAGGGGGAGGAGTCGTGGGCGGAACCAAGGGTGGAGCCCAGTACAAGTTCCTAAGTTCTCCCAGCGCTACTCCCCCTAGTGGTAGGATGGCGCTACTGCGCTTACAATAACAGTGTGAATTCGTATATATACATTCATATATTACATTCATCACATTCACCCCCTGCAAAAAAATCAAGTCCGGCGGGGGTGGTGGTCTAGTCTATAATGTCAGTCTGTCCGGCGGTCGGATTGTCCGCTGAGACCTGCGGAGCACCGGGGTTGCAGCCTCTTGCGGTGGCTGGACGGGTGTAGTGTGTTGTGGTACGATGGCGGACTCCAGGGAGGGTTGTATCCGAGCTTCATACTCTCCTGGTTCGACCGGGGACTGGGGGCGCTGGGGGCTGGCCGGCGCAGGTGCGCGGGACTGGTGGAGCGAGCTCGTGGGCTCGGGAGCACAAGGGGGCGGCAGCATGGGGTGTAGGGTGAGGGGTCCTCTGTGGGGCAGCGGGGGCGCTGGATCCGACGGGTGCCAGATCCTGGAGGGATACAGTGTCCTGACGGCCGTCAGGGAACTCGACGAATGCGTACTGGGGGTTGCAGTGGAGCAGGCGCACCTTCTCAACAAGGGGGTCGGTTTTGTGCTCCCTGACATGTTTCCTCAGGAGTACGGGGCCCGGCGTCCTCAGCCATGCCGGAAGTGAGACCCCCGTGGTAGTATCCCTGGAAAAAATGAAGAGCCTCTTGTGAGGGGTCTGGTTGGTCGCCGTACACAAGAGGGACCTAATAGCGTGGAGCGCGTCTGGGAGGACTTCCTGCCACTGGGAGACTTGGAGCTTTCTAGACCGGAGGGTCAGTAGGACGGTGTTCCAGACCGTCGCGTTCTCCCTTTCCATCTGCCCGTTCCCCCTGGGGTTGTAGCTGGTAGTCCTGCTCGAGGCAATGCCCTTGTCGAGCAGGTACTGACGCAGCTCGTCGCTCATGAAGGACGAACCCCGGTCGCTGTGTACGTAGCTGGGGAAACCAAACAGGGTGAAGATGCTATGCAGGGCCCTAATGACTGTGTGGGAGGTCATGTCGGGGCACGGGATAGCAAATGGGAAACGGGAGAACTCATCTACGACGTTTAAGAAGTAGATGTTCTTGTTAGTTGAGGGGAGTGGCCCTTTGAAATCAATCGCGAGGCGTTCAAAGGGCCTAGAGGCCTTGACCAGGTGGGCCCTGTCTGGTCTATAGAAGTGCGGTTTGCACTCCGCACAGATCGGGCAATCCCTGTTGACCGCTTTTACCTCCTCGTTGGAGAAAGGCAGGTTTCGGGCCCTGATGTAGTGGGCGAGCCGGGTGACCCCCGTGTGGCAGAGGTCATTGTGGATAATTTTAATCGGTCGATCTGCGTGTTGGCGCATGTCCCGCGGGATAGAGCATCCGGAGGCTCGTTGAGCTTCCCGGGTCGATATTTGATATCGGAATTGTAGGTGGAGAGTTCAATCCTCCACCTCAGAATTTTATCGTTTTTTATTTTGCCCCTTTGCGAGTTGGTGAACATGAAGGCAACCGATCTTGGGTCAGTGATGAGGGTGAACCTCCTACCTGCGAGGTAGTGCCTCCACAATGGCTTGTGCTTCTTTTTCGACTGAAGAGTGTCGGAGTTCTGAAGCGGATAGGGTACGGGAGAAAAATGCAACGGGCCTCCCTGCCTGATTTAAAGTGGCTGCAAGAGCTACCTCTGAGGCGTCGCTCTCTACCTGAAATGTGGTGGATTCATCCACCGCCCGCATGGCCGCTTTGGCGATGTCCTCCTTGATGCCGTCGAAGGCCTGGCGTGCCTCGGCTGACAGGGGAAATCGTGTGGTCCTAAAAAGTGGGCGGGCTTTGTCCGCATATTGAGGGACCCACTGGGCGTAGTAAGAAAAAAATCCCAAGCACCGTTTGAGGGCCTTGGGACAATGAGGGAGAGGGAGTTCTAAGAGTCGGGGCCCAGGACTCCGTTTTCCACGACATAGCCGAGGATGGCTAGTCTGGATGTGCGGAAAACGCATTTCTCCTTGTTGTACGTGAGGTTCAGTTTCTGTGCCGTCTGGGGAAAACGGTGGAGGTTGGTGTCGTGTTCCTGCTGGTCAGAGCCGCAGATGGTGACATTGTCTAAGTACGGAAACATGGCCCGCAGCCCGTACTGGTCCACCATTCGGTCCATTGCTCGTTGGAACACCGAGACCCTATTAGTGACGCCGAAGGGAACCCGGAGGAAATGGAAGAGGCCGCCATCGGCCTCGAATGCCGTGTAGTGGCGGTCCCTTTACACTGGAAGTCTAGGCCTAATAAGAGTGGCGCGCAGAGTTCGGGAAAAACGTAGAGTTTAAACTTCGAGTAACTAGTGCCTCGGATTGTGAGTGTCGCGGCGGTGCGCCCCTGGATCTGGATGGAATGGGAGCCTGAAGCGAGCGAGATAGTTTCCTGCGTGGGGAAAACGGGGAACGAACAGCGTCTTACCAGGTCTGGGTGTATGAAGCTCTCTGTGCTCCCGGAGTCAAAGAGGCATGGCGTTTTGTACCCGTTGATATGGACCTCTGCCATTGAGTTTCGTAGATTCTTTGGTCGGGATTGGTCTAGGGTGACCGCGCTGAGTTGCGGGTAGTCGGCGGCTCGATCAGCTGTGCTGGAGTGGCCCCGTGATTACTGCCCTCTGAGTTCGTAGTCTTGTTCGAATTCCTCTGCTGAGTTGTCCGAGTGCGGAGATGCCGATCGGGCCCGTGGATCACACGTGGCGGGCGGCGAGGAAGATGGCGTCCAAGATGGCGGCCCCCATGAGTCGCACGTGGCCGGCCACGTGGTGGAGGTTTTCCAAGATAGCGGCCCCCATGGATCGCACGTGGCTGGAGGGGGTGGAGTCGGGGCATAGGCCGCAGCGTTTCGGGCCCCGCGGGGCTGAGAGTGCGGGGAGCGGTTACTGCGAGTCGCTGGGGAGTTGGAAGCTGGGGCCCTTTTTGCGAGGCACACTCTTGCGTAATGCCCTTTTCGCCCGCAGCTGCTGCAGGTTGCGTTGCGGGCCGGGCAGTGCTGCCGCGGGTGCTGATTCTGGCCGCAGAAATGGCAGGCTGGAGCAGTATAGTGGCATGCTGGGGCAGCATAGTGGCTGGCTGGGGCAGCATGGTGGCTGGGCAGCCGCGTAGCACAGGCCTGGGGGAGTCGCTGGTCGGGGGCCCATGATGGGGTTGCGGGGTCTGAGGGGAACGAGTTAAGGCTGCGGAAGGAGACCTCCATCGTGGTCGCAGCTTCCACAGTCGTTTCTAAGTCCTGGGCCCCCTTTTCCAGCAGTCGTTGGCGCACATAGTTAGACCTGAGGTCCGCTACAAAAACATCGCGTACCGCCAATTCCCTGTGTTCAGCCGCGGTAACCGCTTGGTAATTACAGTCATTGGACAAATTGTTAAGTTCTCTTAGGAATTCGGCGAGTGATTCCGTAGGCTGCTTATGGCGAGTCGTAAACACATGGCGAGCGTAAACTTCATTAATTGGCCTTACATACATTTTTTCGAGAACTGCTAGCACCGCAGTATATGAGCTGGCCGAGTTTAGTTGCGTTGAGATTCTATGGCTCACCCTCGCGTGCAGTAGACTCAGCTTCTGATCTTCTGTAGTTTCGGCTGTGCTTGCTTCGGCCAGGTAGGCCTTGAAGCATCGGATCCAGTGGGAGAAGATTTCCTTAGCCTTTGCATCCTGCGGGTTGAGTTCCAGGCGTCCAGGCTTGAGGGCCGATTCCATAATCGATCTTTACTGTTCTTAAGTCGATTAAATTGATGGAACCATCAATTCACCAGACACGTGTTTCCGATGTGAATCTAGGCTTTAATCGACTTACTTCAGAGCCAGCCTGTTACCTGTCAATGAACTCGTAGTGACCCAGGCTGACTCTGGACACGGATACTTATACAGCTGCACTCGGGGGAGGAGTCGTGGGCGGAACCAAGGGTGGAGCCCAGTACAAGTTCCTAAGTGCTCCCAGCGCTACTCCCCCTAGTGGTAGGATGGCGCTACTGCGCTTACAATAACAGTGTGAAAATAGTATATATACATTCATATATTACATTCACCATATCCACCCTTACCATTTCTTCCACCAGCCTCTCTCTCTCAACCCTCTCCCCCCTCTCCGTGTGCCCCCTCTAACCACTGCCTTCAGCGCTTCCCAAACCACCCCACCTTGCACCTCCCCGTTATCGTTAGCTTCCAAATACCCCTCAATACCCCTACGGACCCGCCCACATACTTCCTCCTCTGACAGAAGCCCCACATCTAACCTCCGCAGCGGGCGCTGATCCTTCCCCTCCCCAGCTCCAGGTCCACCGAATGCGGAGCATGGTCAGATATGGCTGTCGCCGAGTACTCCGCCCCCACCACTCTCGGGATTAGCGCCCTGCTGAGGACAAAAATGTCAATCCGGGAATAAGCCTTGTGGATATGGGAGAAAAAGGAGAACTCCCTACCCCTCGGCTTCAAAAACCTCCAAGGGTCTACTCCTCCCATCTGATCCATGAACCCCCTCAGCACTGAGGCCGCCCCCGTCTTCAGGTCCGGGATCCGGCTCAACATTCGCCGCATGAAGCCCGCATCGTCCCAGTTGGGGGCGTACACATTGACCAGAACCACTCACTCCCCTTGAAGCCTACCATTCACCATTACGTATCTACCTGCACTGTCCGCCACCACATTCGACGCAACAAACGATAAGCTCTTGCTAACTAAGATCGCCACCCCTCGATTCTTCGCATCAAGCCCCAAGTGAAACACCTGCCCCACCCAGCCTCTCCTCAGCCTCACCTGATCCGCCACCTTAAGGTGCGTCTCCTGGAGCATAACCACGTCCACTCCCAGCCCCTTCAAATGCGCCAAGACCCGGGACCGCTTCACCGGTCCATTCGGCCCCCTCACGTTCCATGTGACCAGCTGAATCTGGGGTCTTCCCCCTCCCTCTGCGCCGGTCAGCCATAGCGCTCCCTCGGCTCACCACGTGCCCGCAGAACCCCCCAGGCGGCAGACACCCCCCCCAACCTCCCCCTTCACCAACCGTTCTCCTACGGCCCCTCCAGCAGCAACACGGTACCCCCCTACTCCCCCCCCCCGAGCCCCCCCCACACCCCCCAAGCTAGGGCCCCCCCTAGCTGCATAACCCCTTCCATTGTACATCCGTAAGTCAGCCGACTCCTGCTGACCCCGGCTGCTCCCGCCATCCCAACGCCCGCCCCCCCCCCCACCTGACACAACACAACCACCATTCCCCCCTCCCAGTGCCAGCCCCGCTCACTACTCCTCCAGCACGGGAAGAACGCCCGCGCTTCCATCCCAAATCCCGCCCCCCCGACCCAATACGCGGGAAAAAGACGGGCACATGACCCAGCGGGACCGCAAACAGCTCCCCAACCCTCCACCATTGAAAAAAAAACGAAAAAGCACCCAAATAAATAAATAACAGCCCCAAAAAGCGAAAAAGCAGAACAGCAAAAAGGCAGCATCAAACACAGCCAATAAAAACGAAAGGATACCAAGGAGGACAAAGCCTCCGGACTATGTACATCATTCCCCAGCCCCCCAGTCCTCAGTTTGAGTCCAACGTCGCTGCCTGGACAAAGGCCCAGACCTCCTCCGGAGAATTAATGTAGAGCTGGCGGTCCTTGTAAGTGACCCAGAGGTGAGCCGGCTGTAACAGGCCAAACTTCACCCCCTTCCTGTGAAGTACTCCCTTCGCCCGATTTAAACCAGCCCTTCTCTTCGCCACCTCCGCGCTCCAGTCCTGATCTCTGCATTCTCCCATCTGTTGCTCCTTTCCTTCTTCACCCATCTCAACACGCACTCACGGTCAACGAAGCGGTGAAAGCGGACCAGCACCGCCCTAGGCGGCTCATTCGGCCTGGGCTTCCTCAACAGCACTCGATGGGCCCCCTCCAGCTCCAAGCATCGTTGGAATGACCCCGTGCCCATTAACGAGTTCAACATCACAACCATGTAGGCCCCCAAATCCGAACCTTCCAGCCCCTCCGGGAGGCCCAGAATCCGCAGGTTATTCCGACGGGAGCGGTTCTCCATCTCCTCCATCCTTGCCAGCCATTTCTTCTGAAGCGCCTCGTGCGACTCCACCTTCACTGACAGGCCCAGGAGTTCGTCCTCGCTCTCCGAGGCCTTTTGCCGCAGCTCTTGGATCTCCGCACCCTGAGCCGTCTGAGTCACCATGAGCATGTCCAGCGAGGCGTTAAATGGTTCCAGAATCTCAGCCTTCAGCTCTCTGAAGCTGCTCCTGCGCCCACTGCTGCCACGCTGCCGGTTCCCTGCCCGCCGCCATCTTGTTTTTCCTGCCTCGCACCTTTCTCTGCTCCAAAGCCAATTTTTTGACCGCTCCGCTCCTGGTCCAGTCCATCCACCGGCAGATAAGCACAGTGGATGTGTTCCCACCCGGGGAAAAGTCCAACCAGCACCGCTGCGGGCCCTTAAAAGAGCCCAAAGGACCAAACATAGCGGGAGCTACCGAACGTGCGGCTTAGCTCCGCATCACCGCAACCGGAAGTCGGATGCCTATTCTTTTTAGGTTGTATGCAATGTTCTGGCTACTTAAGACCTTGGAAGTGTCCTCTTTTCCTTCAGTAGGTGGTACTTCCTGGGAATTTACTCCAGTATTCATCTCTACAGGTAGTGGGAAGTCTTCAGAAGCAAAATCTGAACTTGTCTCTGCATCTGCCCTCTGTTCCGAAGTGTCGCTGTCTACATTGTCCAAGGGAAAAATATCTTGGGCAGTTTCCTTGAATTCACATTGTCAAGCTAGTCGCTGGTCATCAAGACATTGCCAAACTCTTTCATCATCTGTCTGTATGGTCTATGATATTGGAGTTGTCCTGACAGGATCACAGCAGGTACATATTTCTCATCTGTGGTGGAGCTTCTGGCTAGCACTTGCTCTCCTTTATTGAACACTTGCTTTTTAGAATACATAGAATCATAGAATTTACAGTGCAGAAGGAGGCCTTTCAGCCCATCGAGTCTGCACCAGCCCTTGGAAATAGCGCCCTACTTAAGCCCACGCCTCCATCCTATCCCCATAACCCAGTAACCCCACCTAATATTTTTAGACACTAAGAGGCAATTTAGCATAGCCAATCCACCTAACCTGCACCTCTTTGGAATTGTGGGAGGAAACTGGAGCACCCGGAGGAAACCCACGCAGACACGGGGAGAAAGTGCAAACTCCACAGAGACAGTGACCCGAGCCAGGACCCTGGAGCTGTGAGGCAGCAGTGCTAACCACTGTGCCTTCTGTTCTCTCTGAGAAATCTGTGCTTGTTGTTTCATTTGGTAATCTCTGAAGTATCAAGTGGTAATAACAAATCAAACTGTATTCGCAGCTTCCTCCCGAACAGCAGCATTGCTGGTGAACTCTGTGTTGTGCACGTGGCGTAATGGTGGAACCTTCTTACACTGAAAATAACACTCAAAATCTCTTTTTCTAGCTGAGCGTAATTCATTTCAGCACCACTGACAGTTCATGAAGGAAATGCTCTAAGTCTTTCTTCTCCTGAATACATTATGGGCGGGATTCTCCGGTGGCCGACGGCAAAATCGTGTTTAGCGACATTCCGGAGAATCCCCGTTCACGACTGAATTGGGGGCGGCGCCGCTTTCACGCTGCTCCGCCACCTCCAAAGTGGTGTATCGATGGCCTCAGGACATTGCCTGAAGCCCCCCCCCCCCCCATTCTCCACCCCCGAAGGCTGGGTTCCCGACGGCGTTGGTTGCATGCGGACTCATCCGTTGGGAACTCGGTGTGGCGGCTGCAGACTCTGCCCAGCGCTGCCACATTCAGGGAGGGCCAATCCGCGGGCAGGGGGGACTTTGCCTGGGGCTGGGGGCATTGTTGGGGGGTGGTCTACGGCTCACGAGCTGGCCAAAGTGGGGACATATTTCGCAGGTTGGGTCCGCGGCCGGCCGGCGCCATGTAGTAAGGCGCGGCTGCTGCAGGCCGGCGTAGGGGCATAGCCTCAAAATTGGCGAATCCAGTCATATGTGTGAGACAACTGCCTCAAACCCATAGGGTGAGATATCACAAGCAAATTATAACTTCAATTTGGGATTGTAGTGAACCAACAGCTCTGATTTTTGTACGGCATCTTTTACCTCATTGTACGCACTTTTCTATTCTTCTGACCCGTGCCATGCTGTTTTGGCACATAACAAAGTCTGTAAAGACTTAAATCATGATGCTAAATTTGGCACAAATTTACCATAATAATTGATCAATCATAAAAACCACCCAATTGTGTCACATTTTGAGAACGTGGTGCTTCTAAGATTCTATCATCTTCAGCTCCTTTTATAAGCCACCTTTATCGATGATGTGGCCCAGATAATTTATGGATTTCCTGAAAAGTCACACATTTCCTTTTTACTCGGAGATGATGATTGTGTCGCCGTTTCAGAGTAGCTATTAAGTTCTTCAGGTGTTCCTGTTCACTAAAACAGGTGCTGAGAATGTAATCTAAAAAAAACATTGCTCCCCATTTAGCCCACTCAGAATTTGATCCATGGAGCTCTGACAAAGAGCATGAGCAGATGTTATTCCAAAAGGAATCCTTTGTGCATCGCGATAGTGAGTAGATTTTGCAACCACCAGGCAGTTCAAGAAAACTAGGCAGGTAGTTCAGGAGTCCCCTGGAGTCCCGCTCATCAATCAATGTTCCATTTTGGATGCCGTTGAGGACAATGGCTCCTTGGAGGAGTGCAACAGAACCTGATGGCTCTGCTGTACAGGAGGGGAGAAAGAAAGGGGAAAAGCGGTAGTGACTGAGGATTCATTAGTTCGGGACACAGACAGGTTTTTCTCTGGCTGGAGAAGAGACTCCAAGATGGTATGTCGCCTCCCTGGTGTGAGGGTCAATGATGTCACGGAGCAGGTGCAGGATATTCGTCTGGGGGAGGGCGATCAGCCAGAGGTTGTGGTCCACATCAGTATCAATGACTTAGGTAGGAAAGGGCATGAGTCTGGAAAGCAGACTTGAGGGAAATGGGAAGGAGATTGATCAACAGGACCTATAAAGAATAATCTCAGGATTATTCCCAACCCCAGGTTCCAGCAACTGTAGACATAGGAGAATTGAACAATTAAACATGTGGCTGGAAAGCTGATGTAGGAGGGAGAGCATCAGATTACAGCTGAGGCATTGGGAACAGTTCTGGGACAGGTGGGATCTGTACAAGCTGCATAGTCTATACCTGAACGGGAACGAATACCCTCGCACGGAGATTTGCTAGTGCTGTTGTGGGTGGGTATTTAAACTAGATTGGCAGGGGGATGGGAACATGAGGAAAAATTCAGAGTAGAGAACAGGAGATGGAGAATTAGTCAGTGACTGAAAGACATAGGGACAGGAGTACGCCATTCAGCCCATCGAGCCTGCTCCACCATTTAATACGATCGTGGCTGATGGGACACTTCAATGTCTTTTACACCCAATAGGAAACAGCCAATAGGAACATAGAAGCAGCGCAGGTTAAAAGTGTACAGCACAGGAATGTGACAATGTTAAAAGATAGATATGTAAAGCCGATGAGCTGAGGGCACCGATGGACACATGGCAATATGATTTCATCCCTAGAACGGAAGCTTGGTTTAGGAAGGGACAAGAATGGCAGCTTAACATCGCTGGACATAGTTTTCAGGTAAGTAGGGAGGGGAATACAAATGGTGTGGATGTATTGTTATTGATTAAGGAATCAATTACTGCTGTGAGAAGGGATGGTATACTGAATGAAGCATCAAATGAGGCCATATTAGGTTGAGCTGAGAAATAAAAAAGGGGCAGTCACACTTCTGGCAGTGTGCTATAGACCCCCAAATAGTGGAAGGGAGTTAGAAGAGCAAATATATGAACAGATTTCTGGGTGTAAAAACAATAGGGCAGTAATGATTGGGCACTTCAACTACCCTGATATCAATTGGGATAAGAACAGTGTGAATGGCACAGAGGGCTCAAAATTCTTGAACTGCATTCGAGAAAACATTTTTAGCCAGCACGCACCAATCCCCATGAGAGCATGGGAGGCCTCAAAGGTGTGTGTGTGTGTGTCGGGAGGGCAAGATCAGGGCAGCCTTCCAAAATTGCATCCCGATCTGCCACAATCCTTTCCTGCTGGTGAGCTTCAACTCACCAACGGGAAATCCCTCTAACTGTGGCCTCAGTGAGGAGAAAATTCCCGAAGCCAAAAAAACCTGGCAAAGTGCCGTTGGATAGTGGTATGTTTCTTGGTACTACAGCCCCGGGAAATACCCCGCTAAATGTGCCATTCAGTGGACATTAACTTAGGAAATGAAGCTGAGCAAGTGGATGAAGTAGCAGTAAGACCATAAAAATTAGGAATAGTAGGCCATTCAGCCCTGCTCTACCATTTACGATCATGGCTGACCTAACGCTCACTAAGTCCACTTTCCTGCCTTATCTCGATGACCCTCAATTCCCCGACTGAGTGAAAACCCATTGATCTCAACCCTGAAAATATTCAAGGGTTCGGCTTCCACGGCTTCCTGGGGTAAAGAATTCTAAAGATTCACCGCTCTTTGAGAGAAGAAATTCTGGCCCTACACTCCCATGAGTGGAAACAGCCTCGCAACATTTATCCTGACTAACCCTCTGAGAATGTTAAATGTTTCAATCATATCACCTCTCATTCTCCTGAACCCCAAGGGTACACATCCGGGCTGTTTAATCTTTCCTCATATGGCAGTGTTTCCATACCTGGGATCTGCCTAGTAACCAAAGAGAAAATGCTGGAAAACTAGAGGCCAGTCAGTCTGACCTCAGTGGTGGGCAAATGATTGGAAACACATCAGAGCGATAGGTTCAACTATTATTGGAAATACTTCAGAGCGATAGGATAAACTATCACTTAGAAAGGTATGGATTGACCAGGCATAGTTAGCGTAGTTTTGTTTGGAGAAAATTGTGTCTTACTAGCTAAATAGAACTTTTTGAAAAAGTAACAAGGAGGATTGATGAGAGTAGTGCAGTAGATAGTGGCTACATGGATTCCAGTAAAGCATGTGACAAGATCCCACATGGCAGACTGGTCAGAAAAACAAGATCTCATAGGATACAAGGGAAGATGGCAGATTGGATTAAAAATTGGCTCAGCGACAGGAAACAAAATGTAATGGTCGATGGATGTTTTTCCGAATGGGAAACAGTTTTCAGTGGTGTTCCTCTGGGTTCGGTGTTGGGGCTCTTGCAGTGTGTTGTATATATAAATGATTTAGACTTAAATCATAATTGGTGGCATAATTGGGAAGTCTGCAGATGCCACACAAATTGGCTGTGTAGGTGATGGTGAAGAGGATAGCTGTCGACTCCAGAATGATATTGATGGTTTGGTTGCGTGGGTAGAGAAGTGGCAAATCAGATTTCAATCTGGAAAAGTATGAGGTAATGCATTTGGAGAGGGTAAACAAGGCAGAGAGGGGTTGAGGAAGTGAGGGACATTGCAGAGGGGTTGAGGAAGTGAGGGGCATTGGAGTGCATGCCCACAGGTCCTTGAAGGTGGCAGGAGAGGTGAACAAGGTGATCAAGAAAGCTTATGCCATGCTTTCCTTTATTGGACGAGATATTGAATACAAAAGTAGGGATGTAATAATGGAACTGTATAAAATACTGTCCAGAAGACAAAGGGTCATCATCTGGACTCGAAACGTTAGCTCTTTTCTCTCCCTGCAGTTGCTGCCAGACCTGCTGAGATTTTCCAGCATTGTCTCTTTTGTATAAAATACTGGTTAGGCCACAGCTAGAAGCTGGTGTACAGTTCTGGTCACCATATTAAAGGAAGGATATCATCTCCCTGGAGAGAGTGCAGAGGAGATTTACAATGTTGCCAGGTCTTTAAAATTGTAGCTTTGAGCAGCAATTGAATAGGCTGGGGTCATTTTCCTTAGAACAGAGGAGGCTAAGGGGTGACTTAATTGAGGAGAGGCAGAGCCACGACAGGAAAAACAGGAAAGACTTTCCCCTAGCTGAGTGGTCAATTACCAGGGGTCATAGATTTAAGGTGATTGGTTGAAGGATTAGAGGAGACATGAGGAAAAGCTTTTCATTCAGACGGTGGTGGATGTCTGGAAACTACATCGATGTGCAAGAATTATTAAATAGTTATAATGGGTGACTTTAATTATAAGACCATAAGACATAGGAGCAGAATTAGGTCATTTGGCCCATCGAGTCTGCTCCGCCATTCAATCATGGCTGATCTTTTTCTCATCCCCACTCTTCTGCCTACCCCTGATCACCTTATTGATCAAAAACCTATCTATCTCTGTCTTAAAGACACAAAAATGAAATGAAAAATGAAACTGAATGAAAATCGCTTATTGTCACAAGTAGGCTTCAATGAAGTGACTGTGAAAAGCCCCTAGTCGCCACATTTCGGCGCCTGTTCGGGGAGGCTGGTACGGAAATTGAACCGTGCTGCTGGCCTGCCTTGGTCTGCTTTAAAAGCCAGCGATTTAGCCCAGTGTGCTAAACTCAGTGAGGGCAGCACGGTGGCGCAGTGGTTAGCATTGCTACCTCACGGTTCGATGCCGGCTCTGGGTCACTGTCCGTGTGAAGTTTGCACATTCTCCCCATGTTTGTGTGGGTTTCGCCCCCACAACCCAAAGATGTGCAGGGTAGGTGGATTGGCCATGCTAAATTGCCCCTTAATTGGAAAAAATGAATTGAGTACTCTAAATTTATATTAAAAAAACACTCAGTGATTTGGCCTCCACAGCCTTCTGCTGCAACAGGTTCCACAGATTCACCACCCTCTGGCTGAAGAAATTCTTCCTCATCTCAATTTTAAAGGATTGTCCCTTCAGTCTGAGGCTGGGATTTTCTAAAATGGATAATGTTGGCCCAATGCTATGTGTGGTGGCCAGGCATAGTCGCAGATATTGCGAAGTTAGCTAAACAGTGCGCACGGTGCCAGGAACATCAAAAGGTCCCCCCGACAGCTCCACTTCACCGGCCGGCCATGGTCCCACCTCCATGTAGGTTTTGCGGGGCCTTTTCAGGGGTGATGTATCTAATTATAACATATGTACATTCCGGAGGTGCACCGGATGACGAAGGCTACATTGCGTGCACTACCGAGCGGCTCAGGCAAACGTTTAGTGTTCACGGACTCCCGGAGGTACATGTATCAGACAATGGCACCACTTTTACAAGTTCAGAGTTTGCGGATTTCTGAAACAAAATGGGACCCATCATGTCCATACCGCACCTTATCACCCATCCTCAAATGGGTTGGCGGAACATGATGTGCAGATGTTCAAACTCGGGTTGCGAATAAAAACCTAAAGTTCCCCAGAAATCTGCCTCATCTGTTACCTTTTCTACTATAGAACCACGCCACACACTACCACCGGGGTGATGCCCGCAAAACTTTTGATGGGATGTTGCTTGCAAACATGATTGAGCTTCATTTTGACAGACGCCGGGGATAGGATCCGCAACCAGCAGGTACAAGTCGAAATGATGCAGGCCAGACCGATTAGGTATATCGTTGTGGGCGACGCTGTTTATGGACAGGGCATTGTGGATCCTGGCAACGGTTACAAAACGGTCCAGCCCGGCCTCGTATTTGGTTCGGGGTACAAGGCAAAGATTCCAATCAACACTTGGATCATCTCCGAAGCCGGGTAGAACATGTATCCGAGGACCGACCAAGGTCACCAAGGCCAATGGTGCCCCTCCCTCTGGAACAACTGCTGGTGATGCTCAGCGAGGTGGCTCTGAGCTTTGTGACTCAGAAATGCATGAGGTCGACCCATCTGACCAGGAGTCGGACATTGGGTTTTTAACCCAAGGAGGTCGAGACAGTTCCGGGGCTGACCGCCAGGCAAGGCATAGCAGAACCACCCAGACGTTTGACCAGAAAGCAATGCTTCCCAGCCCTTTACCCCCTCCGGACCTGGCACAGGGACACTGGATAAATAGACAGCCCCAGGCGAAGAGGCCAAAGGATTTATCCTCTCCTGTTGAAATGGATGATGTATTGGACTTGTGGGGGCATGGAGTATTAACCCTACAGGAGGCCCAAGGATCTGCAACCTCAGAATCCCTGTGGCCTCACCTGAGTACAACCTAGCCAGATGAGGGGGGCAGAGCCACCCCTTAATCCTAGGACTGCTGGAACATAAATTCCCCAACCCGGGTGTGGGCCGGGAGCGAGAGGCACTTCGGGGCACTTCGGGGAGTAGGAGCTGTAAGTATAAGGAGAATAAATTGAAACATTTCTACAGTCATCGCTTCCATGTGGCCGCTTGCCTGAGACTTTACACAACCCAAGCCTTCCAACCTCTCTTTATAACATAAATGTTCCATCCCAGGCAACATACTTGTGAATCGCCTCTGCACCCCCTCCAGTGCAACCACATCCTTCCTTTCATGTGGAGACCAGAATTGCACACAGTACTCTAGCTGTGGCCTCACCAAAGGTCGAAACAACTCCAACATGAGCTCCCTGTTTTTGTAATCTCTGCCACCGTTGATAAAGGCACGGGTCCCAAATGCCTTTTACAACTTGTTAACTGTCTTTCTGCCTTCAGAGATCCATAGACTAACACGTCATGGTCCCTCTGTTCCTCGAACTTCCCAGTGTCAGGCCATTCATTGAATACTTCCTTGTTAAATTACTCCTTCCAAAGTGAATCACCTCACACATTGCAGGGTTAAATTCCACCTGCCACTTTTCGGCCATTTGAGCATCCCGTCTATATCTTCCTGTAACCCAAGACACTCAACCTCCCTGTTAACCAACTGGCCTATCTTTGTGTCATCCACATAAAATGAGAGTGAATTCAGTGGGAAGGTTAACCAGGCCTCCCAGGCAAATATCAAAGAAAGAGGTTGGTAAGCTAAAGAACAGGAAAAGATCTGAGAGAAAACTGGAATTCATCGTAAGAAACCCAGCAGCGTTTGAAATAGAAGTGAATGAACAGATACAGGACAAAGAAAGGTGAAGGTCACTGATGTCAACAGCACTGTTGACAGCTCCAGATGAACTATGCCCAAAGCAACAAAATATAAAACATTCACGGATGGCAGTCAAATCTAGCAGTTGGAGCAAATGGAGTGAAAACATGATGTAAAGGGCAATGACGTGTGCAGCAGAGAATACATCAAGTTGTATGCTCATGTGAAGAAACGCTGTATAAATGACAAAAACAACTGGCTGAGCAAAGGAGCTGATGAAGCAGAGGAAGTGTTCCAGAATGTTCACACCAAGAAAGTATACTCACTAGTTCAGGTCACAGCTGGAAAGAAATCCTGGAAAAGGTATCAAGGAGAAAATAGGGCCCTGTTATACGATAAGGACAAGACCAGGCTGAGATGGGAAATTACTGCAAGAAATGGCAGGAATGATAAACAACAAAGATTGTAAGTTAAAAGAAGCAGAATCACAGGTGGGTGGCACGGTAGCAAAAGTGATTAACACAGTTGCTTCACAGTCCCTGGGTCCCAGGTTCGATTCCCGGCTTGGGTCACTGTCTGTGTGGAGTCGGCACGCTCATGATATGTACTTATGCACATAATGAGATACAGACAGGCAGTGACAGACATCCAATACAGCCAATCAAAACACAGGACAGAACACAACCAATCACCAGGTAGAACACTAGAAGGGGGTTTCCCACTATAAAACACATAAAGGCATCAGCACTCGACCTCTTTCCACTGGTGACAACTGTAGTGACAGTCAGGGTGTATATATCAGTTAGCACCTTCTACACGTGAGAGTATAGTTAGATATAGTTAGTACACTTAGAGTAGTAGAGTGTCAACCCACAGCAAGCTGTGTGCACTGTTACAGAAGTTCAATAAATTGTATTGAACCAATGTCTAAGTTTGGTGTCTACTTTCCAGTACAACTGCATCCAGTTGCAGTCCATGTTACCCCAGGGTGAATAACACGACAGGCATGTTCTCCCCGTGTACGCGTAGGTTTCCTCCCGGTGCTCCGGTTTCCTCCCACAGTCCAGAGATGTGCAGGCTAGGTAGATTAGCCATGCTAAAATTGCCTTTCGTGTCCAAAACGGTTAGGTAGGGTTACTGGGTTACGGGGATAGGTGGAGGTGTGGGCTTAAGCAGGGTGTTCTTTCCAAGTGCCGGTGCAGACTCAATGGGCTGAATGGCCTCCTTCTGCACTGTACATTCTATGAGGTTATGAAAAATGGGAAAGATGGAAGGCAGAATCATAGAATCATATCATAGAATCATAGAGGTTGTGGAGGGATGCTTCTTGATGTCATCAGGCAGAGAATCACCCCTGTGCGAACAGAGAAATGGCAGAGGAGCACTTTGGCTTCATTCCCAGAAAGGGTACAAAGAGAATTGATGAGGAAAGGGCTGTGGATGTAGTTTATATGGACTTCAGTAAGGCATTTGACAAGGTCCCACATGGAATACTGGTACAAAAACTAAAATCACATGGGATTCAGGGTGGGCTGGCTAGATGGATACAGAACTGGCTTGGTTATAGAAGACAGAGAGTAACGGTGGAAGGGTGTTTTTCTGAATGGAGACCTGTAGCTAATGGTGTTCTGCAGTGATCAGTGCTCTGTTGTTCGTAGTATGATAAAATGATCTGGAGGAAAAGGTGGGTGGTCTGATAAGTAAGTTTGCGGATGACTTGAAAGATTGGGGGAGTTGCTGAGAGTGCCAAGGATTGTCAGCGGATACAACAGGATACATATAGATTGGGGAGTTGGGCACAGAAATGGCAGATGGAGTTTAATCCAGACAAATACAAGATGATGCATTTTGGAGGATCAAATCTGGATATGAATTATATTGTAAATGGCAGAACCCTCAGGAACATTAACATGCAGAGGAATCTGGGCATGCTTGTCCACAGTTCCCTAAAAGTAGCAGCACAGGTGGCCAAGGTGATTAAGAAGGCATATGGCATGCTTGCCTTCATCAGCCAGGGCATTGAGTATAGGAGTTGGGAAATCATGTTACAGCTATATAAAACCTTGGTTTGGCTGCATTTGGAGTATTACGTGCAGTTCTGGTCACCACATTATCAGAAAAGACGTGGAAGCTTTGGAGAGAATGCAAAGAAGGTTCACCAGGATGTTGCTTAGGTCTCGAGGGTGTTGGTTATGAAGAGAGGTTGAATAAACCAGGATTGTTTAGAGACGGAGGCTGAGGGGAGACCTGATAGAGGTCTACAAAATTATGATGTGGAGATGCCGCGTTGGACTGGGGTGAGCACAGTAAGAAGTCTTACAACACCAGGTTAAAGTCCAACATGTTTGTTTCAAACACGTGCTTTCGGAGCACTGCTCCTTCACCTGAGCAGTGCTCCGAAAGCTAGTGTTTGAAACAAACATGTTGGACTTTAACCTGGTGTTGTAAGACTTCTTACTTTACAAAACTATGAGAAGCATAGACAGGGTGGATAGTCAGAGGCATTCTCCAAGAGTGGAAGTGACAATTACAAGGGCACGCAGATTCACGGTGAGAGGGGGGAAGTGGAAGAGAGTTGTGCCGGGTAAGTTTTTCATGGAGAGAGTGGCGGGCGCCCGGAACAAGCTGCCAGAGGATGTGGTGGAAGCAGACACATTAGCAACATTTAAGAGGCATCTGAATGGATACATGAATAGGGAGGAAACAGAGCAGGGGTTTACGCACTCAGGGCCGTGACCCGCGGGAAGGTTTCGGGAGGGTCGCGGTGCTCAGTCACGGTGTTTCCGACCGCGGAAGGACTGCCCAACTGCCGCAACCGGCTTTTACAAATGCCGGCATGGACGGACTTTTCAGATTGCCGACCATCTCGCGCATGTTTGCCAGATCAAACAGTGCGCCGACCCAGAGGCCAGCGGGGTGGACCGTCTCCGCCTGACGTCAGCGCGCTGTCCAGAGCCAGTTTTGTTTCAGAAAACAAGGGTGACTTCTCTCCGAGTGTGGCAGCAGAAAGCATTTCAAGCACCCCATGCGCTGGCGTCACATGTTCTGGGCACGAGAGAGATCCCTCCATTTTGCAGCTGCCAGCAGTGCTGGTGTGAACTCCAGGGCCTTTGTGAACAACCCACGAAGAAGAAGCTGAAAACAGGAACAGAGCGGCATAAAGAGGATCACTTGGTGTATGGGTTAATAATTGGTCCACTGCAAATCAGGATTCCAAGTTCATGTGTGTTATATGCAGGGAAGCACTGGCAAATTAAAGTTTAAAACCCTCAAAACGTCAAAGATATTTGAAGACTAAGCATGGCGAATTAGAGCCCTTTAATCATCAGTCGAAGTCATTATTAGAAATGTAGCATTGATTAACAAAGCAAGTAAGATCATAAGTGCCAAACACCTGTCACATTAAAGGTAAGTGAAAATGGTGGGTCGCAAAGGTCGGCTGGCATGGGTCGCAAAGGTCGGCTGGCGTGGGTTGCGAAGGTCGCAAGGCGTGGGAGGAAAGATTGGCCGGTGTGAGTCCCGAAGGATGACCGGTTGGCAAAAATGTGTCTTAGGCAAAAAAGTTTGAAAAATGCTGAAATAGAGGGATACGGCCAGAGTAAAGACAGAAGGTAGGGTTTTTTTCGTTAGGGCACCATGATCGCACAGGCTTGGAGGGCCGAAGGGCCTGTTCCTGTGCTGTACTTTTCTTTGTTCTTTGAAATCTTGTGGAGAAATGTGAAAAGAAGCAGGAAGCCTAATTCTGGCTCATGTCCATTATGCGACCATTAATTCACTCAGAGACACGAGTTGGAGTAAACTGTGGCTTTAATCGGCTTACAGCTGAGCCTGCCTGCGACTGCAGGATACTGAGGGCGGTCTCGCAGGACCGCAGCACTTATACTCCCTAAAGGGGGCAGAGCCTAAGGCGGAGCCCTGTACATGCTCCTCATCTCCCCCCTGTGGACAGAGCCGCACAGTGGCTCACAGATGGGGCCCACAGGGACAACAGTAAGGTACAGTGTGAATTACTAGTGACACATTCACCACATTCATCCCCTGTTTAAAAAATCAAGACCGGCAGGGGGTGACGGATCTACAAGTTCAGTCGGTCCGGCGCCCGGATCGTGCATTGCGACCGACGAAGCACTGGTGTTGCAGCCGTTTCGGATGGCTGTGGAAGGATGTTCGGTGCGGGTCCGGGGGTGGACTCCGGGGATGGTTCTTTCTGAGCTTCGTTCCTGCGGACTGGTGTGCCGGGTGGAAGGGAGCGCGGGAAGCAAATAGGCGCGGGGACGAGGGGTGTGGGAGGTCGGATGGGGTGTAGTGTGGGGGGTATATCGGCGGCGCCAGGTCCCGGAGGGAGACGGTCTCTTGCCGGCCATCGGGGTGTTCGACATACGCATAGTGGGGGTTCGAGTGCAGGAGCTGGACCCTCTCTACCAGGGGGTCGGTCTTATGTGCCCGAATGTTTTTCCGAAGGAGGACAGGGCCCGGTGTCCTCAACCAGGATGGAAGCGAGGCTCCCTTCGTAGTTCCCCGAGGGAAGACAAACGATCATGAGGAGTCTGATTTGTGGCCGTAAAAAGGAGGAACCTAATAGCATGGAGCGCATCGGGGAGGACCTCCTGCCAGTGGGAGATCGAGAGATTCCTGGACCATAGGGTCAGTAAGACGGTCTTCCAGACCGTCGCGTTCTCCCTCTCCACCTGCCCGTTCCCCCGGGGTTATAACTGGTAGTCCTGCTCGAGGCAATGCCCTTGCTGAGCAGGTACTGATGCAATTCGTCGCTCATGAAGCATGAACCCCTGTCACTGTGGACATAGTTGGGGAAACCGAACAGGGTGAAGACGCTGTACAGGGCTCTGATAACCGTGGGGGTGGTCATATCGGGGCATGGGATGGCAAAATGGAAACAGGAGAACTCGTCTATAATGTTGAGAAAGTAGGTGTTACGGTTGTTCGAAGGGAGGGGCCCTTTGAAATCAATACCCAGGTGTTCAAAGGGCTGGGATGCCTTCACCAGGTGGGCCTTTTCTGGTCTATAGAAGTGCTGTTTACACTCCGCGCAGATCGGACAATTCCTGGTTACGGCTTTGACCTCCTCGGTGGAGAAGGGCAGTGTGGTGGTATGAATGTGAGCACTGCCATTGGTGCAGAGCATGGGTTTCCCATTGGCTCTGGCTGGTCACGTGCCTCTCGTCCGATTGGCTGGGACTGGTCATGTGACTTCTCACCAATTGGTCGAGAGGCAAGTAGACCCCACCTCCGAGGCGGGGTATAAGTACCCAGAGTTCCCGGCGGTAGGCCTTTCTCTGTAGTCGACCACCGGGCTAACAACTAGCTGATTAAAGCCACAGTTTGGATCTTCATCGTGTCTCGAGTCCAATTGATGGTACATCAGGCAGGTTGCGGGCCTTGATGTAATGGGCGAGCTGGGTGACCCCCGGATGGCAGAGGTCATTATGTATAGCCTGTAGTCGGTCGTCTTGCGCGTTGGTGCATGTGCCGCGGGACAGGGCATCTGGGGGCTCATTGAACTTCCCAGGATGATATACTATGTCATAATTATAGGTGGAGAGTTCAATCCTCCACCGCAAGATTTTGTCATACTTGATCTTGCCCCGCTGCGAGTTGTCAAACATAAAGGCAACCGATCTTTGGTCGGTGATGAGGGTAAACCTCCGACCCATGAGGTAGTGCCTCAGTGCCGCACCGCTTTCACAATGGCTTGGGTTCCTGGTCGACTGAGGAGTGTCGAAGTTCCGAAGCGGAGAGGGTTCGGGAAAAGAACACTACCGGCCTGCCTGCTTGGTTAAGGGTGGCAGCGAGAGCGACCTCTGATGCGTTGCTCTCCACCTGGAATGGGACGGACTCGTCTACCGCACGCATGGCGGCTTTGGCGATGTCCGCCTTAATGAGGTTGAAGGCCTGGCGAGCCTCGGCTGACAGTGGGAAGAGGGTGGCCTTAAATAGTGGGCGGGCTTTGTCCGCATACTGGGGGACCCTCTGGGCATAGTACGAAAAAAATCCGAGGCACCTTTTGAGGGCCTTGGGACAGTGAGGGAGAGAGAGTTCTAAGAGTCCGGGTCGGGGCCCAGGACTCCGTTTTCCACGACATAGCCGAGGATGGCTAGTCTGCTAGTGCGGAAAAAGCATTTCTCCTTATTATAGGTGAGATTGAGTTTTTGGGCTGTCTGGTGAAATCGGTGGAGGTTGGCGTTGTGGTCCTGCTGGTCATGGCCGCAGATGGTGATGTTACCCAAGTACGGAAAAGTGGCCCGCAGCCCATACTGGTCCACCATTCGGTCCATTACTCATTGGAACACCGAAACCCTGTTCGTGACGCCAAAGGGAACCCGGAGGAAATGGAAGGGGCGGCCGTCTGCCTTGAACGCCGTGTAGTGGCGGTCCTCCGGGCAAATTGGGAGCTGGTGGTATGCAGACTTCCGATCCACTGTGGTGAACTCGCGGTACTGTGCGATCTGATTTACCACGTCTGCAATCCGGGGGAGAGGGTACGCATCAAGGTGCGTGAACCGGTTAATGGTCTGGCTGTAATCAACCACCACCCGGAGCTTTTCCCCGGTTTTGACGACCACCACCTGAGCTCTCCAGGGGCTATTACTGACCTCTATGACTCCTTCACGCTAAAGACGCCAGACTTCGGATCTGATAAACACCCTGTCCTGTCGACTATACCTCCTGCTGCGAGTGGCCACTGGTGTGCAGTTGGCAGTGAGATTAGCGAAGAGTAGAGGGGGGTTGATTTTCAGAGTAGCTAGTCTGCATATAGTGAGTGGGGGCAGGGGTCCGCCAAAGCTGAGTGTTAGGCTCCTGAGGTTGCACTGGAAATCCAGTCCTGGAGGAGAGGGGCGCAGAGGTCTGGGAGCACATACAATTGGAAATTAGTGTAATCGGCGCCCTGTATGGTCAGAGTCGCAGTAGTGCGCCCCTGTATTTGGACTGAGTGCGACCCCAAGGCGTGGGAGATTGTTTGCTGTGTCGGGAATTTCAGGAGCGAACAGCGCCTTACCAGATCCGGTAAGGCGCTCAGTGCTCCCGGAGTCGAACAGGCACGGTGTCTCGTATCCGTTGATCCGGACGAACATCATGGAACTCTTGAGGTGCTTGGGCCGCAACTGGTCCAAGGTGACTGCGCTGAGTTGACGATAGTCAGTGGTGTGGTCGGCGGTGCCGGAGCAGCCCCGTGATGACTGTCCGCGAAGGTCGTAATCTTCGAGTGACGTAGTGGGTGATGGCCAAGATGGCGGCCCCTGTTTGTCGCACGTGGCGGGTGGCGAGAAAGATGGTGTCCAAGATGGTCGCCCCCATGGATCACACGTGGCGAGCAGCGAGGAAAATGGCACCCAAGATGGCGGCCCCCATGGATCGCACATGGGCGGCCGCGTGGGGGAGGATGGCCAAGATGGCGGCCCCCATGAGTCGCACATGTTGTGTGGAGGCGGAGTCGGCAGACACGCTGCCACATTGCGGGGTCTGCGGTCCTGAGAGTCGGAGAAGCGAGTGTTCGAGTTAGGGTTTGAGTTTTTTGATTTGGCCAGGCAGACCTTAGCGAAGTGTCCTTTTTGCCCGCAGCTGCTGCAGTTCACGTTGCGAGTCAGGCATTGCTGCCGGGGGTGTTGGGACTGGCCACAAAAATGGCACGATAGTCCTCCGTGGTGGGCGGTTGGCCGCGCGGCGCAGGCCTGTGGCAGCCTTTGGTCGGGGGTCCACGATGGGGTCGCGTGATCAGCCGGGAAGGCAGATAGGCTTTGGAAAACGACCTCCAGTGAGGTCGCCAGTTTTACTGTGTCCTCCAGGTCCTGGGCCCCTTTCTCAAGGAGACGTTGCCGCACATAATTTGATCGGACCCCAGCAACGTACACGTCTCGGACAGCGAGTTCCATGTGCTGAGTGGCTGTCATGGCCTGGTAGTTACATTCGCGTGCTCGGCCTTTGAGGTCACGTAGATAGTCATCTAGCGACTCCCCAGGGTGCTGGCGACGAATTGTGAAGATGTGTCGCGCGTAGACTTCGTCTACAGGCCGCACATACAGGCAGTCGAGTATCGCGAGGGCCTCGGTGTAAGAGTCAGCTTCATCAAGTTGAGTAGAAATATGATGGCTCACCCGTGCGTGGAGAAGACTTAGGGCGCGATTCCCCCCAAAGGCGGCGGGTCGTGAAGGCTGCCACGAAAATGGCTGTGTTTGACGCCAGCCTCCGCGCCCCCGACCAGGAACCGATTCTGCTCCCCGGTCGGGGCTAGCATCGCGCGGCCGTGAACTCCGGCATCGCGGGCTTAACGAATTTCGCTAAGCCCGCGAGCCAAAGTTAGCGACGGCTGACGCATATGATGACGTCAGCCGCACATGCGCGGATTGGACTACTCCAACCCACGCATGCGTGGATGACGTAATCGCGCATATGCGTGAAACCCACGCATGCGCGGGCCATTATGCCCCTCAGAAGCCCCGCGGATGGATCAATCGGGGCGGCGGAAGGAGAAAGAGTGCGCGGGGTAAGTACCCGCTGCCCGTGATCGGTGGGCACCGATCACGGGCCCATGGCACCCTTGGCAAGGCCGTGGTACGGCCGTGCCAATCGGTGCCATGGTTCCCCAGAACGGGACTTTACGGCCGTTTTTACGAACGGTCAGAGCAGGTGTGTTTTTAGTTCGTAAAAACGGCCGTAAAGGCCTTGGAAATCGGCCCATCGGCCAGGGGAGAATCGCTGCTCGCCGTAAAAAAACGGCGGGCAATGATTCGTGTCGGGGGGCGGCCGTGGGGGGGGCGAGAATAGCGGGAGGGCGTCGGACCAGCGTGGCCGTAAAAATTTACGCCGCCCACTATTCTCCCCCCCTGTCGTGAGTGCGGAGAATCGTGCCCTTAGTTTCTGTTCATCTGTAACATTCTGTTCATCTGGAAGTCGTCGACGCAGCCAGGTAGGCCTTGAAGCACCGAAGCCAATGCAAAAAAAATTCTTTTGCCTCTGCAGCCTGTGGATCGGGTTCCAGTCGGTCAGGTTTAAGGGCTGATTCCATAGTAGTTCTTTAAGTCGATTAAATTGATGCAACTATCAATTCACTCAGAGACACGAGTTGGAGTAAACTGTGGCTTTAATCGGCTTACAACTGAGCCTGTCTGTGACTGCACGATACTGAGGGCGGTCTCGCAGGACCGCAGCACTTATACTCCCTAAAGGCGGCGGAGCCTAGGGCGGAGCCCTGTACATGCTCCTCATCTCCCCCCTGTGGGCAGAGCCGCACAGTGGCACACATATGGGGCCCACAGGGACAACAGTAAGGTACAGTGTGAATTACCAGTTACACATTCACCACAGTCCATAGACTACGGGTGTGATTTAATGGAAATGAAACAGAGTCCCATTTTGGACATGTTTAGCTGGTGTTTCCCAGCGTATTATCCGGGCCTCGGTGAGGAACGCCCCACAAAGGCTGTATTGAGGATCATTTCCTGCACTAATGAGCTCAGCTCCAGGGCAAAGAACAATGCAGCACAGGAACAGGCCCTTCGGCCCTCCAAGCCTGTCCCGATCATGAAGCACCCTTGGCCAAAACCCTCAACACTACCTGGTGCTATATCCCTCTATACCCATCCTATCCATGTATTTATTGCGATGCCTTTTGAACGCGGTTAATGTATCTGCTTCCACAACCTCCCCTGGCAACACGTTCCAGTAAAATTCAATTTTTAAACCCCTCACCGCGGCCTCCAGATCCCCCTCAATGCACCAACTAACCAATTAGGGGTCGTCGAGCCCCTCGCACTCCAGCTCATAAGAGCTGGGCACCACCGGGTCCAATACCCAGCATGGGCAAGATGACACCTGGGCACCTTGGCACTGGCAGTCTAGCACCCTGGCAGTGCCACAGGTCAGATGGAACCAGGGGTGCCAGGGTACCACCCTTCCCAGAGCCCAATCACCCAGGGGTTCCTGTATGACCTGGGAGGACCCCCCATGTGCCGGTACGACTGGTCCACATTTGTGGAAACCAGCCCTAAACAGTCTCCAAGGTGAAGCCGTTAGATCCCGCGCCTTGGGTAGCTCTGGCACAGCACACTGAGGGCAGGATCTCTTGAGAGATTTACCGCCTCATCTCGTCCCAGGTCAGGCGTGACGAGGACAATAGACCTTGCCCCTACCTTGAAGCTTTTGACACTGTCCAGCATGCTGTGCCATGGAAGATGGTTATAAGGTGGGTTTGTACAGCCCTGACGTGGTGGGTCCAGGGCAGTAAAATGGAATGAGTCATTTAAATTTCCATTGATTTTGGTGGGACCACAACATCCTGCCGGTGGGAGGGGCTGTAAAATTTCACCCGTCGATTTTGATGCACCCAAACGTTATCTCAGTTAGCGATGAGCATACAAACCAATCCCAGTTTTAGAAGGAAATCAAACAGGGGCGTCTTCTGCCACCCATGATGTTTAATGTTTTGGGAGAGAAGCTAATGAGGATCCTGTATGAAGAGTTACCAGAGAGATGTGGCTGCATCGCACAAGGTTGAAGCATATGGGAAACTCAGGTATGCAGATGGCACCACACCCAACCAGAACAAAGGAAGCGCTCCAGACTATGGTAGGCCCAGTCAAAAGAAACAGTGGGTGCGATTCAATGGACTCAAGGTAATGTCCGCTGAAAGGTTAGTTTATGGGGGCAGCGCTGAGAAACACCCTGCTACTCAACGGCACTTTGCCGGTGTTTTTGGTGTCAGGGAGATTCTCTCCACTGAGGCCTCACTGAGTGTGATACTCACAGATCAGGGCGCCATTTTGACCAGCTGCCCCAATCTTCCACTCCTCCTCCTTTCAGGCATCCCCCCCCCCAGTTCTTGTGACCCCCCCCCCCTCACTCCTCCAACCTTGAGGAGGCCCCCAGGAACCAACCCCCCTACTGGAAAGGCCCCCCCGACCCCTGGCAGCGCCGACCGGGCACTCAGACTGTGCGGCTCATTTAAATTTGCATATCTGGATCTCGCCCAGCGAAGGTGTGATCCAGACCGCGCCGGGCAGAGCGCGTTTGGTTACTCACAATCGACACTTTGCAGAACCCTATTTCAGGCTCGCGCGTGATTCACCTGTTGTGCCTGGATTCAGGCCGGGTACAATGGAGTCGCTGAATCGTGCCCAGTGATCGTAAATAAGCCAAAGACTAACATTATGTCTCTAAATTGCAATGGAAAAGTCAATATTGGAGTCGCTGAGGTGGAGACAGTGGTCAAGTTCAAGTGCCTTGACTCGATGGTAAACACTAAAGTTACATCCAAGAATGAATTGCAGCTTATATTAACTATGGCAGGAGGAATGACCAGTGACTTCAATAATGTCTAATGGCAACAGCAGGAAACGGAAAAATGTCCAGTACAGTCACCATACAACAGCGGGAGGTGTTCAAAATCAGCAAAACATGGCGCCGTCCGTGCTGGAACCCTAACCCACCAACCATGACCCCACAGCCCATCACGTGGCCACCAGTCCCGCCAGCCCTAGCAGAAGCCCCCCCGGCCAGCGGCACGGATCCCAGACAAGTGTGGCGGCGCTGAACACTGCAGTCGGCACGCCGGGTTCCCGATCGCTGGGACCACACATGGCCCATGCCGTTGGAAACTCAGCCCATCAGAGGCGGAGCATCGTGGCTGGGCCAGCCGATAACGTGCAAACGGCCTTTGCGACTGTGGGTTTGAAGAGGGCAGAGAATCGCAAACCGCCATCTCATTCTGGTGTTGGAATCCATTCTCTTCACGATCGCCGATCCCAGTTTTGATGTCGGGCTAATCCCGCCCATTGCCTTATATTCCATGAATTTAAAGAATTGAGCCTACCCTATTGTAATAAAATCATCCCCTCTGCCACATCTTTGTTTTTGTACCCCGCCCAAGCTGTAATTTACACTCAAATAAAACAGAGGAAAATTTGCCTGATTATTTTCAACATCTCTAGTAATAGCTATAGCTCGTATTAATCCAAACAGATCAGAAGGGCTCAAATTACCGGAGTTGGCCAAAGAAAAACTGGGATGATGAGCTATAATTGGGTTTAGTAGTTCTGTCTCAGTCATTGGCAGAGATCTGATGAAAAATGAGTTGGTGTACACATCAGATAAAGGCAGATTCAAGATCAGTTCTCATGGTCCCGTCACTGTGAGGTCTACAGATATGTATTGTGTTAGAATTACCAGGAGGCTGCAATTTTGCTCCTGTTCACCCAGCAGACGGCAGGACTTTCAGACAAGGAGAAATTGTGGGGAGAACGTGTGACAATAAAAAGCACAGATGGGAGGCTCGGTGGCGCCTCACGGCGCTGAGGACCCAAGATCGATCCCAGCCTTGGGTCACTGCCCGTGTGGAGTTTGCACATTCTCCCCGTGTCTGAGTGCGATTCACCCCCACAACCCAAAAAGATGTGCAGGATAGGTGGATTGGCCACACTAAATTACCCCTTAGTTGAAAAAAAAATAATTGGATACTCTAAATTTATTTTAAAAAATAAAAAAACAAAAAACACGGGTGCATGTAGTTAGTAACACAACTATGTTATAAAGTCATTGGCCATTTCTCAATTGTCCAAAATGTAAAATCATATCCGCACCCTGTTTACTGTCGCAATAATGAAAGAAAGGCACAAAAGCCATGGGGAGTCAGCTTTTAACTCCCCTCCCCCGCAACTGTCGGTCATTGCGGAAACCAATTGCACATCCTTCATTTCAAATTGGCAAAGGACTCTATTAAAATTCAATGCCGGTCAGTAATTTTGAAAACTTGAAGAATGCAGCTGGATTTTTCTACACTCTTCGAAAAACACCCTGCATTTGAAATAAAGCATCATAGTATTGTTGCCGGTGTTTTTTTCGTTGTATTCTGAATTTGACTATGCTAATGAAAAGTGATAATCTTCCCTTGTATATTTGAAGCATGACATTGATAGAGTGTCCCGGATTAGTAAGAATATTAAAGAGTAGGAGGATATGAAATTCCAGTGGTTGCAGACCATCATTATTAACTATTCATTTAGGATATGCAATCTAAATATATTGATACAATATATTATTGTCAAAAAGAGCACCCCAGAGAGTTTCATGGAGATGGCTGTCTCCCTTCTCCAAATGCAAACTAATTTATAATGAATCTCAAAACAGAATCCTATATTATACCATAATGAATTCAAACATTTTAGCCGATGGATCAAAAATGCACACTACCACAGAAAATAATTTTCTTTACCAGATCTGTGAAAAGAACTGCAAGTACCATTATTTATAACTCAAGTTAATTGTGACAAGTGCTTCACGTCAAAACCACTGAATGTTTTGTTCTTTTGCTTTTAAATCAAGAAATCGTTCAGTCCTCCAGGGATTCTTTAGTGAGACAAGTTTGACGAGTATGTCTTGAGAAGTGCAATCATTTTCATTTGGATGTCTCTCTTATGAAGCCCAGGCTTGGCTGGCAGTGTTTTTGCAAGTATTATACATTGCAGAGGAAATAGAAATTTAACAGGTTGTATTCAGGCCTGAATGAGTAATCTTACTGCACCAGTTCACACTTTTCCTGTAACAGTAATCTTTCTTTTTGTTCATTCAAGGGATGTGGGCTTCTGTGGCTAGGCCAGCATTTACTGCCCATCCCTAATTGGCCTTTCTGGTGGTGAGCTGCCTTCTTGAATTGCTCCAATCTCTGTTCTGTTAAGGAGGGAGTTGCAGGATTTTAACACAGTGACAGTGTGGAAGTGGCAATATGGTTCAAAGTCAGGATGGTGAGTGACTTGGAAAGAAAACTTTCAGGTGGTGGTGTTCGCATAAACTATTAGCTTTGGAGGTACACTGTTGGATCTCACACAATACCTCTCCCAATAAGTTAAGAGGTTAGGGATAGATGATCCCTTTAAAAAAAAGAAATTCTTAGCAGAATAATGCTTTTGTGAATAACTCTTGGTGAGCCTCATTGATTTGTTTGGAAAAACATGAAAATTAAAATGAACAGGTGAAAAGACTTGCGGGGAAGGGGTAACTGAATAATAATATTATTCCCAATTTGTGTTTCTGATGTCTGATGCTCTGCACTTGGAATGTAAATTGGTAATATTTCTCTCCGATGCCATCATTTAAATTGTAACTGGGTGCACATTTCATGTTCTTGTGGTGTTAGTGCAGGGAAATGAAACTTTAAAACATTTGCAAATGTTCGTGAAAGTAATGCTCCTTGACAGAATCCACAGTGAACTAGTAAATGGCAGCAGCTCTTAACAACATTGTTCAATAGAGTGATTTTGTTCAATAGAGAGAATTCACCTACTTTACCAAACATGCTCCTGTTTTCTCCTGTGTCATGTAATCCTAAATGTGAGTAAATGCATTGTGCAGGGCTATACAGAGCTTTCATTATGTTAAGGAACATGACTATTAATTCTAGCCATTTGGATTCTGCACTACAATTTTCTTCAGCAGAAGCACAAAAGGATTTCTATTGGATCAGCTGATTATCTGACATGTGTACAAACCCGTCACTTTGTTTTATAGTCTTTAAACCCAAACAACTGAGAAATCATATAAAGTAAGGTTTCAATTTTCCTTTGGTTGATAATGCAATAAATGTGATCAGTGTGCAGTTTCCTCTGATGACCAAGCTCTCTATTCAGGTGCAGAGTAGGCTAGTGATGTACGCAGCACCAGATGATGATAATTGCATACCACTATGTGAAGACTTGTTAAACACTTGGAACGGAACTACCCATCATGTGGCTGTAGTGCCTGAAAAGCACGCCAGTCACTCAGTGCCTGCACCACTTGGCTACTTTATAAGGGAAGATATTTACAATTGAGCTATTTATTTTTTTCTAGATGGTCTTCCATTGCCGCCCTTTATGTTTAGCTTCCCTTGTTTCTTGGCTAATCTACCATGAGGCTGTTCTCCATTTAATAGTTGATGGTGCACAATAACCTGTCTGCTCCAAACCCTGTGGCATTCCCAGTCATGCACTAAGTGCCAGCGTTTTTGATACACATTAAGATTCACTGTTCCACCTTGCTGAAAATTATAGTCACTGACATTCCCACCCCTTTTCTGAACCTCAATTCTGCTGTACAGTCTATAACCTTTGGAATAGTTATAGAGTCATAGAGGTTTGCAGCATGAAAACAGGCCCTTCGGCCCAACTTGTCCATGCCGCCCAGTTTTAACCACTAAGCTGGTCCTAATTGCCTGTATTTGGTCCATAACCCTGTATACCCAAGGTGTATGTTTTGAATTTGCAACAAATGTAAGACGAGGGTTTATATGAAATGCTACATGAAAATGTATGTCAGTAGCTCATATTAATTGCAGATTAATTTATTTATTTAACTCATGAATTGTAACTGATTTTAGATTACAGTACAAAATAGCAAAAAAACAAGCATTAATCCATTTTGTGTTCCTTGCATTGTTCCTTCAATTGCACCCCCCTAACCCGTGACCTCTGTCACCGAGAAGGATAAAGGCAACAGGTGCATGGGAAAATTGTGACTTCTCCAAGATGCATGCTATCCTGACTTGGAAATATATTGCTGTTCCTTCAAAATCCTTGGAACTGCAGCAGATCAAGCAGGCAGTTCACCATCATCTTCTCAAGGAAAATTAGGGAACAGTAATGACTAATGCTGGCCTTGCTGACAAAGCTTACATCTCATGAATTAATAATTGGTTCTTCACCATCAGCAGGACATGAGGCTGTTCAGCCCATCATGTCCATGCCAACTCTCTGCAAGGGCAGCTCAGATAGCCATACTCCTCCTTTTCCCCATAGTCCTGCAAATCTTCCCTTCAGGTATTTATCCAGTTTCTTTTGGAAAGCCATCATTGAATTTGCCTCCACCACACTCTCAGGTAGTGGATTCCAGATCCTAATCACTCATTCCATGGAAAAGCTTTTCCTCGTGTTGTAGTTGGTTCTTTCAAAAATCACCTTAAGTTGGCGTCTTCTGGTTCTTGATCTTTCTGCAAATAGGAACAGTTTCTTCCTATCTACTCTCTAAATACCTCATGATTTTCCTCACCATCTCCTCTCCTCTTCTCGAAGGAAATCAACCCCAGCTTCTTCAGTGTTTTTGTTAATTCACCCACGGGGTGTGGGTGTCACTGGCTAGGCCAGCATTTATTGCTCATCCCTAGTTGTCTTTGAGAAGGTGGTGGTGAGCTGCCTTCTTGAACTGCTGTAATTGCCGAGGTGTAGGTACATCCTAAGTGCAGTTTGGGAGGGAGTTCCAGGATTTTGACCCAGTGACAGTGAGGAACGGTGATATATGGGTAACCTCCAGTTGGTGGTGATCTGGGTTTGCCATTGTCGTTTCTGGTGCTTAGGTGGATGCTGGGTGCTCCATGTGGTTTAATTCCTTTTAATGGTCTTTGTAGTACTTGAGTACAACTGAGTGGCTCGCTAGGCCATTTCAGAGGGCATATTTCTGTCGGTCTGGAGCCACATTTAGGCCAGACCAGGTAGGAACGGCACGTTTCCTTCCCTTTCGGGCATTAGGAGGGGCAGCATAGTAGTCAGCACCGATATCTCACAGCACCGGGGACTCGGGTTCAATTCTGGCCTTGAATGACTGTCTGTGTGGAGTTTTCACATTCTCCCGGTGTCTGCGTGGGTTTCCTCTGGGTCCTCCGCTTTCCCCCCATAGTCCAAAGATTTTTTAAAAAATCTTTTTATTCTCCACATTTTCAACATTTTCATCAAATAAACAACAAATGAAAAACAAATGGACCCGAGGGGGGGGGCGGGGGGGCGGACCCGAGGGGGGGGGGCAGACCCGAGGGGGTGGCGGGGGGCGGGGGGGCAGGGGGGGGGGCGGACCCGAGGGGGGGGCGGGGGGCGGGGGGGGGGACCGAGGGGGGGGGTGGACCGAGGGGGGGGCGGACCGAGGGGGGGGGGGCGGTCCGAGGGGGGGGGGCGGGGGGAGCGGACCAAGCGGGGGGGGCCGCCCTGGGGGAGGGCGGCCACCGCGCATGCGCTGGTTGGCACCTGCCCAACTGCGCATGCGCAGGACCCGAGTCTCTGGCGCCCCCTAGCACATGGCGCCCCGGGCGACTGCCCGAGTTGCCGGTGCCTTGAGCCGGCCCTGCGTCCCCCCAGGAACAGGTATTTTAATACCCTGATTCTCCCTCTCCTCCCATCTCTGAAACCTCCCACCTAGCCTCCCCGGCTCAAACCTGTGATTTCCCCTGTTCAGCATCTACCCTGACCCTGCCGTCAGCTTTAAGTGCTGCCTCAACTGCCTCCAAATCTTCAGTGTTGCTACCACCACCGTCCTCACAGTGTACTTGCCCGGGGCCATTGGAAGCGGTGCCATTACCGGCGCCCGCAACCCCGACTCACTACACAGACCATCCTCCATCCTGACCCACTGGGTCTCCCCCTCCCACGACCCAACTCCTCACCTTTTCAGCGTCCCGTAGTCTAAAGCTGTACAGGTTAGCGGGACTAGCCATGATACATTTCCCCTTAATGTCCTAAGGTTAGGTGGAGTTCCGGAGGTAGGGCGAGGGCACGGACCTAGGTAAGGTGATCTTTTGTAGGGTCGATGGGCAGAATGGCCTCATTCTGCACTGTAGGAATTCTATGGTAGTGAACCAGATGGGTTTTTACAACAATCAAAAATGATTTCACGGTCATCGTTAAACTTTTGATTCCAAATGTTTTATTTTAATTCCACCATCTGCCACAGTAGGATTTGAACCCAGGTCCTCAGATCATTACCCTGGATCTCTGGAATATTAGTCCAGTGACAGTGCCACTGCAGCCCCGCCTCCCTATGTATCCATGTAACTACAGTTCCTCATCCATGGAAACAGTCCACTAGTAATTTGGTCCTGGTTTGGCGGCACGGTAGCACAGTGATTAGCACTGTTGCTTCATAGCGCCAGAGACCCAGGTTCGATTCCTGCTTGGGTCACTGTCTGTGCGGAGTCTGCACGTTCTCCCTGTGTCTGTTTCGGTTTCCTCCTACAAGTTCCGAAAGACATGCTGTTCGGTGAATTGGACATTCTGAATTCTCCCTCCGTGTACCCGAACAGGCGCCGGAATGTGGCGACTAAGGAATTTTCACAGTAACTTCATTGCGGTGTTAATGTAAGCCTACTGTGACAATAATAAAGATTATTATATGATTATTTCCACACTCTTTTTCTCCATCAAGGTTAAATTGATTTGCCTGTGGTTGATGGGCTCATCCTTAAGCCCTTTTCTGAACACTGGCATAGAAATCAATAGAGGAATACAGGGGGAATCTGTGTTCTGCTGTGTAACTGGGTGGGCACAGAACTCCCTATTTCTCTGATGCAAAAACAAAGAGATTCAGAATTAAACTGGCAGTCTTCCTCTCTTCCCACCCACCCACAACTCCTACTCCCTCGGTGATTCTTTTCCCCTCCGTCCTTTACCGAGGCTGATACTTTGGAGAATTTTGAAAATCCAAACATTAACTGTGTTTCGCTCCCTGAAATAAATATTCAGTACACCTGTCCGGGGTTGGAACAACACAAAGGTGTCAGCGGAGATAATGAATGACATGCCTTGTGGAATGCGATGCAGCATATTTTAGCTGATTATTCGTAATTGTCTGCATTACCCTGCTCTCAGATTAGAACAAATTACAGTGATGGAGGTAATAATGACATGCTTTACTCTCAAACAGCAGTATCAAGGATAAATAAGGGTTTTGTATACGCATATGGTGCCACTAACCATACTGTTAAGAAAATCTGAGGATAAACCTTCTTTTATAAATACAAGTATGTCCTAAGTACATTTTTTACATGATGACGTGTCTTTTGTGTATGGTGAACGTTTAAACACCACTTGTCAGGTATCACATTTAATGTAGAATTTCTTTGTCTTTATCTCAGTTTTCATGCTTTCCCTTTCAGGACTACTTTGCGAAATCATTTATCACTATAATTGTTTGCATTAATTTTCAAAACTGTGTTGACAAGGTAATTCCTAACAAGATCAGTTCAAAAAGATATTGGATTTTCAACTGAACATGCTCCTTCAGCCATCTGCACCCTGCCTTGGTTAGTTATCATATATTCTTCATTATGTAAATACAAAAGAGCCAACAAATACATACAACATCATCAATGAATCCAATCTATTGCTGTTTATTTAAAAAGAAATCTGGATCATTCAATGAAGAAATCTTAATACTTTGAAAGCATAGAACAATTAGCTTTGATCTGTATAATAAAAATGTCCTGTATCTGGGAATAGCTAAAACTAGGCGTTGTATGTGGAGGAGTTCAGTCAACTCTTCAGAAACCCCCTTGATTAAGAACATCTTCACCCAAGGATATCGCAATGAATAGAGCTTCCAAACACCTATTCATCCAATCTGAAGCAATAACCTTCAACGCGCATTTTGAAGAAAGGCAATTGATTTTTTAGTGGCGATAATATTTCTTATCATCAAATGAAAGATGGCGGTGCTGGGAAAAGGAATAATGACAGCATGAGAAGCCTAATATCAAGTGCACCGCGGACCACATTTTCTCTTGTCCTGTCAGAATATTAGGCTTCATTGTTAGATCAATGTCTCTGTGGCTGAAGTTATAATACAGGGTGGCATCTTGTGGACTTAGTCCACAGGGTTTTCAGTCAGGAACTCGATTAACTGTGCAATTTGTTGTGGTTCTTTAAGTCGGCCAGTTACTTAAGTTACTTAACCAATTAATTAGGGAGGCATTACTCATGTAAAAATGTCGCCACAGTTACAGAGGACCATAGGTTGCTCTCCCCTTTGAGAGCTGATTTAACCTGAGGGTCACCACGCCTCAGGCGAGGAGCAAGGTTGAAGAAGACGGGCCTTCATGCGCAATCTCAGCTGGTATGGAAATTTAATCCGTGCTGTTGGCGTCGCTCCACATGACGAACCAGCCGCCCAACAACTGAGCTAACCGACCCCCATTACTGATGTATTCTATCGTTGGAAGGATTTGTAATTAAAGGGACCATGATGTGAGCTACAATGGCTCACCAGCAGTTGGCATTTTGAGACTGCAGTGACCAAAAGGAATGGAGCGATCTGGGAAGGTTGCTTCATGGGTCTCACATTCTTAATTGGAGGTCCTGCTGTATCAGCTGAGGAGCTGCACTGAGGTGATTCTCTTGAAGGTGGGAGGAAGAAGATGACATCTCTACGTAAGCAGGCATGGAAGACAGTGAGCAACTGAGTCAGCAGCCAGAATGGAGATCCTTCAACCTGGCAACATTGCACCAAGAAGATCCAGACCTCAGAAGGGGATGACAGGTTGTGACATAAGACTTGCAGCTGCTAAGTCTTACACTCTGACCTGCTCCACATTCTCCTACACAGCACTCTGCACATATGGACACTTGTAACTGCACTCACTCCTCTCTCTCTGTAAGTATCTCACATTCCACCTGCACACTCACAATTACACTTACAGTCAGCCTATTTCCTCTTGCACCCATGTCTCGTGGTAACCTCCACAAATTCACAAGTATGGAATTGAGATAGAGGATCAGCAATGATTGTATTTAATTGCGGAGCAAGTTTGAAGGGCTGAATGGCCTACTCCTGCTCCTATTTTCTTTGTTTCCCTCCACTCCACACAAACCTTTATAAAGACTTACACCTCTCTGCGTTCTATCTTTGCAGGAAAATAAACCACAAAACTTGATGAGAGGCAGAGATAGACAGAAACCAGGCTGACCCCAGCTGGCAATGTGGGTCCAGCTGGTCCACTAGGAAGGAGGTCTTACATAGAAACATTGAAATAGGAGCATGAGTAGGTCATGCAACCCTTTGAGACTGCTCTGCCATGCGATAGGATCATGACTAGTCCTCTACTTC
This sequence comes from Scyliorhinus canicula, assembly GCF_902713615.1. Lineage (NCBI taxonomy): Eukaryota > Metazoa > Chordata > Chondrichthyes > Carcharhiniformes > Scyliorhinidae > Scyliorhinus > Scyliorhinus canicula. The sequence goes on along the minus strand of NC_052151.1, from coordinate 60,176,078 downwards.
AATACTGTACTTCCGCGCTCTCCCCGTTCCCCTTGATGCCTTTAGAGTTTAGATATCTATCTATTTCTTTCTTAAATATATTCAGTGACTTGGCCTCCACAGCCTTCTATAGTAGAGAATTCCACAGGTTCACGACCCTCTGAATGAAGACGTTTCTCCTCATCTCAGTCCTAAATTGCCTACCCTGTATCTTGAGACTGCGACCCCTTTTTCTAGACTTCAAGATAAAAGAAACATCATCCCTCCATCCAGTCTGTCTAGTCCTGCCAATATTAGATACGTTTCAATTAGATCCCCTCTCATTCTTCTAAATCCTGTGAATACAGGTCTAGTCGGCCCAATCTCTCTTCCTTTCACTTTAGGCCTTGTTCTAGGATCTCAGCAGTGTCCCACCATGAAAAGCTAAGTCTCCTGAGGCGTTGGTGCTTAGCCATGTTGGGGTGGGGGTGGAGGGGGGCCGATTCTCTGCCTATAGCACCTGTGTTAAGTCTCATCTCCTTTCAGCTATATGTTGCATCCCGTCTGCCCTGTGGAGTGGCATGCAGACAAGGAGAAGCAAGTTGGTGTGCTGCTGCTAATGTGACCCTCAATGGGGTCTCCAGATAACCTTGCAAGCTAGTGGCCTTATAGGTAGAGTGGTCCTTGTTGGTTAAGTAGTGGGAAACTTTCTGACACCTTGTACTCTACTGGTAAGTTGTGTGATTTTTGCTAGTTAAACTTTAAATGTAGTTCCTATGTAGCACTGGATACCTAAGACAACTGTCAACCAGTATCTAAGCTTTCTGCGTTGATTAAGAATATATGTCTACGCAGGGAGAGAAAGAACTCTGATTTGGGGAAACAGAGATTCTATATGATATAAATTTTTCAGTGGCTCCTTGGAGCTTCTTGAACAATGTGATGGATTTCTTCATAAATCATATATCCACTTGGCAAAAAAACAGTATTACAAGTACATAGGGATATAGGGAATTTAAGAAATGATAGAAATGAAAGAAAGGCAAAAGGGCCACCTAGCTCACAGGTTGTTTAGGTCAATGCAGAAATTTTAATTCATTTTCCTCCTCCCTTATATCCTTCCTCCTCTTTGAGATCAATCTTTTGTTTTTTTTCAGTGTGCTTGGTCACTATATAATTTAATGTATTTTATTCCAAACTTAGATAAAAGATTACAAAACAGAAAATATTCGGGGAGCAACTCCCCAACAGACACTATACACCAAATCCTGAAAAATCTCTTTACCAAATGTGCTGATGTTGATATCACCTTCAGAAAGGTTGTTCAAGTAACCTGAATATATCTGGATGAAGGATCTACTTGTACTGGACGAACACCCAGCCTGGATTTATGGACACAAAGAATGAGTGTTGAGATTGCTAAAATGCATTTTACATAGATTTCACACAGCTAACGAAGAATGAATACTTTTATCTCAATGGACTTTGTTAGATTTGAGCTGCATGGTAATTAATGTTTTTATATGACTTATTTTATGAAATAAGATCAATGGATGGGATGCATGGTTGCAGACCATTAGTGATTAATTTAGGAGAAAATCTCAAGCTAAGTATCACAGTAGGACAATAATTTTTGTGCATAACAGGATCTCTAGTATGGGTACAGTAAAACCAAAGGCAAGATTGTAACTCATTCAAAACTCATCCACTTGCACAGAGTGGACCCTGAACACTGGTAAAATGATACGCTCAATTCTTTCAAGCTCCCTCTTAGTATTCCTGACACTTTCCCTCTATACTCTCTATTTTTATTTGTTTCCTTGTGCCTTATTTTTCCCAAATGTATTATTTCAGAATTCAAGTTTCTATTTTTATCAATATTTTGAATTTTGTGTGGTGTGCTTCTGAATGTAGAAGTGGTCGCAACCGATCACAAAGATTCACATTAAACATTCACAAAGTGGATATTTCAGTAAAATGTTTGTGTAATGATTATTAAAAGCAATTGCAAAAATTAATTGAATCAGGGCTTCAGCCACAGTAGTTCACAATCTATATCAATAATGTGGAGGGGGGAACACCAAATGCAAGTTTGTGGATGACACAAAACTTGGTGGTAATGTGTGTTGTGAGGATGATGTAAAGACGCTTCAACAGGATTTGGACAAGCTTAGTGAGAGGGCAAGAATATGGCAGATGGAATATTATACGGATAAGTGTATGGTTATCCACTTTGGTAGGTGAAGCAAAGGTGCAGAGTATTTTTTAAACGGTGAGGTAGACGTTCCTTTAATTAAACTTTGAGATTGGCGGGCCCTTTGAAAATGACATCCCAGTACTAAGATTCCCAGTACTGCCAACTTTATAAGCCCGGCCCTCCAGCTGGCTGTGTGGAACCGCCCCAGCCCTTTGAAATTGAACAGAGTGCCACTAGATCTGGTGAGAAAGGCCGGCAGTGAGACCTACGAGGATCATGTAGGTTTTCTCATCTGATCCAGCACTCAAGTTTCACCCAAGATGTCTTGCTTCAATTGTATAGAACCTAGGTAAGACTACAGCTGGAGTATTGTGTACAGTTTTGGTCCCTTTAATTATAGAAGTACATACTTGTCATGGAGGGAGCACAACAGATGTTCACCAAATTAATTCCTGGAGTAGCAGGACTATCCAATGGGGAGAGACCAAGGAGACTGGGCCTAAATTTAGAAGGACGAAAGATGCTCTCATCTTTGAAGCTTATAAAATTCTTTTTTTTAATATAGATATTTTTATTCTCCTCCTTTTTCACATTTTCTCCCAAATTTACACCCACCAACAATAAGCAATAACGAATGCAATGTCAATCCCCATGCCAATATCAACAATCGTATCCTCCCACCAAAACCTCAAACAGCAGCCCGCATGTTAACATACACAAATAACATAAAGGAATCAGAAATCACCTATCATCACCATTAACACACACAGTCCCCCACCCCCCAACCCTCCCAACCCCTCTAATGTTCGATGTAATGTAATTCTCGAAAGTGCATAATGAATAACGCCCATGAATTGTAGAACCCCTCCATCCTTCCCCTCAGTTCAAATTTGACCTTCTCAAGAGTCAAGAATTCCAGCAAGTCCCCCGCCACGCCAGGGCACAGGGTGGAAAAGTTGATCTTCATTCCAACAGGATCTGCCTTCGGGCGATCAATGTGGCGAAGACTACAACATCTGCCTACGCATCCGTTTCCAACCCCGGCTGGTCCAACACCCCAAATATGGCCCCCCAAGGACCCGGGTCCAGTTTCACATGCACCACTTTAGAGATTATTCTAAAAACCTCCTTCCAGTAATCCTCCAGCTTTGGCTAGGACCAAAACATATGAACGTAGTTTGCGCACCCCCCCCCCCCCCCCCCCCACCCACCCCCCGCAATGTTCAGAGACATCCTCTTCCCCCTCAAAGAGCCGGCTCATCCTTGCCTTTGTGAGGTGTGCTCTATATACCACCTTCAGCTGTATCAGCCCCTACCTCGCACACTCCAAAATAGCCCCGCAAACCACCAACACGACCCCCTTCTCCAGTCCCGTCGTCAGCACCTCCTCCAGCAATGTGGAGGCCGGCTCTACCGGGAAGCTCTGTATCTCTTTTCTGGCAGTCTCAAACCTGCATGTATCTAAATATTTCCCTAGCTCCAGCCCATACTTCGCTCCCAACTCCTTCAAACCGACCCCCAAGAAACAAATCTTTTAGTGTCCTAATTCCTTTCTCCTCCCATCTCAAAAACATTTCCATCCCACCTCCCTGGCTCAAATCTGTGGTTCCCCCGAATTGGCATTTCCCTTGACCCTGCCCCAACCCAAAGTGCTGGTGAAACTGCCTTCAAATTCTCAACAAAGCTATTACTACCAGATACCCTGAGTATTTCCCCGGGGCAATCGGTAGCGGAGTTGTTGCTCGTGCCTTCAATCCCGACCCCCTACACAAACTTTCCTCCATTCTGACCCACTGGATGTCAACTCCTCTGACCCAGCTCTGTATCTTCTCCACATTCGCCGCCCAGTGAAGCTTACAGAATTAAGGGGCTAGACAGGGTAGATGTGTTCCCCCTAGGCTTTGGGGTCTAGAACTGGGGGACTTAATCACAGAATAATGCGCAAGGTATTTAGGACTGTGATGAAGGTACTCAAAGTGAAGCAAATCTTTAGAATTCTCTACCCAGAGGGGCGGTGGAAGCTCAGCCATTGAGTAGGTTTAAAACAGAGATGGACAGATTTCTAGATATTAATCACATCATGGGATATGGGGATAGTGTGGGACAATGGTGTTGAGTTACACAGACTGGTCATGATTGAATTGAATGGAGGAGCAGGCTCAAGGTGCTAAATGGCCTACTCCTGCTTATATGCTTTTTCCTATGCTGCTATGAATACATATAAGATCCTGAGGGGATTTGACAGGGTGGAAATGGAAAGGATGTTTCCTTTTGTGGGAGAATCTAGAACTAAGGGTCACTGGATAAAAATAAGGGGTCATCCATTTCAGACATAAATGAGGAGAAACGTTTTCTCTCAGAGGGTCGTGAGTCTTTGCGATTCTCTTACTCAAAAGGCAGTGGGATTAAAGTCTTTGTATTATTTTAAGGCAAAGGTAGATTCTTGATAAGTAAGGAGGTGAAATACTGTCAGCGGCAGGCAGGAATGTGGAGAAATTAGATCAGACATGATCTTATTGAATGGCAGAGTAGAATGGCCTACCGATGCTCCTAATTCATATGTTTGCATGTTCGAATTAGTCCCTCGCAGTAAAACTGAAGCGCTTTTACATTAAAAACAGACTAGTCCTGTCTTTGTAATCTTGAATGACTGATGTAAATAATCAGTGTGGCCAACCTCATTTAAGTTGGCAGAAATATGCTTTCCCCACATTAAGAATTTAGCACATATTAAAAACAGCATCTTAAAATTAACAATAACTCAGTCAGCGAAAAGAGCCCTGAGGCCGATCTCTGGCATAAGGAATCTGAGATATGTGGAAAAATAGGAGCATCTCCGGGTTTTCTGCCTGGAAAGTTGGGGGTTGCTTTTGTTTTTAAGTACTAGTGTAAGATGAACTGTCCAATTCACTATTGCAGCATTTTGCACTATTACTCAAAGTCAACGTCTGGAGCGCAAGGTGTCTTAGGGGGTCATCTTAGAAAGATATATAAAATAGTAAATGGCGCAGAAAGGATAAAATCTGGATCATACTTTGAATTAACTTGTGAAAATGCAATAAGGTCATTTGGGTTCAAATTAGTAACAGGTAACTTCAGGGTGGATATGAGAAAGTTCTTTATTACACTTGGATGAACACTTGGAACAGACTTCTGGGCAGAGTGCTGGAGGAAAACATCTTTGAATCATTTAAGAAACAATTAGATATTACAATGGGGTACTGCCCAATGCTTCCGGATGGATGAACTAATATGGATTGAATGGTCTTCCTCATGCATAGTTATCTTATGATCTTGTGAAGAATATTACAGCTCTTTAAACTATAATCAGCTTACAATTGACCCACAATAGGCTTTAACTGTTTTATCCAGCTTCTTATTTCGCCCCTTACCTGCTGTGTGCGGAGTACAACACGGCAGGTGGGGCTCGAGGGATGCTGACGTTCTGCAAGAGACGGTGATGAAGCCAATTGGGAAGCAGCCTATTGACAGAGCCAGCTGGTGCTTATTTTATCATCTACAGAGGTTTGTTCATCATTCTACAGAAGCCTCTGAGACAGAGAGAAACCTCTCAGACTTCCAAGTCAAATTTACAGGCATATGGAAACTAAATTAATGGTGAATGTAGTAATTGTGTGTAGTATATGATTTATTGCTAAATGCAGCAATATATTATTGTGGAACAGGTCGCATTAATGAGCCAAACTGGAATATTACACTATTTTAAAACCACTTACGTTGTTTAATTTGTTGTCATTCTAATTATAACACCATGAAGCGTTAGCAACAAATTCTTGTGATCTAATAACGGGAAGACTGTAATAATCAAATGCAAGCCTTCTCAAATGGATGACCACGGTCGAACTTCACTGTGCTTTTTGTAAAACCCTAATTGCTACCATTAATTCACAGAGTAATCTATTTAAGATGAAGATTGAATGATTTCCTCCTCCTGTGATTAAAATGTTAAAGTCAGCACTAGAGGAACAGTAAACCAGAGTTTGTATCGCATAGACCTGACATCATTTGAAAATAAAAAGCGAGGCATCAAGATCTTTGGTATAATCCAGGATTTCAGTCAGACGTGGATCAGTGAGTCTTCATATAGAAAGGGTTTGATGTGATAGCAAGTTAACATTAAATGAGCATAGTTCCGTTCTCAATAATTTATTTGACAACATTAAACCTAAGCAACAATTTCATAGAATTTACAGTGCAGAAGGAGGCCATTCGGCCCATCGAGTCTGCACCGGCTCCTGGAAAGAGCACCCTACCCAAGGTTAACACCTTCACCCTATCCCCATAACCCAGTAACCCCACCCAACACTAAGGGCAATTTTTGACACTAAGGGCAATTTATCATTGCCAATCCACCTAACCTGCACATCTTTGGACTGTGGGAGGAAACCCACGCACACATGGGGAGGATGTGCAGACTCCGCACAGACAGTGACCCAAGCCGGAATCGAACCTGGGACCTTGGAGCTGTGAAGTGATTGTGCTATCCACAATGCTACCGTGATGCCCTTGAGTTGTTAAAATAAGACTCTCTGGACTTTGATTATAGTAAGAGATTTGAGTCGGTTCACCTCTTCCCATTATAAACAGGTCACTTGATTAAAAGGCAATCAATCATTTTGATTTAACAAAAATAATATTAACAAATAAAAATTTGTTCAAGGGGAATGCGTTTCAACTTTCTGCAGAATCGCCTCATGATAATTTTTCTGATGGACCTTAATTCTCCATTTCAGAACAATACAACCGTGTGCCTCAACTTTATTAGAGAAACACCAAACTGTGCTCTGGAAATGCCAAACTGTGGATCTCAGCTTTATTGCACAGCAACACAATTCTGTACCTCAGCTTCAGTACAGTATGGCTCAATAATCCATCCAAACTATCCTCTTGTAAACAATCTGACAATGATCAGTTCTCCTCTTCAAAATTATCCTGTGAACTACAGCAAAAGCAAAATACTGCAGATGCCAGAAATTCTGAAGATGCCAGAAATCTAAAATAAAAACAGAAAATGTTGGAAATACTCAGCGGATCTAGCACCATTTGTGGAAAGAGAAATGGGTAATGTTTCAATTCAACATTTTAGGAGAAAGTTAGGGATGTAACAGATTTCAAACTAATACAGAGGCAGTAAAAGGAGACAAGAGGAAACAATAAAGGGGAAGGTCTGTGAAAGAGTATAAGGCAGGAAAAATGATGATAGTGCAAGACAAAAGGAGATGGTAATGGGACAAGTCAGGAAGGGAATCAATGGTTACAGGGATAAGGCAGGAAAGTGGAGTTGATGGTTATCATAAAAGATCAAGTATGATCTAATTGAATAGCGGAGCAGACAGGATGGGCTAACTGGCCTGCTCCTGGTCTAAGTAAAGAAGCAAAAGATGGGCTTAGAGGAAGTGTTAATAGGCGACATGGCGGCACGATTGTCAGCAGGGTCCAAGGTTCAATTCCTGCCACTGTGTGGAATTTGCACTTTCTCCCTGTGTATGTGTGGGTTTCCTCCGGGTGCTCTGGTTCCCTCCCACAACCAAGGATGTGTGGGTTAATGTGGGTTAGATGGATTAGCCATGCTAAATTGCCCCTTAGTGTCCGGGGATGTGTAGGTTAGGTTGTGGGGTTACGGGGATAGGGCAGGGTGGATGGGTGAGTGGATATGTACCGAGTTTTCTTTTGAAGGACCGTGCAGACTCGATGGGCCAATTTTGTTTTATTACTTCATGGGATGTTGGTGTCACAGGCTGTGCCAGCATTTATTGCCCATCCCTAATTTCAATTGAGAGGGGCAGTTCAGAGTTAAGCACATTACTGTGTGTCTGGAGTCACATATATGCCAGATCAGGTAACTATGGCAGATTTCCTTCCCTGAAGGACATTAGTGAATCAGATGAGATTTTACAACAATCGACATTGATTTCATGGTCATCATATAATTCCAGATTTTTTTTCATTGAATTCAAATTTCACCACCTGAAGTGGCGGGATTTGAATCTGGATCCCCAGACATTACCCTCGGTCTCTGATTAACCAGTGATAATACCACTATGCCATTGCCTCCCCATAATAACCTCCTTCTGCACTGTCAGGATCCTATGACTATGAATCACAAGAGCTACTGCTTAAAAATGGGGATAAAGTGGGATTGGTCAGAGAACTTAAATGCCAGCCAACTAGAAATCGGGTGACACATATTTTGATTCTCAGTTGCATTGCCTCCCAGTTCCTGGTATAAAACGAACTGAGGCAAATTGCATTAACCTATTGGATCAGGGTGGTGTTTGCATTCCTCACTGCTCAGCTCAGGATTTGATGACCATTTTATGACATTACTTAGAAAATATTACTTCCACCAGCATTTTATTTGCAATACATGGTGAATACATTTGTTTCTACATTTACAGGAATATAGCCAGAGCAAAGTTATGCAGTGTTCAGGGCGAACTGGAATCAGTTCAGTCCTTTAGTGAATTTGGTCAAAGCTGAATGGAAACACTGGATAGTTAACCATTTAAATACTATCCCCCAAATTGGAGCAGCATTTTCTATGTCACTCTGTGTTGTGCATGTCAGGCGATTTTTGGCAACTTGATTCTCCACTGCATTACTTTCTGGGTTGGGGATTACAGGGGGTTAATTTGATTTATTGCCGGAGTGACCGAGGAGTAAAAAAAAAATGACTTGGTTAAAAAAGAAAGAGGGTGAAGCAATACCTGGAAGTGGTCATTATAGAAATTCAGCAGCGTCCTCTTAAATCAAAACCTTTTTAAAAGTTGTCACTTTTAAAAGTTCATAATAATGATGAATGAATGCTTCCATTGTAAATCTCTTTTTGAAAAGACAGCAATCTAATAGTTCCGGCCCTGGGCTCCTGTCCAGATGGCTCTAGGTTGGAATCCCAGGGGATAGCCTGTCAGTATCTACCTGTCACCCTCGGAAAAGTTTACTCAGCCAGAACTGTGCTTGCTGGACCATCTCATTGCACCGCGCACCTCGGCAGAGGGGCCAGTCTGGTTTTGCCCAGTCGCGCGCGCTACACGTTCAACCTCATTTGGGCAGGTCACAGAGCAGCGCCGCCGCTTGCTGCAGGCGAATTGCTGCCTCACAAAATGACCCAATGAAACGTTTTTTTGTTGTTGTAGTCGTTATCCCGTTTCCATCCTAACCCAAAGGTACCAGCCGGCGCCACGGATTAGGAGACTGTCCATTTTTACCTCAGGGACAGGGGTTTTTTAATCCACCTCAGACAGATGGGCGAGAATCCCCTCTATTTTTAACAGATGCAATGGGCTTCAAATATAATTAGCTCAGGCGAGTAAGATAAACGGGTTCCCTGTGGGTGCAGCGCTTTGCATAATTAAAACTGCCTTCACAATTTGTAATAGCAAAATATTTTTAAAACGGCCTTAAATTAGCGTCTAATATGACAAAAGACAAGAATCCTGACAGGACAACTTGGATTCCTATTAAACGACGGCTAGAGGTAACGGCGTGAATACAGGGATAGCTATTAGCACAGACAGAAAGCAAGAGGGAAGAACAACAGGGTTAACACAATGGTTCAATGTTAGTAACTACCGGGTATATGGGGAAGTCCTGGGCAGCTGCAAACTGCCAAAATTACCTACATTTGTTACAATGGGAATGAAGATGCATCCGACACAGCTCTTCTATTAAAGTGACAATGTAAATGTGTCTCATCTTTCACATCGAACGCCTATTGTGATTTTTCCATCTTTTCAATACATAATTTACAAGGACACCAATCAGAAGGACTCTACAAAGAAAAAGAAAACCCTACAAATGTTGAAAATCTGAAAGAAAATGAGAAAACCTTAGAATTTGCGGAGCGGGCCCTTAGCAATGAGGAGAAATGTCTTCGCTAACAGAGGGTTGTGAAACTTTAGAGTTTTCTACCCCGGAGAGCTGTAAATTGGCTATATTCACGACAGTGGTTGTTAGATCTGTGGTACCAAGGGGGCTGGTTTAGCTCAGTTGGCTGGACAGTTGGTTCGTGGTGCAGAGCGAAGCCAGCAGCGCGGGTTTAATTCCCATACTGGCTAAGGTTATTCATGAAGGCTCCGCCTTCTCAACCTTGCTCCTCGCCTGAGGTGTGGTGAACCTCAGGTCAAATCACCACTACTCAGCTCTCCCCCAGTCAAAGGGGAATACATCTGATGGTCACCTGGGACTATGGCAATTTTACTTTACTAAGGGAATTAAAAGATATGAGAATAGGAATGGGAAGGTTGATTTAAGGGAGAAGGTCAGTCATGAGCTTATTGAATGGTAGAGCAACCTCAAAGGGTCTCTAAAGAGACAAGACAAGTGATCGCCTCGGATCTTGTGATAAGATTAACGGCCACATTGATCCAATATTGCCCATTTGCCGCACTTCAGTCAGGAGTCTTTAAACTGATTTGCTAAAGAGATACTCTGCTGATTCCCGATTCACTTTCCTTATTTTTTTCTTTTCCTGGTCGTAGATCCATGTTTGAGGTGCACATCAAGAGGATCTCCAGCTACAAACTGTCGACCAAAAGTCTGTGTAAAGTCTGGAAGCCTGAACCTAATAAATAGGAGAATGCTGTTCCTTTGCTGCCTACCTTAAAATCCAGGCTGATCTTTCGGGTGCCTGCTGTCCATCTTGGTGGATCTTGTGAACAAACTCCAGCTGACAGTATTTTCAGTTTTGGGCAATTTTGACCAACTTCTTTTATTTAGAACTCTGCAATCAAATAAGAGAGCCAGAAAGTGATTCAATGATTGGTTGCTGCTAAAACACTATATTCAAGACATTTGCTCAGCCTTGTCTTTCGGATGTTTTTATTCCAATGCTTTTCTGATATTTAAAAAAAAAGAACTTGCATATAGAACATAGAACATAGAACATAGAACGATACAGCGCAGTCAGGCCCTTCGGCCCACGATGTTGCAATGACATGGGAAGTCAAAAACTAAAGGCCATCTCACCTACACTATGCCATTATCATCCATATGCTTATCCAATAAACTTTTAAATGCCCTCAATGTTGGCGAGTTCACTACTGTTGCAGGTAGGGCATTCCACGGCCTCACCACTCTTTGCGTAAAAAACCTACCTCTGACGTCTGTCCTATATCTATTACCCCTCAATTTAAGGCTATGTCCCCTCGTGCGAGCCACCTCCATCCGCGGGAGAAGGCTCTCACTGTCCACCCTATCTAACCCTCTGATCATTTTGTATGCCTCTATTAAGTCACCTCTTAACCTTCTTCTCTCTAACGAAAACAACCTCAAGTCCATCAGCCTTTCCTCATAAGATTTTTCCTCCATACCAGGCAACATCCTGGTAAATCTCCTCTGCACCCGTTCCAATACTCCAAATGCGGCCGTACCAGAGTTTTGTACAGCTGCAACATGACCTCATGGCTCCGGAACTCAATCCCTCTACCAATAAAGGCCAACACACCATAGGCCTTCTTCACAACCCTATCAACCTGGGTGGCAACTTTCAGGGATCTATGTACATGGACACCGAGATCCCTCTGCTCATCCACACTGCTAAGAATTTTACCATTAGCCAAATATTCCGCATTCCTGTTATTCTTTCCAAAGTGAATCACCTCACACTTCTCTACATTAAACTCCATTTGCCACCTCTCAGCTCAGCTCTGCAGCTTATCTATGTCCCTCTGTAACCTGCAACATCCTTCCACACTGTCTACAACTCCACCGACTTTAGTGTCGTCTGCAAATTTACTCACCCAACCTTCTGTGCCCTCCTCTAGGTTATTTATAAAAATGACAAACAGCAACGGCCCCAGAACAGATCCTTGTGGTACGCCACTCGTAACTGAACTCCATTCTGAACATTTGCCATCAACCACCACCCTCTGTCTTCTTTCAACTAGCCAATTTCTGATCCACATCTCTAAATCACCCTCAATCCCCAGCCTCCGTATTTTCTGCAATAGACGACCGTGGGGAACCTTATCAAACGCTTTACTGAAATCCATATACACCACATCAACTGCTCTACCCTCATCTACCTGTTCAGTCACCTTCTCAAAGAACTCGATAAGGTTTGTGAGGCATGACCTACCCTTCACAAAACCATGCTGACTATCCCTAATCATATTATTCCTATCTAGATGATTATAAATCGTATCTCTTATAATCCTCTCCAAGACTTTACCCACAACAGACGTGAGGCTCACCGGCCTATAGTTACCGGGGTTATCTCTACTCCCCTTCTTGAACAAAGGGACCACATTTGCTATCCTCCAGTCCTCTGGCACTATTCCTGTAGCCAATGATGACATAAAAATCAAAGCCAAAGGCTCAGCAATCTCTTCCCTGGCTTCCCAGAGAATCCTAGGATAAATCCCATCAGGCCCCGGGGACTTATCTATTTTCACCTTGTCCAGAATTGCCAACACTTCTTCCCTACGCACCTCAATACCATCTATTCTCATAGCCTGGGTCTCAGCATTCTCCTCCACAACATTATCTTTTTCCTGAGTGAATACTGACGAAAAGTATTCATTTAGCATCTCGCTTATCTCCTCAGCCTCCACACACATCTTCCCACCACTGTCCTTGACTGGCCCTACTCTTACCCTAGTCATTCTTTTATTCCTGACATACCTATAGAAAGCTTTTGGGTTTTCCTTGATCCTACCTGCCAAAGACTTCTCATGTCCCCTCCTTGCTCGTCTTAGCTCTCTCTTTAGATCCTTCCTCGCTTCCTTGTAACTATCAAGCGCTCCAACTGAAACTTCACGCCTCATCTTCACATAGGCCTCCTTCTTCCTCTTAACAAGAGATTCCACTTCTTTGGTAAACCACGGTTCCCTCGCTCGACCCCTTCCTCCCTGCCTGACTGGTACGTACTTATCAAGAACATGCAATAGCTGTTCCTTGAACAAGCTCCACATATCCAGTGTGCCCAACCCTTGCAGCCTACTTCTCCAACCTACACATCCTAAGTCATGTCTAATGGCATCATAATTGCCCATATACAAAGCACCTTTATCTTATTGAAACATAGAGGCTCTTGAGGGGAATGGACAGAATGGAGTCTGAAAGGATGCTTCTGTTTGTGGGCGAGACTAGAATTAGGGGACACAGTTTAACCAAAATGTCAGAGTTCAGAAGAATTTTTTTCTCTCAGAGGATGGTTAATCTTTGAAACTCACTTCCCTGGAGAGCAGTGGAGGCAGGGCTATTGCATATATTTAAGGCAGAGGTAGATAGATTCTTCACTAACAAGGGAGTGAAAGGACATTGGTGGTAGTGGAATGTGGAGTTGAGGCCACAGTCAGAGCAACCATGATCTTATGGAATGGTGGAGCAGGATGAAGGGGCCAAATGGCCTGCTGCCAATTCATATGTTTGTATGTTCATATGTACGTATGTTCAAAAGTACCTTTGATATCCTCTGGAAGTCCTAAGTACTTCACTGCTAATGATAATACTTTTGGAATGCAGTCAATGATTAGAATAATGTAGGCAACCACTTTTGGTTTGCATTCTTTGCATACAATAATTGTACTCCCAATTCAAAATCTCTTATCTCTAAGAACAAGGTAAAATAATAATAATAATCTTTATTGTCACAAATGTGGGAATTTCAGATAAATTGTGCCATATATATTTGGTGCTTTAAGGGTTAAAAGCCTGGGCAAGTATGTGTATGACTACTGCAGTAGTGCTTTTAAATAATCCCTGTTTGAAAGGTTTTAGGAGCAAGAGGTGCAATTAAGGCATTGTAAAAGTTTGGGCCAATGGAGTTTTGTTTGGTTTAAGGGGGTGCCCTGTGGAGTTAATTAGATTTCAGCTTGGCAAAATGATATAATTGCTGGGAGGACCTAAGGTACCAGGCATTTGGCAGAAAAGTAGTTTTAATCGAGTTTTAGATTGAGATGTGAGCAGAAGTCAAGCGTCTACTATCAATATAGTCCAGTTAAAGATATGTCTGTAGACATATTAGCAGTTTCTTTCCAAGCAATTCAGAATTATGCGAATGGAAGGTGATCTGGAACAAGCTGAGAAGCAGCTTCTGAAAAAATGCAGCCAGAGCTTCTGCATGGTTCTGACAGGATGCAGGTCTTTTCTTTGAAGCATTAGAGTATTCTGACATCACTGTACAACAGGTATTCCTGAGTGCTAACTGTATTTGAACGTGGACTGAGAGCTGCAATGGCCTTTATGTTATTTGAGTGGGAATAGAAATAGAGGTTAAGGGTTATTGTGCCACTATTGATTAGCATTGTTGAAGGGGTAATTGTAAGCTATTTTTTGTGTGATGTTAAAGATATTTTAATACTGTGTTGGTAATAAAGTTTGTTTTAAAATACCATATCCCTATTTTTTGTCAAATCACTCCTGGTGTGAGGTATCCTTACAAAATTAAAATCAAATATTGGGGTTTCTGTCCACTATCTTAGCCACTGTTGAAGTCTGGTCCAAGATCGTAATACAAGATGATTCAATACATATCATTTATGTAGATTTTCAAAAGTACTCAACAAAGCCCCCTAGGAGAGATTAATAAAACAATGGATCATAACTATAAGATAGTGACTAATAAACTCAAAAAGGACTTGGGAGAAATATCTTCAGCAGGGAGTGGTTACAATATGGAACTCATTGGCACAAGGAGTAATTGAGGTGAATAACACAGATACCTTTAAGAGGAAGATAGATAGGTTCATGGAGAAAATGACAATAGAAGGATATGTTGATACACTTAGATATTGTAGAGTGACAGGAAGCTTGTGTGAAGCATAAACACCGACAAGACCAGTTGGGGGAATGACATGTTCTGTGCTGTAATCTTATGTCATAGGAAAGACTACAATTGCAGATCTGCCATGGATATATTTTCAGTTTCAATGACATTGTTGCATACATTATTGGCCCCACATTGCGAGCTGAAGCTGATTCATGCTGCCCAGTATCTACTTAGCTATAATAAAAACAGCCCCAGCTTTGGGTATAAAGGTGCAGTAGTAACGCCAGAGGAAATCCACAAATAAGGGAAACTGTTTGAAATTCAGCAGTGTAGGTGCCTAAAGAAACCAACGCAGTAGGAAAACAAAATAGGGCAGATATCGCTTACTCCCACATCTATTATTCAGCCTCTCAATGCCAGAAAAAAAATTGATGTCCTTGCTGTGGTGTTCTTTGTGTTTCTTATACTCAGTATGGATGTTGTAGTGTTCACAAAGACCACACAAGCTAAGTTCAATAACAAGGCTAACATTTATTACACTACGTAATATACAGCTCGACCACTTATTCCTGTAGCAAGCAATAATCCAGTAAACTACAATCTACACTATATTAATACTTGTCTCAGGCACTCTGTCTTAAACTGTACTCTGCTCTCTTCTACACTCTACCTAACTAACGAGAGATAGTTTTTTGAAGAATAAAGGGATTAAGGGTTATGGTGTTCGAGGCAGAAAGTGGAGCTGAGTCCACAAAAGATCAGCCATGATCTCATTGAATGGCGGAGCAGGCTTGAGGGGCCAGGTGGCCTACTCCTGCTCCTAGTTCTTATGTACACTCTCCCACTCCCTCAGAAGACTGAGAGTCAGTCCTTTTTATAGGTCTGTTCCCTGCTCCATCTAGTGGTCAATTGTGATATTACATTAACCGTTCATATACTAGACATTCTACATAATGTCACACTTGCCATGGTAAATACTGGCACTTTTCTCTTTCTCACTTTTCAATTTGACTTTATGTTCTTCATTCCTCTCCAGCCTAGTTAAGCTGTTATTTTTCTTTCACTCCTCTACAGGTCATTGCTGACATCCTCCATCACAGTTAATGCAGGAACTCTCTTTCCTTCTCCTGTCCCAAAGTACTGCTTCCAGCTTCTCCTCTCCTCCTCTACAAAGCAACATTCCTCTCTTTTGCTTCCTTCCCCTTTTCGGTTCATTATGATGCGTTTCACACTTTGATGTATGGCTGCAGTTACCCATTTCCCTGTCCCCTTAATTTGCATCTATGTCCCTCTTTCATTCAAATTTATTTTCTACCTGTTATTACCAACCATCCCTGACTGTTATCTCACTCCCTCCTATAGCTACGTTCAGCTGCTAATGTACCACATGGAGTTCTCTTTAAACTTTACTTCTAATACTAGTGACAGGAACTCTGACCTCCGTAGAAAGGACATGTTACGTGAATGCAGGTTTCTGTCTGTAACATAACCTGCCATTAGTGCTTGGTGTAGACAAGGACCTGGTCCAGCAACAAGTCTGACTCTGAGCACAAGGAACTCCAGCCTGTGCAGATTTTTGATTACCAATTCTGACTCCCCGTTGTTGTGTTTGGCCTTCTATATCTTGCAAAGGAATCCACCAACCACCCTGACTTGTCCAAACCAGGATCTTTATTGAGTCTCATGTGGTAAGATAACAATCTGTTACAGAGCAGGTTATCATGGAGTCTCTTTATACTCCTCTGGAACTACACATAGCACTGACCATTCACCTGTATGTCTTACTACAATCTCCTGCAACCAACTGCTGGTGGCTAGCTGTGTCTCCACTTATAAGGGAGTCCCTGGTCACCTGACCACGGTGTTGAGAATGCGTGCTGTGCCTGAAACCATCACCTGCTGGTTGGAGGTCGCACACCATCCACCTGTGATATCACTTACAGGCACAGCACCACACCCAGTGTATGCTTTGACAATCTTGGCAACTGGTTAAAGGTAACTATGAGGCAGAGCTGTGTTGCTCCGCTTGGTACCGCTCAGTCTATTTTCCCAAACATTAGTGACCAAACTGTCTAGTGCTAGGAATGCACACAGACTATGGCATTGTCTTTCAGGGTAGCAAACTCAAACTCTATCAAACTCTACCGAGTGGACACAAATGGAAAAAATACAAAAAACAACTTATCCATGCAGCAGCACAGCTGAAGCAGCCGACAGCAGGTTCACTTCAGGACTTATCTGCAATAGGGTAAGGATTACCATTGGAATACAAACGTCAGACTTATGAACTCCTGCAATTCAGGGAATAACTAGGAGAAACTTTAGGTCAGCTGTAATAGTACTGGTAAAATAATTATGGATTTTGTCATCTTCCCACCTGAATTAATTCATCCAGAAAGATCCTAAACTCTTTCCATTGCATCATCGCTTCTTAAATGCTTCTGGGTTTTTTGCTTTGTCCAAATGTTTCTTATGTAAGTTGATTGAGCTCTGTGGATGAAGATCGTCCCGATATCAGACGTAAATTGCATTTCATTAGTTTAAACCACCAGTCATTTGTTCCACCTTAGAATTTAATTTAAACTAATATTCAGAATGCATCTTCCAGTAGATCAGCTCATGGGCCTCTTGTCAGACAGATAAACTGAAATTGCTCTAGTTTATCCTCATAATTCAATCCTTTGGCACTGGAGATTAGCCATGTGGTTGTCTTTTTATGGCTTCTGGTTTATTCTTTGTGTCAGGGTTTCTGAATTGAGCAGCAGTCAATTATGGTTTTACCGAGCACTGCAACTTCATCCAACTTAAAGGCTATTATTTTGACTCTATATTCCTCGTATTGAATGTGTTGATCACTCAGCTGCTCTGCATTGACATTCTTAGTATCTACGAGGGCTCAGGCACCTTTTCAAGCTTCATTGTTAGTGTGGTACCAGGAACAGGCCGACAAGGGGAAAAAAAAACACATAGGCCGGAAACAGAAACTGACGAATGAGGTCCCGGCTGGAATCGATACTGGCCGTCTGCAAGAGCACTTAAGTCAACACATAATCTCATTATTGCTATATGGACATTGTGATTACCCACTCACAGTAGATATCACGTGATGTGACCATCAATTCACAAGACACATGGTTGGAAGTGAACAGTGGTTTTAATAATCTCACAACGGAGCCTGCCTGCAACGAGATGAACTGGCAGGCAGGCTCAGACTGCCAAGCTTTATACAACCAGTTGGTGGGAGGAGCCATGGGCGGAGCCAAGGGTGGAGCCCAGTAAAAACTCCCGTACACTCCCAGTACATCTCCCCCTAGGGGCAGAGCCGTGCAGCTGCTCGTGTGCCGAGCTTACACAGACATAGTACATCATATGTAATAACAGTGTAAATTACGCTACAGTGATTCACCACATCATGTTTACGCAAAAGGACAAGACCATGCTATGAATAAGCAACTAACTTCCAGACAGAAGTGATCAACTTTGCAACAGAACGAACAACAAACAGAGAGGCCAACAGACTCCATGAGTAGCTGGTTAGATGAGAGTATTTCAGAGGACAATGGATCATATTGAATAACCCTTGCTGAAAGGAGCATCCTGTTTATTCCCATAAATGAATTTAAGTCTGAATGGGACAACAGAACTCAGACCAGGTGTGGGCATATACCTGTGACTCAGTGCTAGCAGTGATGTCGAGGTGCTGGTGCAACATCAAACAAACCATTGTTTGCAGCAAACTACCCAGCCTTCAGAACAGCGACCATGACACCACACAACTCTGCCATGACAATATCTGCAAGACGTGCTAGATCATCGACATGGATACCACCATTATACGTGAGAACACCACCCACCAGGTACACGGTACGTACTCGTGCGACTCGGCCAACGTTATCTACCTCATACCCTGCAGGAAAGGATGTCCCGAAGCGTGGTACATTGACGAGACCATGCAGACGCTGCGACAACGAATGAACAGCCATTGCGCGACAATCACCAGGCAGGAATGTTCCCTTCCAGTCTGGGAACACTTCAGCAGTCAAGGGCATTCAACCTCTGATCTCCGGGTAAGCGTTCTCCAAGGCGGCCTTCAGGATGCACGACAACACAGAATCGCTGAGCAGAAACCTATAGCCAAGTTCCGCACACATGAGTGAGGCCTCAACCGGGACCTGGGATTCATGTCTCATTACGTTCACCCCCCACCATCTGGCCTGGCTTGCGAAATCCTACCAACTGTCCTGGATTGAGACAATTCACACCTCTTTAACCTGGGGTTACCCCTCTCTCTGGATCTGTAAAGATTTAATCACCTGCTAATGCTTGCATTCTAAGCATTGTCTGGCATCTTTGAATTTTTCTATATATATGTTTCTGGAACATACGTCTTCATTCACCTGAGGAAGGAGCAGTGCTCCGAAAGCTAGTGTTTGAAACAAACCTGTTGGACTTTAACCTGGTGTTGTAAGACTGCTTTCAGTGCTAGCAGAACTGATATAAAAGAAGGAACATCGGAACAGATAATCAGCGATAACCTGGGCACACCCCAGGCAAAACCATCACAAGAAGAAGGGACCCTGGGCTCTGAGCCCAGGAAAGATATCCACATTGAGCGATTGTTGCCTGGCTAGCCTCCTTCACTAAGTGGGGTGGTACCTAGAGCTCAGCTGTAAGTCTGAGTCATATTTTGTGTGAGTGATGTTGAAGGTTGTAATACCCAAATACAATGGAGATACAGTAAAAGAATCGGGGAATTGTGAATAAAATTGGATTAAACCGTGAACCTGTTTTGTCCTTTGTTCGTCTCATAAGTAAAGGCACATGGGTAAAGCGTTTGCTAATAAACTGGTCGAAGTGTCTGATAATTTACAGGAAACATTTCATTATCATTCACTGAGTATGAGCCTCATCTATCTCTCCTTCCTATGTGCAGTACTTTCCACTTATCTGCAATAAACGTCATCTGCCAATTTTCAGTCTACATCCCCATTTTGTTCAGCTCATTTTTTAATTTTTGCGTGACCCCCTTCCAATTCTGAAGCCACTTCCAGTTTGAAGCCTTCTACAAATTTGCAATGACCTTTTGAATCCAGTATGTAATTAATAAATGGCACTGACTCCATCACTGAACTATGAGCATTCACCCAGTGCTTATCCCCAACATGGAATTACTCATCTACTGAGAGTACTTGTGTCTGCTTTCATTTTCAGTAAGTTTCTTATCCTGAATTCTCACCACTTTGAGTTTAACCAATAACTTTGCATATAGCAAATGGTCGAATCCTGTTGGAGATCCAGGATCATCATTCCATTGAGAAAATGGAGATGTAACCAATTGCAAGAACTTGATCAATTAGAGAAAATGACAAATACTGTGGATGCTGGAAATATTAAATAAAAGCAGCAACTGCTTGAAAACCTCAGCAGATCTGGCATCATCAGTGGAGAGAGAAACAGAGTTAATGTTTCAAGTGTGTGTGACTGCTTCAGAGCTGAAGAGAGGTAGAAATGTGATGGATTGATGGGTTTTATGCTGTTGAAGAGAGCGGCTGGAGCAGGTAGAGCAAAATGGAAGGTCCAGGCTAGGTTGGAGCTCAGGACGGATTATGTGACAAAGATATCTTGGACACAAGACAAAGAGAGTAATGATGTGAGAGTTGAAGATTAAGGCAGGTATTAATAGTGGCAACAAGTTCAGGGAGCAGAATGTGTTAATAGCAGAACAAGGGTCATCATCTTATACAAGCAAAATATGAGGACAAGTTATAGGTCGGCCTTGAGGGTGGGTGAAGGGCACTGATTGGGGAGGGTGGTGGTGAGGGGTGATATTTGGAGAAGGGTGGTGGTGAAGAAGTTAAAATGGAAGGCAGAGTTCATGGTCCTAAGTTGTTGAACTCAAAATTAATTCCATAAGTCTTTAAAGTGTCTAATTGGAAGATGAGATGCTTTTCCCCCAGTTTGCGTTGGGCTTCACTGGAACATTGTAAAATCATAGAATCACTATAGTGCAGAAGGAGGCCATTCGGCCCATAGAGTCCACATCAACCCTCCGAAAGAGAGTCCTACCTAGGCCTCACACCCCACCCCATCCCCGTAACGCAGTAACTTCACCTAATCCTTTGGAGATTAAGGACCAATTGAGTATGGCCAAGCCATCTAACCTGCACATCGTTGGACTGTGGGAGGAAACCAGAGCACCCGAAGAAAATCATGCGGGCACTGGGAGAATGTGAGAACTCCTCACAGACAGTCACCCAAGGCTGGAATTGAACCCGGGTCCCAAGTGCTGTGAGGAAGCAATGCTAACCACTATGCCACCATGCCACCCATTGTAAGATTGGGAGGGGTGGAGGGGCTGGGTGTTCCTCAGGAAAATATGATCTGGTCAAATAGGATCTTCCTCTTCTGTATCCATATTGATTGGAGCTTACTCGTTTTTTTCTGATGGCATTCTTTCACCCTGTAAGACAATTGTTTGCATTGTGGTAATTAATTCTATATTGAGCATCACCTGGTGTAGTTCAGGGGCATCACTCTGGCATTTGCTGCAGAGGAAGACAGTGGGCTGAGAAACATTGAAAAAATAGGAGCATGCCATTCAGCCCTTTGAGCCTGTTCCGCCATTCATTATGACCATGGCTGATCACCCAACTCAGTAACCTGTCCCCACATTCCCCCACATCCTTTGATCGCTTTAGCCCCTAGAGCCATAGCTAGCTCCTTCTTGAAAACATAGGGCGGGATTCTCTGATCCTGAGGCTACATATTCACCCCGTCGTAAACACTATCGCGTTTCCCGACGGCGTCAACATGGCTTAGGATCAGCAATTCTGACCCCTACAGGGGGCCAGCACAGCACTGGAGTGACCCACGCCGCACCAGCTGCAGATCCCTGCCTCAGATGGGCGGCATGGGTCTGCGCATGCGCAGTGGGACCGGCGCCAACGCGTGCATGCGCAGTGGGACTGACGCAATTACCGCACATGCGCAGTGGGACTGACTCGATTGCCGCGCATGCACCCTGGCTCCCTTCTCCGCACCGGCCCCGATGCAACACGGTGTAGGGTTACAGGGGCCGGCGCGGAACAAAGGAGGCCCCCAGCCTGAGAGGCCGGCCCGCCGATCAGTCGGCAACGATCGCGGGCCAGGCCACAGCGCTCTCCCCCCCCCCCCCCCCCCCCCCCCGCCCGGGGTCGGACCCCCACCAGGCCGTCCCCGGATGTATTCACGGCGAGTTCCCACCAGGTAAAACCAGGTTAGAATGGCACCGGCGGGATTCGGGTTTTTTTGTACGCTGCTTGGCCCATCCCAGGCCGCGAATCGCTGCGTGGGGGGGGGGGGGGGGGGGCACATAGAGCGGTCCCTGGCCGGCGCCAATTCTCCGCTCTCCGGAGAAATCGCGTCCCAGCGCCGGAGTGGTGTGGCGGGATTCACGCGGCCCCCCAGGGATTCTCTGACCCGCCCACCTGACGCCGGGATCGGCAGCTGGAGCGGCGTGGGTCACTCCAGTGCCCTGTCGGGGTCAGAATTGCTGATCTTAAGCCATAGTATTTTGGCTTCAACTGCTTTCTGTGATAGCGAATTCCACAGGCTCACCACTCCCTGGGTGAAGAAAATTCATAGAATCATAGAATACCTACAGTGCAGAAGGAGGCCATTCAGCCCATTGAGTCTGCACAAATCCTCTGAAAGAGCACGCTACTTGGACCACTCCCCCAACCCATCCCTATAACCCCATCTAACCTTTGGACACTAAGGGACAATTTAGCATGGCCAATCAACCTAACCTGCACATCTTTGGACTGTGGGAGGATACCAGAGCACCCGGAAAATGGTGCTACCCTTTCTCCTCATCTCAGTCTGAAATGGTTCACCCCATATCCTCAGCCTGTGACCCCTGGTTCTGGACTCTCTGGCCATCGGGAACATCTTTCCTGTATCTTCCCTGTTTAGTCCTGTTCAAATTTTATAGATTTCTATGACATCCCTCCTCCATTCTTCTAAATTCCAGCGAATATGACCCTAACTAACTCAATCTCTCCTCATACTTCAGTTTAGCCATCCCAGGAATCAGTCTGGTAAGCCTTCGCTGCACGCCCTCTATAGCAAGAGCCTCTTTCCTCAGATGAGGAGATCAAAACTGCACACAATATTCTAGGTGTGGCCTCACCAAGGCCCAATTTGCACAATTTTCTGGCCTTTGCTTTCCCTTGGCCTTTTTCTCAGCCAGCTGAGTTTTTTATACCTTCTCGCCTCTTCTAATGTCTTTCCGATTGTCAGCCTCCACAGGTCATGACCCTCAGCGACTGTCCCCCAACTGTCAGTATCAATGGCCACCGTGTTCATGTGCCAGTATCCCTGTAGCAGGGGTATGTATGCTCAGGAGATCGTGGCTTTGTGGCTAGTTTACTGTCCAGAATGTCTTTGGTATTCGATCATCACGGTCATCATCCCTCTGATGGACGTAGCTGAGCCAGCACAGACTTCTTCGACTTATGCTGGTGAAATTAGCGTACTGCAGGATGCCTGAGTTGTAAAGATAACCCTTATCTTTAATCCTTATAATTGGTTTCATTATTTTACATGGAATGGAACTGAGAGTTATGGGTCGGTAGGTTTGTGTGTCTGCTTTGCCGCTGTTTTTCAATGTGAACACCATAGTGGACTGTTTTCAATCAGCTGGCACCTTTCCCAACATCCAAAATGTTGTCTGAAATCTCCTCCCTGATCACTTTCAATATTCAGATAAATATCATCTATCTGTAGTGATTTATTTGTTTGGAGCCCTTGTAACCTGCTAGGATTTCCATCACATTTATGTGACAATATTGAATTTTTACATTTTTTACAAATACGAAAAATGCTGGGAGCACTCAGCAAGATTGGCAGCATCGATGGTGAGGGAGACACACAGTCTGCATTACAAGAAGAAAAGTTGAAAGCATTGTGAACTGTGAGGAGGTAGTGTAGAACTTCAAAAGAAGGTAGATTGGTGGAATAGGTGGACGAATTTAGGGGAGGTGGTGACATAGTGGGATTGTCACTGGACCCAAGACCCAGAGTAATGCTCTGGGGACCCAGATTCAAATCCCTTCACGGCAGATGGTGAAATTTGCATTCAATAAAAATCTGGAACGAAGCAGCTAATGATGACCGTGAAACCATTGTCGATTGTCGTAAAAACCCATTTGGTTCACTAATGTACTTTAGGAAAGAAAATCTGCCATCCTTACATGGTCTGGTCTACATGTGACTCCAGACCCACAGCAATGTGGGTGACTTTTAACTGCCCCCTCACGGGCAATTAGGGATGGGCAATAAATGCTGGCCCAGCCAGCAACGTCAACGTCCCATGAACAAATTTTTTAAAAATAGCAAATGTGGTTTAATACAGAGAAGTGTGAAGTGACTCACTTTGATAGGAAGAACACAGAGAAAGAAAATAAGAGGTACAATTCTAAAGAGAACCCAATATGGAAGTGGGCATAAGTCAGAAGACAGGTTGAAATAGTGGCTAATATAGCTTACAGTATCCAGAAGTTGGTATTCCTGCCTCAGAGCACTAGGGATTTGAGCTCAATTCCGGCATTGGATGACTGTCTGTGTGGTGTTCTCCCCGTGTCTGCGCGGGTTTCATCTGGGTGCTGCAGTTTCCTCCCATAGTCCAAAGAAAATGAAAAATGAAATGAAAATCGCTTATTGTCATGAGTAGGCTTCTGATGAAGTTACTGTGAAAAGCCCCTAGTTGCCACATTCCGGCGCCTGTTCGGGGAGGCTGGTACGGGAATTGAACCGTGCTGCTGGCCTGCCTTGGTCTGCTTTAAAAGCCAGTGATTTAGTCCAGTGCTAAACCAGCCCCGAAGAAGTGCAGGTTAGGTGGGTTGGCCATGCTAAATTGCTCTTAATGTCCATATATGCGCGGGTTAGGTGGGGTCATGGGGTTGGTAGGATAGTGGGGGGGGGGGGGGGGCGTAGGTAGAGTGCTCTTTCAGAGGGCCTCTTTCTGCACTATGGGGATTCTATGGTTCCATGACTTTATCAATTATCAATAGGGGCATAAATGACAAAAGCAAGGAAGTTATGTTAAACCTGTGCAAACACTCATTTGGCCTCAATTAAAGTACGGCATCCAGTCCTGGGCAGCATTATATGTGAAGGGTATGGAGACATTAGAAAGAGCACATAAAAGATTCATAAGAATGCTTCCAGGGATGAGAAACTTCAATTATGGCGATGAATTGGAGATGTTGGGACTGTTTTCCTTGGAGGAGAGTAGGTTGGGAGGAGATTTGATAATATGAGGGGCTGGTTTAGCACAGTGGGCTAAACAGCTGGCCTGCAAGGCAGCAGCGTGGGTTCAATTCCCATACCAGCCTTCCCAAACAGGCGGCGGAATGTGACGACTGGGACCTTTTCACAATAACTTCATTGAAGCCTACTTGTGACAATAAGTGATTATTATTATTATTATTATTCAAAATCAAGAGGCCTGTGCAGAATAGACAGGGAGAAACTATTCCATTGGTGGAAAGATTAACTTGGTTTAATTGACAAACTGGTTTAATTGACAAATGAGGGAATGGCAACATGAGGAGAAGCTTTGTGATGCAGCGTGTGTTTGGAATCGGAATGCACTGCTTGCAAGTGTGTTGGAGGCTGGTACAATCGAGGCATCAAGAGGGAAATGGTTTATTATCTGAAAAGGAAGACTGCATAGAGCTATGGGGAGAAGGTGGAGGAGCAGTTCTATGTGAATTGCTGCTTCAGATAGTCTTAAAAGTCACGATGGGCAGAGTAGCCTTCTTCTATGTTATAACCATTCTGTGATTCAATGATTCTACAAACCTTTAGGGTCAGTGATCTTTTGTCAGACCTAAAATAGTAACTCTCTTTCTCGCTTCACAGATGCTCCAGACCTGCTGATCATTTTCCATTTTTATTTTTGAATTGCGGCATCTGCGGTGTTTTGTTTTACTTTGACTTTGGTTATCTTTGCTCGGGCAGGACATGTTTTATCTCCATGTCATCTATGTTTTTACACAGATTGCCTATCTAAGTCAATCCGATGGACAGGCGTGGCTGCCTGTCAGGCAAGGCTGCAATGCAGCAGAGGGTGGCAGCCCTAAAGGGGTGGGAGCAGTCAACGGGGAACTCAGCCAGAGATTAATGGGGATTTGGAATTCTGCAGGCGGAGGGGATTTGGGGAAGAGTCAGCACCACAGGGAATTTGGAAGTTGGAGGTGAGGGTGGCCAGTGATGGGGGGTGTGATAGAGTGGGGAGACATCATGGTGTAATGGTGGGGCTGGGGGGGATGCGAGTGGGTGGCCGGGATGCTCTTTACAGGATAGCCTGAGGAGCTAAGAGGAAAGATTGTTGCTCCTCCTGTCCCACAAGCCATGCGTTAAAGACATTCTGATGCATCTGGTCCTTCTCAATATCTTTTACCTGCTAGGTTAACCGAGGCCTGGCCAACATGAGTTAAAAATAGAAAATGAAGGCAAATGATCTTCTTAAAACATTTCAACAGCTGACGCACCTCAGCTGAAACTGGGAGCGGGCGGGTTTGAGGTGATTTGAATCCCTGCTTAAGATTTGTAACATCTTCCCTCTCAGTTCATCCAAACTCTGCCCATTTTGTTTGATAAAATCATGCCTACATTAATATTGTGCGCACAACTTGTTTATGAATAGGTATGTAAGCTGATATCAAATGCATGGTTAGGAGCTGGTTAAGCTTTTGGAGTGGAAGATCTGGGAATGAAGCTGTATTTATGGAGGGAAGAGAGAAAATTCACAGAGGGCTGTTGCTGCATTGGTCAGAGAGGTATAGTGGTTAAGTGAAGAGCTCCTGATGCACCTGAAGCATGCCTGCAAAATTCCAATGGTGTGCTCAATTATTAATCTGGTGCATTGATAGCCCTCACTGTACTGGCACTCATTTGGTATCATCGGACATGGAGATCAGCAGCCACAGTTGAGGAAGATAGCCTTACTCTCTCATAAGTGATTCGGCGACTTGCTATTCTGGATCAAAGATCGGCTTAAATTCAAAGATATTCTCTCAATTTCCGGGGAAGCATATATTTGTGCTAATGCTATTCCTCAAGTGGCAAGCAAGGTGGACATTAATTGAGAATGTGGAATTCTTTCCTGCCGGCATAGAAAGTGAGCATAATTCAACCACTGTGTTGTGGCTGGCTGTGGATCCAGGAACATCGGGTGAATAGCAGGAAAGGAGAAAATCAAGATTTGCACCAGACGCGAACCATTTTGAAATTCACCGGCCCGCTCCCAATGGTGAGTTTCGAATCTCGCCCAAAAATGGCGACAAGTTCATTAAGCCTAATTTGCATTCATTTCAATCTCTTAGCGGCCTCCCGGGAAATACCCGACTCCCGTATAAGAAATTACGCGGGCGTCGTTTTACAAATGGAATGTCGCTGACATCCCCTCCTTTTAAAAAATTTTTTTTTTTTCGCTGACACCCCTCCTGAATGTCACAGCTGTGTCCTCTCACCTGCTTCTGGGTTAATCTTGCCAGAGGCTTGACATCTGGCTGGAACCCTCGCCGGTGGACTCCTCGGAGCTCTTCGATGTTCTCTCGGGTGGTGGGGAGTGGGGGGGTGGGGGGATTCCAGATGGCCAGACCTCATCAGATGGAGATCCTGTGAGATCATGGACATGTGGTCTGTGAGAGGAAAAGATAATTTTGTGGGACATCAACAACTCACTTGTGACAGGTCCTCTGGGTGAAGGGGCAGTGAAGGGACAGTAGATTCTCACCTCTCTGATGCAGGCCCTCACTATTGGTGACTGCTTTCTCCTCGGGAAACCCTGTGATCTCCAGGGCCCATTCATCATAGGGGTTGAGGTATCAGATTTTGGGACTCCATCCTCCGTCTTTGCACTTTCCTTCTTATTATGGGCTATCTTCTCATGGGTCAAGGAGGTCTATTGCAGGTGGCATATATGGGCACTGTGCCTATACACGAAGGGGTTGTGCTGGTGGGTATGAGGAATAAACTTGAAGATTGGATGTTGGCAGGGTGTCAGCCAGTAGATTGATTGGAGGAGGATGTGATTTGGGAAATTGAGGGGTGGCAGGCTGAACTGATGCCATGAGAGAGGTGGTAACTTACACTTGCAGATTGGTCTTCTTCTGACATTGGCGGCGGTCCTCCTGGTCATGCTGCCCATACTCACTGCAGCTGCCACTGCTTCCCAGGCGACAATGCTGACCTTGCTGCTAGTTCTCCAATCCCTCGGGAAAAAACAGGGTGCCCCACCTCTCATCCACAGCGTTGAGAAGCCTTGTGAGGTCAGCTGCCATCCTTCTTTCTTGACTGGGAGTGAGAACCGAGGGAGCGTTTAAAAGCAGCTCCCCCTTATTAATGGGGAGCAGCTGAGGCACAGGCTGGGTGAATCAGATGGTGAGGGAACCAGGAATGGTGATATTCATATGGGGGCTCATTATTGTGACTAAGTGCAGGTGAATACAGGCCACGATCTCGCCATTACAGCCAATGCAAAAGATCCCTCCCAAAATGACACTTCAAAATACTTTACTTGAATCGCGTCTAGTATCTACAAGGAAGGATGGATGAATAAATAATCTTTATTATTGTCACAAGTAGGCTTACATTAACACTGCAATGAAGTTACTGTGAAAGTGCCCTAGTCGCCACATTCCGGCCCCTGTTCGGGTACACAGAGGGAGAATTCAGAATGTCCAATTCACCTAACAAGCACGTCTTTCAGGACTAGAGGGAGGAGAGCGGAGCACCCAGAGGAAACCCAGGTAGATACGGGGAGAATGTGCAGATCCAAGCTGGGAATCGAACCTGGAACCCTGGCGCTGTGAAGCAATTGTGCGAACCACTGTGCTACCATGCCACCCATTGTGCTACCGTGCCGCCCCGTGTTCCATATGTGACAGCTGGGAAAGTTCACCCCTGCTCCCCCTCAAAATAACTGTCGTGACCTGTCATGTTGCTACCATGGAGATGGGGATTAAATTACTTGTGCAAACAAAACAATGCAATGGCGACTTGGCTAATGCATCTATACGCAGCTGATTGGCAAATGATTGCAATCTCTCCCGTAGCAACCTAGGAGCTTGGAATACCACAGTAGTGTAATACCTAAGGGTATTATGACCATTACAGCCAATGGCAGCATTATAGTGCCTATGCTGGAAGTAGCTCTTAGATTGGTCTTAACTCAATGATAGCTCCCTTTTCAAAGTGAAGTCTGTGTACACACTGTCTGGGACAACCAGAAGTATGTGTGCGTCTGTCTGTATATTCTGATATAAGGGTGTTACAGGGTGTGTGCCCTGAACTTCTAGTGCTGCCTATTATCTTGCCCTCGCTTCCCTTTCTTTATCGTCCAAAGGGGAAAGTACGGAAGCATTTACATTAGAAACCTATGATGCCCTGTCTAAATTAGTGGGAAAAATGGGAGCAATCCCCTTATCCTCCTCCAAAAATCATAGAATCCCGACCGTGCAGAAGAACATAGAATTTACAGGGCCATTTGGCCCATCAAGCCCACCCCGGCCCTTGGAAAGAGCACCCCACTTAAGCCCACAACTCCACCCCATACCCGTAACCCAGCAACCCCACTCAACCCAACCCCTTTAGACACTAAGGGCAATTTATCATGGCCAATATACCTAACCTGCACGTCTTTGGACTGTGGGAGGAAACCGGAGCACCCGGAAGAAACCCACACAGGCACAAGGAGAATGTGCAGATTCCACACAGACAGTGACCCAAGCCAGGAATCAAACCTGGGATCCTGGTGCTGTGAAGCGACAATGCTAAACACTGTGCTACTGTGCCGCCCTTGTTAAGGAGGCCATTTGGCCCATCGAGTCTGCACCGACCCTCTGAAAGAACCCCCTATCCCTGTAACCCCATAACCCCGCATAACCTTTGGCAAAAAACGTGACCAATCCACCTAACTTGCATATCTTTCGACTGTGGGAGGAAACCGGAGCACCTGGAGGAAACCCACGCAGATCCAGGAAGAACGTGCAGACCCCGCACAGTCATCCAAAGTTGGAATTGAACCCGGGTCCCTGGAGCTGTGAGGCAGCAGTGCTGATTGGGAAACCATTGCTAATAGACTGAAATGAGCTAAGCAATATCAAGCCAGGAAGTTTGTTGATAATTGTTATATCCCCCCACGAGACCCTACGATGAACCGATTAATCTCCCCGTGAGCCTCGTGGAGGACGAGCTCGCCTGCTGAGGGGCAGAGACTCATCAGTGGGATATTGGACTTGGGACACAAAAGCGAGAACCAAGTAGGAGCTGTGCTGTTGTGAGCAGTTTCAGCTGGGACATAAACTGTGCTTGCATGTAGGTTACTTTGACAATAAACCTTTTCCTTGAACACTCATACTGGACTCCTCTGTGATCACTAAAATAATATTCCAAACATTGTTGCTTGCTTCCTTAACTTCACTTCTGCCTTCAAGGCTGCAATATTGAAAACTGGCTTTCCACTGCGAGAACAGGAACTGGTGCAAGTGGGGTAGAAAAGATAAGAGAGATATACACTATTCACCAAGTCATTGCAGCTCAATCTCATGCACCCCAACCAAATGGGCTGCTGCTTCACTTTCGGTTGATGGTGGAACACCTAGATAACAAAGACACCTATGTCAGACTCCTATTTATCGACTACAGGTCAGCCTTCAACACCATCATTCCTGCGAAACTCATCTCCAAACCCTGGCCTTGGCCTCGGCTCCTCCCTCTGCGACTGGATCCTGAACTTTCTAACCCACAGGCCACAATCATTAAAGATAGGCAACAACACCTCCTCCACGATCATCCTCAACACCGGTGCCCCACAAGGCTGTGTCCTCAGCCACCTACTATACTCCTTATACACCTATGACTGTGTGGCCAAATTCCCCTCCAACTCGATTTCCAAATTTGCTGATGACACCACCGTAGTGGGTCGGATTTCAAACAATGATGAGTCAGAGTATAGGAATGAGATTGAGAATCTGGTGAACTGGTGCGACGACAATAATCTCTCCCTCAATGTCAACAAAACGAAGGAGATTATCATCAACTTCAGGAAGCATAGTGGAGAACATGCCCCTGTCTACATCAATGGGAACGAAGTAGAAAGGGTCGGGAGCTTCAAGTTTTTAGGTGTACAGATCACCAGGGGTCCCCGCCCCCTGCCGACACTATAGTTAAGAAAGCCCACCAACGACTCTACTTTCTCAGAAGACTAAGGAAATTTGGCATGTCAGCTACGACCCTCACCAACTTCTACAGATGCACCATAGAAAGCATTCTTTCTGGTTGTACCACAGCTTGGTATGGAGCCTGCTCTGCCCAAGACCGCAGGAAACTACAAAAGGTCGTGATGTAGCCCAGTCCATCACGCAAACCAGCCTCCCATCCATTGACTCTATCTATAATTCCCGCTGCCTCACAAAGGCAGCCAGCATAATTAAGGACCCCACGCACCCCGGACATACTCTCTTCCACCTCCTTCCATCAGGAAAAATATACCAAAGTTTGAGGTCACGTACCAACCGACTCAAGAACAGCTTCTTCCCTACTGCCATCTTTTGAATGGACCTACCTCGTATTAAGTTGATCTTTTCTCTACACCTTGCTATAACTGTAACATTATATTCTGCAGTCTCTCCTTCCTTCCTTATATACGGTATGCATTGTTTGTACAGCATGCAAGAAACAACACTTTTCATTGTATACTAATACATGTGACAATAATAAATCACATCAAATCAAATCAAATGCGGGTGCTGTACTGATTTTAAAATGCCTGATTGGAGCTGATTCAATTTTAATGAAACCTTTACAAAAAAGTCTTGGTCCAAAAGAAATATTGCAGAGATTCCAAAATGCTACTGGTTAGTATAATTTAATCCAGGTCAAGGTCCAAGTACACGATGGAAACTTTCAATAATGAAAATGAGGGCAGGACTAAAATATTGATGGAAAGCAGAAAGGAACATACTCGGAATGTTAGTGACAAGTAAAAATATGAGATGGAGGTGAAAGGATTCCTACGTTGCTTCAAATGGATGAATGTTCAGCAAGGAGATCGATTGGTTGGTGTTGTCTCACTCGCGACCTTAAACCAAATCTTGATTTTCAGATCCGATTGCAAATAGTATCTGCTGGAGGATTGGGTGAAGGCAATGGCTTTGCCATGTGCCCGCATATCCTGACTCTACCTGGATTCTCCGGTCCCCCAACCGCCTGTTTCTCGACGGGACGGCGTTCACTGGCAACGGGATTCTCTACTCCCGCTGCTTGTCGATGGGATTTCCCATTGAAGCCACCCTACCCCACTGGGAAACCCTCGGGAGGGGGTGTGCTGCCGGCAGGAACAGAGAATCACAATGGCAGGAGAATTCGGGCCTATATTCTCTCGCCGGAGCTGAATTCCACCTGAGTTGCGCTCATGCTGGGAGCGTAAATCCGTAGGTGAGTCACAATCCTTAGCCATGCAACTTGGTGTATGGTGAGGAATGAGAGGGATTCGCTAGCATCCAGCCACGATTTTGAGTGAGTGGCCTGTTAACGGGGTCTGGCGGCTGGGCCTCCTCTCCCCTCTGCAATTCAGCAACCCCAGGATTTTTTGGGTCTCCGCCATCCCCCACAGTACGAGGGTAACACAACCACCCCCCCCACCCCCCAACGATCCCCCACCAGAGAGCCCCGAATTACAGAATCATAGAATTTACAATGCAGAAGGAGGCCATTTGGCCCATCGAGTTTGCACCGGCTCTTGGAAAGAGCATGCTACTTAAGCCCGCGCCTCCACCCTATCCCCGTAACCCACAAATCCCACCTAACCTTTTTTAGAGACTACTAATCCACCTAACATGCACATCTTTGGACTTTGGGAGGAAACTTGAGCATCCGGAGGAAACCCACGCAGACAAGAGGAGAACGTGCAAACTCCTCACAGACTGTCACCCGAGGCTGAAATTGAACCCAGGTCGCTGGAGCTGTGAGGCAGAAGTTCTCGCCACTGTGCCACCATCCCGGCCTTGGTAACAGGCCTGTGGCATCTTGCAAGAGCTTCACTGTTAGGGATTTTGTCCTGACAATTGATGATGCGGATAGATCTTGAGCAGCGAAGGTGGAATGTACCGTTATGTGATGCCGGTCCTATCTGGTCCAACAAGTATAATGTCAGTGGATTAAGTTAACTACAGTATGAGGTGATGAAAGGAGATTGTCATGGGAATTCTTAAATTCAAGGGGATTTCTGCAAATGAATAGATAAATAAGAACTAGTAAGTAAACAAAGATAGGTTTCTGGAAGAATGATGACATTTGACTAACCATTAGGGGTGAGATATGTGGAAAAAAGAAAGAGAGATTCAAGATGGAGGAGTAGACAGGGGAAAAAAGGAACATTGGCCATTGCAAGAGAGAGGAAAAGAGCAATCAATTAATAATCAAATTCAAATGCAGCATAAAAAATATTTCTGGATGTGGTGGTTACAATTGTTCATCTTATCTAAGTGTAAAATCACTGAGGGAATACTATTTACAACTTGTGAACTGTATGGTCAAATGGAAATTTATGGTGATGGATATACACTGAGAATTGAATAAACCCAGAAGTGGCTTAAACGTGACAAAACTGTTCATGTGTGCTGCATTATTAATGTGAATACTGTTCAATGGATAAAATATGAAAAGGGTTGATGCAAATAGGAACACCGGAGATCTGAGGCCCCAGACTCTATTGGCAACTCAATGGGAAAGGATAAACCCTACTGCTCAGAAAAGAGGAGAGGGCATTAATTCATGATTTATCATAATGATTTATCTTAATGAGGGTATTGCCAACTGGGTGTGTAGAGGCACTACACAAGAAGGAAAAGCAATCAAAGGGTCTTTTATATTACTGAATATTAATCATCCAAAATGAAAGAGGTTAAATCACAGAAAGGAAATAAATGATCAGTAAATATAGAAATCAGATGGTAAACTCTGCTTAATCCTCACTTGGCTGACTATTCAGTAAACTCTAATTTCCTGGGCGAGCTGGATTTTTTACATTTTCAGCTCGCACCTAAACAAAGCCTAATAATAGTCATAAAGTTTCTTGGATGGAAGATGTGGCCACGTCACTTGAATATTAAATCTATACAAATAAATACTTAATTTAAATAAAGCAAATATAAAAAGGTTCACAGCATTTTTGTTCATTTTTCTTACCTTCTCTTCCCCATTTACTTGCATTTCAATTCTTTCAAAATTTAATTTGCTCTGACTTTATTTTGGACTAATATCGTCTGAAATTGTGGCGGGCTTCTCCGTTTGAGAGACTAATTGCTGACGCCGATTGATTGGCAGCTGTTCCACAGTACCGATGGCAGCGCCGGTCCTGGAGCAATTCAGTACATGTTAATGGGCCAGCAATCGTGCCACGTGGAACTAGTGCAATTCCAACTGATGGCGGAGTCGGATTCGCTGCAGTCAGGATTGGCGCTCAAGAGGCTGACAAGCTGGAGCTCCACATCCCACACACTCAATCCAGCCAAGAAGATGCCAGCCCGGAGAAAGGCTCCGAGATTCACAGATGCAGAACTCGAGATACTACTGGATGCCGTGGAGGAGAGACCGGACACCCTGTTCCCTGGGGTGGGAAGGCGGCTGCCACCCACCGATGTTAACCAGGCTTGGATGTAGCTGGCAGAGGGTGTAAGCGTCATGGGTCCCACTGCAAGGACTGGGCAGCAGTACTGGAAAACGCTGCCCCACGTCTTAATGGCGGCCCGGGTGAGTCACCACCTCCATGCCCCCAGCAACCCCCCCCCCCCCCACCTCCCCACCCCATCCCCACAACTTCACCCCCCACCCCATTCCCATACAGCCCCCGCAAGGCGGGCCGATAGGCAGTGCTGGGCTCGGATGGGCAATCACCCATGGTAGGTCATCACCTCCATGATCATGGCACCACCCTGTCCCACACACCCCCACCCCACACCCCTCACCCCCACCCTACCAGAGGGTGGCTGCACCACACCCGCCGACATCCCCCTCACACCTTGCACCAAATGCTAACACCCATACCGCCCACATTGGCCGGGTGTCCGGCATGCACAGGCCACCAGCAGCAGACCCCCTGCACTGCCTGCGTCAGGGTCTCTCACACTGTGCATTATCTCTCCCGCCAGGAGAAGGTGGCCCACAACTGCTGGAAGCAGGAGCAGATCGAAGGGGGCCCGCCAGATCTGTGGCCCCTCACAGTCGTTGAGCAGACCTGGTGATGGATTTGGAGAGTGAGCAGTCGCAGAGGTCAGCAAGGATGTTGCTAGGACCCTGGAGCTGTGAAGCAACTGTGCTAATTACTATGCTACCGTGCTGTCATCATCCAGCTGGTGCTGCCAACCCAGTGCCAACACCCTGTGGTGCAGCTGGTAGGATGCTCGGCGGCCCTGGCCTGCTCTGCAGCCCCTACCCCCGCCCTCGCATGTCTCCCTCCCTCCTGATCCTGCCCCCCGTCCGTCTGTTCCCCCCGACACTCTTCCCTCCCCACTGCACCCCTGGTCCCGCTGGTGCCTGACAGCGGGTGGGACTTCCTGCCTCTCTACCCGTCCCTGCCAGGGTTAAGTTCTGCGCCAACCGTCAGGCACCCTCCTGCTGTGTGTGCCCTCCTTGTGATACTCCGCCAGCAGGGTGCCACTGGCTTTTGGGGGGGGCACTGTGTTGCCCTTTCCAGCGCTTGCCTGATGGCATGCATGCTGGCAGGGACCACGGAAGGGGCTGGAAGAGGAAGGTGGGCACTTATTTGGACCATAGCTGTAGTGCACCTTAGTCCATCTTGCGATGCATGGGTTGTGCCTAGCTGTCTGGGAGCAGGATGGATGGGAGAAGGGTTGCAGTGGTCAGGGGGTTGCTTGGTGCCAGCTGGTATTCCTGGGGATGGGCTGGCTGATGGTGCCATTGGTGGGGCACCACCCCAGAGGTGCAGTGGGCTGGGAGGTGGCATGGTGCATGCATCGCTGTTCGGGCTGCGCTCTGCTCTTCTGCTTGGCGGGGTAGAGCATCGTGGGAGGCCGGAGACTCACTGAGCGGATTGGGCCTGTACCTATTGGAGTTTAGAAGAATGAGAGGTGACCTTATCATGGGCGGCACGGTAGCACAGTGGTTAGCACTGTTGCATCACAGTGCCAGGGACCCGGGTTCGATTCCCGGGTTGGGTCACTGTCTGTGCAGAATCTGCACGGTCTACCCATGTGTGCGATATGTTAATGAGTACAATTTGCATGTCCATACCAGCGTGGGGCGTGGTACGCATTCAAGCTGCTATTGAGGTACTGGAGCCTGGTGTTCCGCTGGGCATCCGCCGCCGACCTCGATTTTCGGCTGAAGCCAATCCTCTCCCTGATTTGCAATTCTGGCATCGCTGGCCCAGAGAATCTAACTTTGGTTCATGCCTTTCCCCAGCCAATCAAGTCTCAGGACTCAAAGAATTGTTGTGGCCACTTCGTTAAAACAGCTGGTTTAACTTGCATGAGTCAAGTTGAATGTTATCTAAATGGAGAAAGACTGCAGAAAGCATAGAAGGATTTGGAGGTTCTCATGCATAAATCACAAAAGGCAGATAATTGAGAAGGCCTTTATTTCAAAGGGAATGGAGTATACAAATAGGAAAGTCTTGCTAAAATTATACAAGGCATAAGTTAGACCACACCTGAAATACTGTGAACAGTTTTGGGGACCAAAGGACAGATATACTTGCATTTGACGCTGTCCAGAGAAGATTCGCTCGTTTGAACCTGGGTATGGAGGGATTTTCTTATGAGGAGAGGGTGAGCGGATTGGGCCTGTACCTATTGGAGTTTAGAAAAATAAGAGGTGACGTTATCATGAGCGGCATTGTAGCACAGTGGTTAGCTCTATTGCTTCACAGCGCCAGGGACCCAGGTTCGATTCCTGGCTTGGGTCACTGTCTGTGCGGAGTCTGCCCGTTCTCCCCGTGTGCGCGCGGATTTCCTCTGGGTGCTCTGATTTCCTCCCACAGGTCACGAAAGATGTGCTTGTGAGGTGAATTAGACATTTTGAATTCTCCCTCAGGCGTTAGAGTCTGACGACTAGGGGATTTTTGCAGTAACTTCATTGCACTGTTAATGTAAGGCTACTTGTGACACTAATAAAGATTATTATTATTGTGACATATAGGATTCTCAGGGGACTTAATAGGGTTGATGGTGAGAGGTTGTTTCTCCTTGTGGGAGAGTCTAGAGTAAGAGGACATAATCTCAGAGTAAGGAGTCACTCATTTAACACAGAGGTGAGGAAGAATTTCATCGCTTGAAGGGTCGTGAATCTATGAAGCTTTTTACCCCAGAGAGCTGTCGAGGCTGGATTATTAAATATGTTCAAGGCCGAGATAGACAGGCTTTGATCAGTATTAAGGGTTATGGGGATAAGGCGGGAAAATGGAGTTGTGGATTGTCACATCAAATCAGTCATGATCTCATTGAATGACGGAGTAGACTCGATGGGCCAAATGGCCTACTTCTGCTCCTATGTCTTATGGTCTTGAGCAAATTGATGTCAGATGAGTCATTGAAGGATTGTGCAATAGGATTGGCTTCTGACAAAATGCCATCATGCGTTAAGGGTTAATTTATAGAGGCTGTGGGAATTTCTGCAGCAGGCAGTACAATAATTGTACTATCATCTGGCTGAAGCATTCTTTTTTGAGGTGTGGGCATCACTGGCAGGAGCAGCATTTATTGCCCATTGCTAATTTCTATTGAGAAGGTGGTGGTGAGCTAGCCTCCTGAACCACTACAGACTGTGGATTTACTGACACTGCATGTAAGTACACCCACAGTGCTATTAGCAAGGGAGTTTCAGGAATCTGACCCAGTCACAGTGAAGAAATGTGGATATATTTCCAAGTCAGGATGATGTTACCCTGATACATAACTCTGGGGCATTCAATGATGGTAATGCCAAAAAGCCTCAAGGGAAAATGGTTAGATTCTCTCTTGTTGGAGATGGTCATTGATTGGCACTTGTGCAGTATGAATGTTACTTGCCACTTGTTAGTCCAAGCACGGATAATGCCATACAGCAGCCTCAGCATGAAGACAGGACTTCATCTCCACAGGGCTGTGTAGTGGTCACTCTTATTAATACTGTTAGGGACAGTTGCACCTGTGAAAAGTAGTTTGGTGGGAACAGTGTCACGTAGGGTTTTGTAGCCACCGAAGTTGACCATTCCCTGAATACAAAATGGAGGAACGCAAAGCATATAGGATAAAATGGACAATGTTTGCAGCACCAGCAGGCTGCACCTAGCAGGTGTGGATTCTGTCTGCTAAGAAAGCAGACAGCACCGAAACGAACGTTCCGCATACTAATGAGGCAATCACCGGGATAATTAGCATGTTAATGGAACGATTCCAGATACAATGGACACAATTGGGGAAGCAACTGCAACATTGTAAAGGATACCAGACACTCAGGCACCAGCAAGGTTCAAAAACAAAGAGCCTGAGAGCCTGCCCAGTAGCTAAGGAACAGCCTCAGTATTGGGGGGATTCAAACATATCGATTGGGAAGAGACCCAATCGATTCCAAGCAGGTAAGGGAGTCCGCCCAAAGGGGCGCGGATCCCTGGGACCTATAAAAGACAGGTCCCACACATGGTTCAGTCTTCTTGTCCAGCCCTCCTCTCTCTTTGACCAGCACTCCTCCGTGGACCAGCACCTCGACCAGCTTTTACCAAGAAGACCCTGAAGGAGAGAGAGAGAGGTTCGGACAGTAGCCGCCAGCAAGTAAGTGTCTCACAACGATCGCTACCAGAGATAGACACTCCTGACCCCTTTTAACTTATACCAACCTGAAGTCTGCAGACCAGAGCAGAGCAAGAGGCCTTGTTCCCTGACCCGGCAGTTACTTCGAGATAAGTATTAGTTTATTTAGCGGTAGGAATAAGTTTAATCCTTTTAGCGTGTGCATGGGTAGTTAGTATAATTGTATTATAATAAACTCAGTTGTTTGGACTTACTAATTGGTGTATGGTTTTATTGCTTTGAACTTCACCTTGAACTTGTGGCGGTGTCTTAACGATACCTGGCAACTCCAGAGCTAAGTAAAGAAACAACCAAATTTAGTGTTAAGCACACTCACCCAGAACGACCAACATTTAGTGGCGAACTCTGCCGGGAATCGATTAGAAGTGGCCCCCCCACTCCGAGAGAACCCAGAAATTTGAATTGGAAATCCAATTGGGTAAAGGAAAAACCACAAGTATTCAAGGAGTTCAAATCAATAGTCATAATTCGGAAGTGTGTTTTTGCATGCGTAATTAACAGGGTTGTAAGGTTAAACCGAGAGATTTTTGTTGCGTCAAACTGTCGGGAGTTTTATAATCGGAACATAGCGAAAGCCGTACCCGTATTTTAAAAGCATTACCTTATCATCCCCGTTCCAAATTAAAGAGAGAAAGAGGAAATGGCCATGCAGGCAATGGAACGCCTCATGAACCCAGAGCAGTTCGTGGTCGCAGCGACCAACAGTAGCAGAGTAGGTCAGTGTCCCGTGTGGGAGCTGGAACTCAAGAAGTACCTCAAAGGGAAAGGATAGCCCCTTTGGAGTGAGTTTTGTGTGAATGAGGAGACAGGTCCTGGGAGTATAGGACATACTTGGTGGGAGAACCTTTCTCAAATTCACAAGAAGCGTTTAGGAAAGGCACTCAAGCCGATGGCAATTGTGTCCTGCTTGGCACAATTGCGAAGCACAGAGGAGGTCGTTCAGACGCTCCGCAAAGAATTAGAGGAAAGGAATAGGATGAGCAAAGTGGATGTCAGGGACATCGAAAAGGAAAACCTAGAGTTAAGAAGGAAGCTGGCAGAGAAGGAAAGAGAGGTGGATGATGCCAAGAGGGCACATCAGTCTTGTCTAGCCCATCTGAGCAGTTCCCAAACCCAGTATGAGAAAGCCTATCAGGATGTGCAGCGAGCAATTCTGATAAGGGAAAATTCAGAGAAGCAGGTAGAGGCACAGCAAAGGCAATGCTCTGACCTAAAGGCAGCTTTAAGAGCACTCCATGCTGCCACCACTGTGTAAAGGCAAAGCACAGTGGATCACGCGAAGTGTAGGGAGCAGATTGCGGAGCTGCAATCTCTGCTTTCCGTACAGAATGGGTTCCAAGAGACATTTGGAACCCAGTGAGATGAGGAAAATGCCCCAGATTGGCAAGAATTGAGCGAGACAGCGCAGCGCTATGTTCAGGGAACATGTGCGCCAGCAGCGCAACAGAAAAGGAAAGCGCCCCAACCCCCCCACAGATCAGATAGCACCCGCACCTATGAACCCAGTCACCACCCAAAGAAAGGCAACCACAGAAGGCGCACCCGACATCACCTACACCACCCCCTTAACTGTAACACAACTCAGGGACGCGTGTGAGAAAATCACCCTGTTCCTCCCCACTGCAGACCCCCACCTATTTTTCGCAAAAGTGAAACAACAGGCTATCATGTACGGCCTGGATGAGCGAGAGCAAGTAAAGCTCACAGTTTTGAGTTTAGACTCATCGGTTGTAGCAGCCTTCCCCGACCCACAGAACGTTGGAGGAGGCACACTAGAGGAAATGCATACATCTATTTTAGACGCGATAGGGTACAATAGATGAGACCCAGTCGAAGGCCTAAATAAGTGTAGGCAGAAGAGGACAGAGCATCCCACAGCATTCGCAGGAAGGCTGTGGATCCATTTCACTGCCGCTTTTGGCGATTTAGACCACGCACATTTAACCCGCGATAATATGGTTAAATGGACCCGCACCATAATCTCCCACGCCACAGATGCAGGACAGAATGTCTGCAGTAGTTATGACCCCTCAGAAGAGGCCCATAATGAAAAATGGGTTTTGAAAAGATTGTCCCGCGCTTGGGAACAATCCGTCCAAGGCAAGGTTAAAGTAAAGACCCCAGAAGAAGCTCAGGCTGCAGCAGATATACAGGCAGTAAGAGCGCACCAAAACCCCGCATGGGTAAATGAAGAAAAGAACAGCCCCCCACAGAAGTCGCAGGAATGTTACAACTGCGGTGGCTAGGGATTGGAGTTTGTGGCAGGGACTGATAAGAGTGGCTTTGGCCTCTCCCATATTTAGATGGAACAGATTTATTTTTATCCAGATCCTGCCCAGGCAGTGCATTCCAGACTCTCACTACCCTCTGGGTGAAAAACATTTTTCTTCAAATCCCCTCTTCCCGTACCAGCCTCCCCGGACAGGCGCCGGAATGTGGCAACTAGGGGCTTTTCACAGTAACTTCATTGAAGCCTACTCGTGACAATAAGCAATTTTAATTTTCATTTCATAAACGTCCTGCCCCTCACCTTAATATTATTCCCTCTATTTGTTGACCGTTCAACCAACATAGCGGCTTCCTATCCAGAATCCCTAAATGCCAAATAGTCAGTCTGCCAAATCAAAGACAATTGAGGGGTGATGATGAGATGGAGTTGGGTGATGTCAACATCCCTGTGGAATCAGATAGTATATTTTTGAATGATGTTAATGACAGGTTGGGGGGGAGGGGGAGACGGGACGTGGGGTGGGGGGGGGGGGGGGGGGAGGATAAATCCTTGGCTGGTGTCCAGGGGTAACAGCATGGGAACAGGAAGAGAAATCATTGCAGGCTATTCTTGTGCTGTGACTAGACATTTGAGAATGAAGAGAGGCGAGGACAATCACATCCAACTGGATGATGGAAGAGAGGTGTTGGGGAAGGATGGTGTGATCAGCTGGTGTCAAAGGCTGCGTACAGTCACAGGGGATGAATTTACCACAGTCGCGGCCACATTGCATGTCATTTCTGACTTCAAAAAGGGCTGTTTCAGTACTGCTGTGGGAGTGGACACTTGATTGGGGGATCCAAAGATGGGCGCGTATTTGGAAAACACCAAAATATTCAAGAGTTTTGATCAGAAAAGGGAATTTGGAGATGAGCAAGTAGTTAGCAAGAACAGAGGGATCAAGAGTAGGTTTTTTGAGGAGACCAGTGAATATGGAGGATTTGAAGGGAGTAGAAACAAAGAACAAACAACAAAGAAAAGTACAGCACAGGAACAGGCCCTTCGGCCCTCCAATCCTGGCCAACCATGTTGCCCGTCTAAACTAAAATCTTCTGCACTTCCGGGATCCGTATCCCTCTATTCCCATCCTATTCATGTATTTGTCAAGATGCCCCTTAAACGTCACTATTGTCCCTGCTTCCACCACCTCTTCTGGCAGCGAGTTCCAGGCACCCACTACCCTCTGTGTAAAAAACCTACCTCGTACATCTCCTCTAAACCTTGCACCTTGCACCTTAAAACTATGCCCCATAGTAATTAACTCCTCTACCCTAGGAAAAAGCCTCTGACTATCCACTCTGTCTATGCCCCTCATAATTTTGTAGACCTCTATCAGGTCGCCCCTAAACCTCGGTTGTTCCAGTGAGAACAAATTGAGGGCATCATAACTAATGCCCTCCATACCAGGCAACATCCTGGTAAATCTCTTCTGCACCCTTTCTAAAGCCTCCACATCCTTCTGTTGGTGTGGTAACCAGAATTGAACACTATACTCCAAGTGTGGCCGAACTCAGGTTCTATACAGCTGCAACATGACTTGCCAATTTTTATACTCAATGCCCCGGCCAATGAAGGCAACCATGCCGTATGCCTTCTTGACTACCTTCTCCACCTGTGTTTCCCCTTTCAGTGACCGGTGGACTTGTACACCTAGATCTCTCTGACTGTCAATACTCTTGAGGGTTCTACCATTCACTGCACATTGAAAGGAGAGAAAATGTTAAGAAATCAAAAACTAGGGCCATAAAGATATGATAGCTGTTATTAAATCCGACACAAAGGTAAAGAGAAATTATTTTCCCGAAAGTGATAGGAATATGGAACTTTCCAGCGAAGAAAGTAGTTGAGGTGAGAAGCACAGATGTATTATATAAGGTAGATTGGATAAGCACTTGTGGGAGAAAGGAATAGAAGTGTGTGCTGATAGGGCGCGATGAAGTCGGGTGAAAAGAGGCTCATGTGGAGTATAGACTTGTTTATGTGTTGTAATCAGATAGGACAACACATTTTGCATATCAGCACATGCTCAAAGATGTATCTAGGCAGCAACACATTTTAGAGTCAACTTTGGCTTTGTGGACAACCAATGTCACATCTCCACTCTATGTATGCTACACACCACTTGTTGCTATGCTCTTCTGGGTAGTGCTTGGCATGTGAGAATGTCAAACAGAAAAAGAAACAAAAGTATGTCTAGCTGCAA
Source organism: Scyliorhinus canicula (assembly GCF_902713615.1). Taxonomy (NCBI): domain Eukaryota; kingdom Metazoa; phylum Chordata; class Chondrichthyes; order Carcharhiniformes; family Scyliorhinidae; genus Scyliorhinus; species Scyliorhinus canicula. The sequence goes on along the minus strand of NC_052151.1, from coordinate 60,132,860 downwards.
TGGTGCTGCTTCCCCTGTTGGAGAAGAACCGCAAGAAAGAGAAGGTGGCATTTTATTTCTGGACGGTAAGTTGGATTTTTTTTAGGCAGGGAAAACATTTACAGTAGAAGATCTGCTATCTAATTAACCAAGGAATGTCATTCAGTATAATAAAAGTAATCCTAAACAGGAATGGTTTACCTTTATTGGTTGTGTAGTCAGCATGTATAAATCAACTTATTGATCAAGAACTGACAACTGGGGGAAGAACTCAATCATGCAATGTCCACGATGGTATGGGGACTTCTGTTTATATTGAAGAATGATACATTGGGGATCCTGAGAGTAGGGTTAGTGACAGGCTGAAGCCATAACTGTATTATAGGAACAATTAGGGAGATGGAATTATTTATAGCTGTCACTACACTTTATCAATTTGATGAAAATGAATATCACCCTCCAGATAAATTGTTTCCACAGAATGATAGCCCTTCTCCGATTGTGATTTTTTAAAGCTAATTCAGCAAGATGGTTAAATTTGTTTCTGACTGGAAAACAAATAGCAAAAAGAAATTGTATTCAAATCTCCCATGGCCTTACCATTTCCATACCTTCCTTCCTCGCAATATGAATAAATACTGAAATGGGAAGGTAGCTAAAATTACAGTAAAGCAAAGTCATAAGAAAATCTTAAGAATTAGGAACAGGAGTAGGCCATTCACCCAATCATAGAATCCCTACAGTGCAGAAGGAGATCATTCGGCCCATCAAATCTGCACTGACCCTCTGAAAGTGCGCTCCACCCATGCTCACTTCCCTGCCCTATCCCAATAAGCCCTTAACCTAATCTACATGCATTTGTTTTAACTCTAAGGGGCAATTTAGCATGTCCAATCCACCTAACCTGCGCATCTTTGGACTGTGAGAGGAAACCGGAGCACCCGGAAGAAACCCACGTAGACATGGGGATAACGTACAAACTCCACACAGACAGTGGTCTATGGCCGGATGTGAACCCAGGGCCCTGGCGCTGTGTGGCAGCAGTGCTAAGCACTGTGCCACTGTGCAAATGGCCCATGGCCTACTATTTAAATAAAGAATCCCCTGTGACTGCTGGGTTTGCCCGGTGCACTCAAGGGTTAGATTGTGCCGCTTGGGTGATCAAAGTAATTGACCTAATTACCATGTTGGGGGAAGTCGTTCTGCACTCTCCGGGCACACTTGTGCAGATTCTAAATGCTGGGAAGCTAAAATCAGTATTAGATGCACAGTGGGGAAGCCTGCTCTTCCCCCCAAAATGGATGGATAACGAGGATAACTAGAAGAGATGATGGTAACAACCCTGCAGGATAAATGATGCAGCAGAAGATGACGAGGAAGTGGATAGAGTAAGAGAGGAGCCATTGATATGACCTGCTATGTGGATGGAGGGAATCCTCAAACAGGATGGGCTGTAGTGCAGGAAGGGAGAACAATAAAAGTGAGAAGAAGGCTTACAGAATGCAAGAGAGTGAGCGTTTATAACGATAGTCGGAATGCATTCGGAGTGGCTCATGATTATTTAGATCCCTGGAGCTGGACAGAAATGACCATTTCTAGAAGTTAGACGATTCAACATGAGGAATTACTTAGGGAGCTAATGAAGGCTGTTTAGGGCCTAGAGAAGTTGCAGTGAATAAAATCAAAGCACGTTGTAAAATTGATACACCCGAACAGTTAGGCAACAGCCAGGCTGACAAGGCAGCTAAGGAAGTCACAGAGATATAAGAGGAGGTTGAGCAGATAAATGCCATAACTAAGCAATTGGAAGAGGTTACAGACATAAATGTTGTGAATCTACAAACAGAAGCAAAGGGAGAATGGAAGGAAGTGGAAGAGAGGGAGAATCACAAGATGCAGATGGAGAATGGAAAAAGGAAGGAGGTGTAATCGCCCCACAGAGAGTTACATAAACTCTTTTGGGAATATATCATGGGAATCAGCATACTGAATGTTGGAGGTAATGAGCCATTATTGGTGGTGGAAGTATACGGGAAAGGAAACTGCTAAGTATTGCCAGTAACGCACTACCTGGACCCAGCATAACTCAGGGAAGGCATTCAAAACTAAATTACACACCAGTCACGGGTCAGGAGACCATGGGAACAAAAACAGACTGATTTTATGGGACCGCTTCCTCCATTGAAGGGGAAGGAATACAGTCTGGTGATTACTGTTCAATTTACGAGGTGGGTAGAAGCATCCCCAACAAGGGACTGCTCCTCTTTGACCGTAGCCAAGATATTAGCAGAGGAGGTTATACCCCGATGGGAGCTGCCAACACAAATTGATTCAGACCAGGGTACACACTTTACCAGGCGATTATTAAGGAAATATGTAAATAGGTGGGGATAAAACAAAAGTTTAATATCCCTTACCACCCTCAGAGTTCAGGAATAGAGAGAATAAATAGAACCGTGAAGACACGCATAACTAAAGCAATCCAGGAGGTGGGGAACGTTTGGGCTACCATTTGATCTAGCATTCAAATGTATCTGCTGGTCACCCCGAATAAAAGTATGGGATTTACTCCATTTGAGTTGGTAACAAGACGAGCAAGGCAGTCACCAGAGGGGATAATGAAAGAATGGACAGCTGCAGGTCCTCTCAGAGGCTGGATTTGAGAGTATGTTCGGGAAATGAGTAAACAATTGTATCAGATCAAACAAGAAATGAAAGACAGGCAAGCAGTTAGCGATATGGATTTAGATCAGCAATTGGACAAACAAAAGACGGCCAAGATAGGAAATAAAGGTGGGCCCAGAACCCAGCGGGCTTCAACCCTGATGGCAGGGCCCACACAAGGTAATTATAACAGGTGATATGTATGTGCTTATAGACCACCGTTTCTCACTGGAGCGAAGAAGGAAGAGACGTGACTTGATAGAGGTGTACAAGGTGACGACAGGCATGGATAGAGTGGATAGCCAAAGACTTTTCCCCAGGGTGGAAATGGCTGTCACGAGGGGACATAATTTTATGGTGAATGGAGGAAGGTATAGGGGAGATGTCAGAGGCAGGTACTTTACACAGAGAGTGGTGGGTGTGTGGAATGCACTGCCAGCAGAGGTGGTGGAGTCAGAGTCATTCGGAACATTTAAGCGACTGTTGGACAGGCACATGGACAGCAGTAAATTGAAGCGATGTAGGTTAGGTTGATCTTAGATTAGGATAAATGGTCGGCACAACATCGTGGGCCGAAGTGCCTGTACTGTGTTGTACTGTTCTATGTTCTATATTCTGTGTTCTATAGACATGAATACTGAGAGTAAATGGAAATGTTTTACTCAATTAAAACTGGATATGCAAATATACAAAAATATGCAGAGGGACAGGTAGTATTGAGGAAGTAGGGGGGCTGCGGAAGGATTTGGACAGGCTAGGAGAGTGGGCAAAGAAGTGACAGATGGAATACAATGTGGAAAAGTGTGAAGTTATGCACTTTGGTAGGAAGAATGAAGGCAGAGACTATTTTCTAAATGGGAAAAGTCTCAGGAAATCAGAAGCACAAAGGACCTGGGAGTCCTTGTTCACGATTCTCTTAAAGTTAACGTGCAGGTTCAGTCGGCAGTTAGGAAGGCAAATGCAATGTTAACATTCATGTCGGGAGGGCTAGAATACAAGACCATGGATGTACTTCTGAGGCTGTATAAGGTTCTGGTCAGACCCCATTTAGGGTATTGTAAGCAGTTTTGGGCACCATATCTAAGGAAGGATGGAATTGGAATAGTCCAGCAGAAGTTGACAGGAATGATCCCTGGAATGAAGAGCTTGTCATATGAGGTCCAGTTGAGGTCTCTGGGTCTGTACTCATTGGAGGTTTGAAGGATGAGGGGGGATCTTATTGAAACTTACAAGATACTGCGAGGTCTGGATAGAGTGGACGTGGGAGGGATGTTTCCACTAATAGGAAAAACTAGACCCAGAGGGCACAATCTCAGACTAAAACTTTAAAACAGAGATGAGGAGGAATTTCTTCAGCCAGAGGCTGGTGAATCTGTGGAACTCTTTGCCATAGAAGGCTGTGGGGGCCAAATCACTGAGTGTGTTTAAGATTGAGATAGATAGGTTGTTGATTAATAAGGGGATCAGAGGAGACTTCCAGTGGCGGCCATGGAGTAAACGGTCACACATTCAGCAGCTCTCGCTCTTAGTGTTTTATTTAATGGTGTTTAAGCCAGATTTTTCAGAAAATTTCTCAACATAAGTTGATTGAAGGGAGAGGAAAAGGAGGTGACCCTCAATTTATGGAACCATGTCCAAATAAGGTCGATAAAGGAGAAACCAAAAGATGAGTGAAAGCAAGAATCAGAGGTCATCGAGCTCAATGGTAACGAGACAAAGCGTGTCCACGCCAGCTCACTGGCCAATGGAGCAATGGGTCGAGTACCTGGATGAGACGATCGCCTGGCATCACAAGGAGTGTACAGAAGATGTAACCCAGATGATAGCCTCGATTAAGGAGGTGGTTGACCGGGTTGAGGAGAAAATGACGACCCAGGGACAGGAGATTCTAAAGCTGCAGGAGCTGGTGACTGAACGAGAGGAGGAGTCCACTGCAATGGCTTTGTAAATTAGCATACTACAGGACAGCCAGAAGCGACTGCTGGATAAAGTAAAAGACTTGGAGAACCGGTCTCGCAGGCAAAATATCTGAATCATCGGGTTGCCAGAGGGGAAGGAGGGATCAGATGCGGGAGCGTATGTGGGGAAGATGTGGCAGGAGATGTCGGGGCCGATGTGTTTGACAAGCCGCTGGAGGTGGACCAGGCGCATAGGGTACTCGTACATAAGCCCCAGGGTCGTGAGCCTCCAAGGGCCGTGGTGGTGAGGCTACATCGATTCCTCGACAAGGAGCCTATCATGAAGTGGACCAGGCAGATGAAACGGTACATGTGGGAAGCATCAGAGATCCGGGTGTACCAAAACTGGGGGACCAGAACTCGTAAAGAGGAGAGCAAGTTTCAACAAAGTTAAGGTGGCCCTGTTTGAGAAAGACATTAAATTCGGACAGTTAAACCTGGCGTCTCTTTGGGTTATCTACGAGAACCGGGAGCTGTACTTTAATTCCGTGGAAGAGGAGGTTACTTTGATGAAAGACAATAATCTGACTTTAGGGGCGGAATTCTCCGACCCCCCGCAGGGTCTGGAAATCTCCCGGGGCCGGCGTAAATCCCGTCCCTGCGGTGGCCGGAATTCTCCGCCACCCGGAATCAGCGGGAGCAGGAATCACACCCTGCCGATTGGCATGGCACCCGCGGCGATTCTCCGGCCTGCGATGGGCCGAAGTCCTGCCGCTGACAGGCCAATCCCGCACTCTTTTTCTTCCGCCGCCGCCGCCACGGCCTCCACCATGGCGGAGGCGGAAGAGACCCCCCCCTACCATGCATGCGCCGGTGGTGACGTCAGCGGATGCTGACGCACCGGCGCATGCGCGGACCGGCAAAGGCCTTTCGGCCAGCCCCGACGCCGGGCGGCGTAGCGCCAAAGGCCATTGGCGCCGGTTTTGGCACCATTGGTGTAGCAGAAACCACTCCGGCGCGGGCCTAGCCCCTAAAGATGCGTAGAATTCCGCACCTTTAGGTAGGCCCGATGCCGGAGTGGTTGGCGCCACTCCGCTACGCCGGAACCCACCGGGTAGGGGAGAATCCCGGCCGAGAACTCTTAAATTCTAACTTTGGTGGGCTGAGTTTGAGGGAAGGGATGGAGTGGCGGGGAGGAGAGAAAAATGGTTCTGTGTTCTGCTTTGTCTTGTTTAAAATTTCAGTCTTTTAATTCTGTGAGTTAAGTTGCGATGTTCGAGAAGAAATGGGTTTGGGTGTTTGATTTTTTTAAAATATAAATGTTTTTCTCTCTTTTCTTTTCTCTCAACTTGTGTAATTTGATTTTGATTTATTCTCTGTAACAAAGATGGTTGATTCTTGCATGCATAATTTTGAATAAGCTGCTTGAGGCTTCTTCTATTGTGTCTGATTCTCTTTGAAGGTTATGTGACTGACAAGAATCGGTCAAAGGGGGAGGGGTAGAACCTGGCAATCTGGTGTAACGACTTTTAAACTCAAACTGTGGGGGTCTGAGTTTGGGGGGAGGGACAGGATGGCGGGGAGGTGAGAAAAATGGTTCTATGTTTTGCTACGTCTTGTTTAAAATTTCAGTCTTTTAATTCTGGGGGTTAAATTGCGATGTTCGGGGAGAAAAGGGTTTTGGTGTTTTATTTTTTTTTCTTTCCTCTCTTCTTGTGTAATTTGATTTTGATTTATTGCTTTATGTACAGCATAGAGGGAAGAACTTTTAAGATGCAATGGGGTGTTTTAGTTTCTGCAAGAAGGATACTTGATTCTTGCATGCATAATTTCGCTTAAGCTGCTTGAAACTTCTTCTTTGGTGTTGGATTCTGTTTGAAGGTGATAGGACTGTTAAGAATTGGTTAAAGGGGGAGGAGTTTGCCTCGTTGCCTGCACGTTGGGGGACGGTATGTTTGCTTTTTGGGATTGTTGTTACTGTGTTGAGTTCTTGTGCTATTGCTAGGTGTCATAGAACCTGGCTTTTTGACGCCAGAGGGTGGGAGATGCTGAGCTAGCTGGATAGCTGGTTCATGGGAGCAAAGTGGGGGGAGAGCTAAAGAAAGACGAAGTGGGGGGGAGGGGTGGGGGGTGGGAGGAGGGGTACTCTGATGGGTCAGGGACAGTTAGGAGACTGGAGATGGAGATCAGATGGTGGTCGCCGCCAAGGGACGGATCAAGTGAGGTGCGGAACACGAGCTAGAAGCTGGCCTAGGAAAAGTCATGGTTGACCGACAGGGGAGGGGGCAAAAGTCCCCCCCCCCCCCCCCCCCCGACCAGATTGGTTACATGGAATGTTCGTGGACTGAACGGGCCAGTTAAGAGAGCTTGTGTGTTCGCATACCTGAGACAGTTAAAAGTGGACGTGTCTATGTTACCAGGAAACACACTTGAAGTTGGGAGACCAAATTAGATTAAAGAAGGGATGAGTCGGGCAAGTGTTTCATTCAGGACTGGACTTGAAAACAAGGGGGGGGGGGTGGCTATCCTGATTAATAAAAGGGTGACATTCGAGGTGGGGAGGATAGAGGTAGACTCGGGAGGCAGATTTATTATGGTTAGCGGGAAGCTAGAGGGAATGGCAGTGGTGCTGGTGAATATATATGCCCCAAACTGGGATGATGTTGTGTTTATCAGGAAGGTACTGGGGAAGATCCCAGACCTTGACTCGCACCGGCTGATCATGAGGGGTGACTTTAATACGGTCCTGGAACCGAGGTTAGACCGATTGAGTGCTAGGTTGGGGAAGCTATCAGCAATGGCAAAGGAACTGCGGGGGTTCATGGAGCGCATGGGAGGGGTGGATCCGTGGAGATTTGAGAGCCCAAAGAGCAGGGAATATTCATTCTACTCCCATGTGCATAAGTCTTACTTCATGCTAGATAAAACACTGTTAGCGGGGGTTGAGGACACTGAGTACTCAGCAATTGTGGTCTCAGATCATGCACTACACTGGATAGACCTAGGGTCAGTCATGGGAAAGTCCCAGCGCCCACAGTAGAGACTAGATACAGGGCTGTTAGCGGATGAGGAGATCAGTGAGCGACTAAGAGAGGCCATTCGGGGGTACATAAAGATCAATGACTAGGGAGAGACTGCAGCTGGGGTGGTCTGGGAGGCACTGAAAGCGGTCATTCGAAGGGAATGTATTTGGATTCGAGCCCACAGGGATAAAACTGAGTGGTTGGAGCTGGACAGGTTGGTAGGAGAAATCTTACAGGTGGACAGGAGATATTCGGAGACTCCAAATGAGGATCTCCTGAAGAAGAGTCAGAGACTTCAAATGGAGTTTAGGCTCCTTCCCACAGGTAAGGCAGAGGGTCAGCTGAGGAGGGTAAAAGGGGCAATATATGAACATGGGGAGAAAGCTAGCAGGATGCTGGCACATCAGCTGAGGAAACAGGAGGCGGCGAGAGAAATAGGGAAAATAAAGGATATGAGGGGGAAGATGGTGACGGACCCAGGGACGGTGAATGAAGTGTTCCGGGAATTTTACAGCCAGCTATGCGAGTCGGAACCCCGGTTGGGGAGGAGGGCATGAATCAATTCCTGGGGAGGCTAGAGTTCCCAAAGGTAAATGAGGAGCTGGTGGAGGCCCTGGGGGGCCCGATTGGGCTTGGGGAGGCGATAGAGGGACTGGGGGCAATGCAATCGGGTAAAGCCCTGGGACTTGATGGGTTCCCAGTGGAATTTTATAAAAAGTTCTCTGGGTTACTGGGGCCGCTCCTGGTTAAGGCTTTCAACGAGTCCAAGGAGCTGGGAGTACTCCCCCTAACGTTATCACAGGCATCAATTTCTCTCATCCTGAAGCGTGACAAGGATCCGGAGAGCTGTGGATCGTACAGGCCAATCTCCCTCTTGAATGTAGATGCCAAATTATTGGCAAAGATCCTGGCCACTCGAATAGAGGATTGTGTCCCGGAGATAATTGGGGAGGATCAGACAGGATTTGTAAAGGGCAGCCACCTGACGTCCAATATTAGATGGCTTCTTAATGTAATTATGATGCCAACGGAGGGACGCGAGGCTGAGGTGGTAGTTGCCATGGATGCGGAGAAGGCTTTCGACGAAGTGGAGTGGAAGTATCTATGGGATATTTTAGGCAGATTTAGGTTTGGGCAGGGCTTTGTGTAGTGGGTCCGGCTACTGTATCAGGCCCCGGTGGCAAATGTAAGAACTAACCGAGTTCAGTCAGAATACTTTATCCTTTGTCGGGGGACAAGGCAAGGATGCCCGCTCTCCCCATTACTGTTTGCCATGGCAATAGAACCCTGAGCAATGGCCCTGAGAGCAGCGAATACCTGGAGGGATATAGTGAGAGGGGAGGTGGAGCGCAGGATCTCTCGATGCAGACGATTTGTTGCTTTATATCACGGACCCGGTGGGGGTATGACCGAAATCATGGAGGTATTACATAGAACATAGAACAGTACAGCACAGAACAGGCCCTTCGGCCCTCGATGTTGTGCCGAGCCTTGTCCGAAACCAAGATCAAGCTATCCCATTCCCTGTCATTCTGGTGTGCTCCATGTGCCTACTATCACAGCAAGCAGTCCATTCCACACCCTAACCACTCCCTGAGTAAAGACCCTACGTCGGACATCCCTCCTATATCTCCCACCCTGAATCTTATAGTATGCCCCCTTGTAACAGCTACATCCACCCGAGGAAATAGTCTCTGAACGTCCACGCTATCTATCCCCCTCATCATCTTATAAACCTCTATTAAGTCGCCTCTCATCCTCCTCCGCTCCAAAGAGAAAAGCCCTAGCTCCCTCAACCTTTCCTCATAAGACCTCTCCTCCAAACCAGGCAGCATCCTGGCCCCTTTCCAATGCTTCCACATCCTTCCTATAGTGAGGTGACCAGAACGGCACACAATACTCCAAATGTGGTCACACCAGGGTCCTGTGCAGTTTCAGCATAACCCCAACAGGGAACTCAAGCTCCCTGTTAATAAACACACTGTAGACCTTCTTCACGGCTTTATCCACTTGAGTGGCAACCTTCAGAGATCTGTGGGCATGAATCCCAAGATCTCAGGAGAATTTGGGCGATTTTCAGGCTATAAGTTAAATATGGCAAAAGCGAGATGTTCGTGATTCAGGCACTGGGGCAGGAAAGGAGACTGAAAGAGCTACCTTTCAAAGTGGTTGGGAAGAGTTTTAGGTATCTGGGGATTCAAGGGGCCAAGGATTGGGGGCAGCTTCACAAGTTAAATTTGGGCAAAGCCGTGGATCAAATGAGAAGGGATTGTTGTAGATGGGACATGCTCCCACTGACGCTGGTAGGGAGGGTTCAGACGGTGAAGATGACTGTCCTTCCAAGACTGCTTTTCTTTTTTCAGTGTCTCCCGATTTTTGCCCGAAAGGCTTTTTTCAGAAGTATGAATGTGGCGATTGTGGTAAACCACTGTGTTGCCTTGTGTTGTGTTGCACATGTCTGGGCTTGTCCCGGCTGGCTCCGCCTGTGGCTCCTCCCCTGAGGCTCATGTATAAAGGTGACTAGTCTCTGCCTCCGCCCCAGTTCGGGACCAGAGGCCAGGAGGCTAGCAGTTTAGCGTATTAAAGCCTCAGTTACATTCATCACTCGTCGTGTGCTTATTGAAGGCATATCAGCGATTTTGAGGTTTATATGGGCGGGTAAAACCCTGAGAGTAAAGAGGACACTCCTGGAATGATCCCGCAGGGAAGGGGGAATTGGCTCTCCAGAGCTTTATTATCTATTACTGGGCTGCCAACATATCGATGGTCAGGAAGTGGGTAGTGGGGGAGGGGTCGGTCTGGGAGCGGATGGAGGCAGCATCCTGCAAAGGTACGAGTCTGGAGGCTTTACTGACGGCGCCCCTGCCGTTCTCGCTGGCTCGGTACTCCACAAGCCCTGTGGTGGTGGCAGCCCTGAGGGTGTGGGGGCAATGGAGGCAGCATATAAGATGGAGGGGGCATCAGTGTGGTCACCGATCTGTGACAATCAGCGGTTTGTCCCGGGGGGACTTTAAGGCATGGCAGCGGGCAGGGATTGAGAGGTTTGGGGATTTATTCATCCAGGAGGGCTTCCCGACCTTGGAGACATTAGAGGAGCAGTTTGATTTGCTGGGTGGGAACGGGTTTCGGTACCTCCAAGCTTTCCTCGCCTCCCCCTGAGGGGACTACAGGATAAAGTGCTCTCAAAAAACAGTGGTTGGAGGTGGGAAGGTTTCGGACATATACAGGGAATTGTTAAAGTGGGAAGGGGCCCCTATCAGAGAGGTGAAGAGGAAGTGGGAAGAGGAGCTAGGAAGGGAGCTGGAAACTGAACTGTGGGGAAAAGCCTTGAAAAGGGTAAATGCATCCTTGTCCTGTGCTAGACTCAGCTTGATTCAGTTCAAGGTAGTCCACGCGGCCCACATAACGGTAGCCCGGATGAGTAGGTTCTTCGAGGAGGTGGGTAATAGATGTGAGCGGTGTGCGGGTAGCCCGGCCAACCATGTTCATATGTTTTGGGCATGTCCGAAACTGAGGGAATTCTGGCAGGGATTTGCAGATGTTATGTTGGAAGTCCTGGAAGGTAGGGTAACTCCGAGTCCAGGATTAGCAATATTTGGGGTGTCGGAAGATCCGGGGACAAAGGGGGGTTGGGGGGTCGGGGGGGGGGGGGGGGGGGGGGGGGGGCGATATTCTGGCCTTCTCCTCCCTGGTGGCCCGGAGACGGATATTGCTGAGATGGAGGGACTCGGAGCCCCAAAAATCAGGAGTGTGGGTCAGCGATATGGTCGAGTTTCTCAGTCTGGAGAAAATCAAGTTCGCTTTAAGAGGATGAATACAGGGATTCGCCCGGAGTTGGCAGCCGTTCATCGATTTCTTTAACAAAAACTGAACGTCAGAAATAAGGGGGGAAAGGGAATAAGGGGGGGAGGAAAATAGGAATGGTAATGTTAAATAAGGACAGGGAATTTAGTATACGGGTAATTGGGGATATGGCGGGAGAAGTGGGGTACGTGGTTTATTGTTTGTTGTTGTTTTAGGGGGTATTTTGTGCGTCGACCCGCGCGGTTGTTTTAGAAATGTCAATGTGTTAAATTGTGAAAATTATAAATGTTTCAATAAAATATTTTCTAAAACAAAACTAAGGGGATCATAGGTTATGGGCAGAAGGCATGATTGAATCATGTCATGATTGAATGGCAGAACAGACTCGATGGCTGAGTAGCCTAATTCTGCTCCTACGCCTTATGATCTTATGGATATTGAAACCAAGAGATCTAATGGCGACACAGGAGTCAGGTGACGATGCTAATGTCATTATAGATTTCTTCTGGCGCCTGAACGGATACACTGAGGAAGAATTCAGAATGTCCAATTCACCTAACAAGCACGTCTTTCGGGACTTGTGAGAGAAACCCGGAGCACCCGGAGGAAACCCATGCAGCACAGGGGGAACGTGCAGACTCTGCACAGACAGTGACCCAAGCCGGGAATCGAACCTGGTACCCTGGCACTGTGAAGCAACAGTGATAATCACTGTAACAAATCACTCGTGGGCATATTCAAGTAGATTTGCCTACCCAAACAGCCACCAAATTAACAAAAACGTCTACAGCTTACTCAACTACATGTTAGTTATCGAATTGGTGGAAAATACTTTGAATTCTATTAGCTCTCTTCAGTGCAACAGTTTTAATATGGACAATCATTTTGTATTGTTACTAGCGAGAGCTCTTGCGAGCGGGAATATCAAATAGCAATGTGGGGATACCCCCCAATATTCACTGTGAAAATTGATCCGAGGGGTCAAGGGCTTCGGGCACTTAATTTATACAGTTCAGCTGTTTAGGATTCCTCCCTGTATCCAGATGATTGGCCACCCAAAGGATGAAGGAAAGAATTCTCAACACTGATAGTTGGCCTACTTGGCCATTTGCCAAGGATCAAAAGGGGGACTGAAGGGGTTAAAAGAAATCTGAACATCAAGCAGGACAGAGGAGTGGGCGGTAATCGCCATAGGTAGTCACGTCGACAATGTATATATACATGCCTTAGTAGTAATTGAACAACTTAATATTAACAGTGATTGGATTTTATACTCGCATGTACTTTGAATTTAATTAAGTAATCTATTCTTGTAGACATAATTGGGTAGAGATTGCAGAGCACCACTGTGTAACAATGACTGGTGAAAATTACATATGTCACTATCTGTATATCAGTATAAAATTGGTGGTTTTTCAGGGATATTGTGCTCCATCTTGAAAAGGCATGAGTTCCCGCGCATATTGCCTGTATAAACCAGTTGTAGAATTGGAGAAATTCCTTATCTCCCTTTCAGGCAATATGTAGTAATGGGAACTGTACAGAGAGAAAGTGCATGGAAGGGAGGTACACAGGCACAAGGTGGACTAGAGGGAATGCACTGAAGGGAGATGCAGTAGAGAAAGGTGTACAACAAGAGTGATTGAGGTTAGAGATGATTATCCACATCATGGGGTTGAGAGACAGAGTTTCCTTGGTCTCTGAGAAGAGCAATGTTTCAGCAGGCTGTGGTGGTCACACCAGGTGAAAAAACTGCAGCCTCCAACAAGAAGAGCTGCTTCTTGATCAATCTGGTGGCCAAGCGCTACCATTAGCTGTGAAAGTGACCAGCATCCTCAATCTTTCCACTGCTGGATACTTCCCGAGACAAATGCAATATCCCAGTCAGCTGCACCAACATCCAGAAGGCAGGTGATTGTTCACTCTTGCTGACAACTGTGCACCTTTCCCTGTGATGACAATAGCCGAAATGAGATTACTCGGATTAGCCTCTCAAGCTTGATTTCCGCAGGTACAGATGACACGACACACATTGGCAATCTGAGGACTGCTGCAGCAATCAGGAGGTTTTTTCTAAATAGCACGGGATATTGTGCAGAAGAGGAGGTTTGTGTATGCCTGCGCCTTCATACTAAAGTATTCCAGTATCTGGAAAGAAGGCTCAGTGCTAGTTTGTCCGAGACAAGGAATACCCACTTTATACTTGGCTCTTGATATCTCTTGAGGAACCCCACTAATGTCACAAGTGCCATAACCATAGCTATCAGGTGTTTTCTTTTTTTTTTATTCATTCATGGGATGTAGACGTCGCTGGCTGGGCATTTATTGCCCATCCCTAATTTCCCATGCTGTGCATTTGGGGTCTGCGGATCTGCCGTGGATGAGGGTGGCAGATTTCCTGCCCTAAAGTGAACTAGATGGGATTTTATGACAATCAACAATGGTTTCATGGCCACCATTAGACTTTTAATTCCATATCAATAGGATTCGAACCCTGGTTCCCAGAGCATTAGCCTGGGTCGCTGGACCTCTAGTTCAGTTACATTAGCACTGCGCCACCATCTGTATCAAGAAAATCATTGGACTGTTGTGCTCCAGGTGCCGAAAGAGCTCTGGAGATGCCCTTCAGTACCCACCAACAAAGACGGCAGCACGGTAGCATTGTGGATAGCACAATTGCTTCACAGCTCCAGGGTCCCAGTTCGATTCCGGCTTGGGTCACTGTCTGTGCAGAGTCTGCACGTTCCCCCTGTGCTGCATGGGTTTCCTCCGGGTGCTCCGGGTTTCTCTCACAAGTCCCGAAAGACGTGCTTGTTAGGTGAATTGGACATTCTGAATTCTTCCTCAGTGTGGTGATGTGGGCTTGGGTAGGGTGCTCTTTAGATGGGCAGTATGGTCGGCATAGGCTTGGAGGGCTGAAAGGCCTGTTCCTATGCTGTACTTTTCTTTGTTCTTTGTTCTTTCTAAGGGTTGGTACGGGTTCAATGGGCCAAATGGCCTCTTACTGCACTGTAAATTGTATGAAAGTGCATAACTTCATACTTTTCCACATTGTATTTCATCTGCCACTTCATTGCCCATTCTCCTAGCCTGTCCAAATCCTTCTGCAGTCCCTGCTTCCTCACTACTCCCTGTCCCTCTACCGATCTTTGTATCATTTGCAAATTTAGCAACAGCACCTTCAGTTCCTTCTTCCAAATCATTAATGTACATTGTGAAAAGTTGTGGTCCCAGCATAGACCCCTGAGGCACACTACTAGTCACCAGCTGCCATTCTGAAAAAGACCCCTTTATGCCCACTCGCTGCCTTCTGTTAGTCAGCCAATCCTCTATCCATGCCAGGATCTTACCCTGAACAACGTGGGCTCTCAACGTATTTAACAGTCTCCTATGCGGCACCATGACAAAGGTGTTCTGGAAATCTAAATAAATCACGTCTACTGGTTCTCCTTTGTGTAACTTCCTTGTTACCTCCTCAAAGAACTCTAACAGATTTGGCAGACATGACCTCCCTTTGACAAAGCTGTCCTGACTCAGTCTTATTTTACCCATGCACTTCCAAGTACTCTGCGATCTCATCTTTAATAATGGATTCTAAAATCTTACCAACGACCAAAATCAGGCTAACCGGCCTATAATTTCTTGTCTTCTGCCTCTCTCCCTTCTTAAACAGTGGTGTTATATTAGCCACTTTCCAGTCCTCTGGGACCCTTCCTGCCTCCTGAAAGATCCCACCAATGCCTTCACAATCTCCTCAGCAATCTCTTTTAGATCTCTTGGATGTCGTCCATCCCGTTCAGGTGATTTATTCATCTTCAGGTCTTTCAGTTTCCCCACAACCTTCTCCTTAGTGATGGCCACTGCAGTCACCTCTGCCCCCTGGTTCTCCTGGAGCTCTGGCATCCCACTGATGTCTTCCACCAAGAAGACTGTTGCAAAGTAACTATTCAGTCCGTCTGCCATTTCTTTGTTTTCTATTACTTCTCCAGCCACATTTTCCGATGGTCCAATGTCTATTTCTGCCTCTCTTATCTTTTATGTACTGAAAAAAATTCTTCCTATCTTCTTTTATATTACTAGCTAGCTTGCACTCGTATTTCATCTTCTCTCCCCTTATTGCTTTTTTAGTTGTCCTCTGCTCACTTTTAAAAGCTTCCCAATCATTTGGCTTCTCACTAATCCTCGCCAATTTATATGCTTTTTCTTTTCCTTTCATGCTGTCCTTGACTTCCCTTGTCAACTATTACATAGAACAGTACAGCACAGAACAGGCCTTTCGGCCCTCGATGTTGTGCTGAGCAATGATCACCCTACTCAACCCCACGTATCCACCCTATACCCGTAACCCAACAACCCCCCCTTAACCTTACTTTTTTAGGACACTATGGGCAATTTAGCATGGCCAATCCACCTAACCTGCACATCTTTGGACTGTGGGAGGAAACCGGAGCACCCGGAGGAAACCCACGCACACAGGGGGAGGACGTGCAGACTCCGCACAGACAGTGACCCAGCCGGGAATCGAACCTGGGATCCTGGAGCTGTGAAGCATTTATGCTAACCACCATGCTACCGTGCTGCCCATTATTGATGCCTTGTCCTCCCCTTAGCATGTTTCCTCCTCCTTGGGATGAATTTCTGCTGTGCCTCCCAAATAACCACACAAAACTCCTGCTATTGTTGTTCCGTTGTCTTCCCTGCTAGGCTCCTTTTCCAATCAACTCTGGCCAGCTCCTCCCTCTTTGTAGTTCGTCTTATTTAATTGTAATACCATTACATCTGATTGCAGCTTCTCCCTCTCAATCTGCAGGGTAGATTCTATCATATTGTGGCCACTGCTCCCTAAGTTCCTTCACCTTAGGTTCCCTAATCAAATTAGCCTCATTACACATCAACAAGTCCAGAATTGCCTGTTACCTGATAGGCTCTGCCAAGTTGCTCCAAAAAAACATCTCTTAGACATTCCACTAATTCCTTCTCTTGGGATCCACTACCAACCTGATTTTCCCAGTCCACCTGCATAATGAAGTCCCTTATGATTTTTGTAATATTGCCTTTTTTACATGCCTTTTCTATCTCCTGATTTATTTTCTGCCCCACGTCCTGACTACTGCTAGAAGGCCCTGCACATAACTCCCATCAGGAGTTTTACCTTTGCGATTCCTCAACTCAACCCACAGAGATTCAATGCCTTCTGATCCTATATCACCGTTTGCTATTGATTTAACTTAATTCCTTACTAACAATGCAACCCCGCCCCCTTTGCCCATCTGCTTGTCCTTTTGATGCCTACAACATCGTACTGGCCAATTTCAATGTGCGCAACAAGCTAATTTACCTTGTTCTGTATACTGCGCGCATTAAGGTACAACACTCTCAATCCTGCATTGGCCACCTCCATTCTCTCACTTGTCACCTTTTTTGTTCTGTCTGAGGGTGATGTAGTTTTCTTATTTTTGTTCTCTATTTCCCCTTCTAAGCCAATGTTCCGGCTCCCACCCCCCTGACATACTAGTTTAAATTCAGAGAATCTGTACAGTGCAGAAGGAGGCCATTCAACCCATCGGGTCTTCACCGACCCTCGATAAAAGCACTCCCCCCTGCATAGTGCAGTATGCCGTAACCCTGCGCGTTGATCATGGCCAATCCACCTAACCTGCGCATTTTTGGACTGTGGGAGGAAACTGGAGCACCCGGAGGAAGCCCACACAGATATGGGGAGAACATTCAACCTCTACACAGTCACCTAAGGCTGGAACAGAACCTAGGCAAGATAAAAGAGAACCCAAAGTCCTTATAAATCGTTGAAGGATATTCAAAGGAAGGGTGGGGCAACTTGAGGACCCAAAAATAAGACCTTCAATGGAGCAGGGGGCATGGTTGAGATACAAAATCAGTTCTTTGCATCTGGCTTCACTAAAGAAGAGGATTCAATGTCAGTTAATGATGTGGTAATAAATCACATCATATAGGAGAAATGATATGTAAGGAATATTAAAAGATTAGTAGCACCCAAAGCAGAAAAGTAACCTGGTCTGGACGATTTTATCCAAGGTTGCTGAGAGAAGTAAGGGTATAGAGGCTCAGACCACAATCTTTTAGTCCTCCTTAGGTATGCAAGTTATGTTAGAGATCTGATGCATTGTAAATGTCATACCTCAATCAAAACTGGAGAGATGGAGCAACGCAACAACCACAGAACAGTCAGCCTAACATCAGCGATGGAGGACGTTCAGAGAGAATAAATGGAAAAGCAATTAAGTGCCACTTGGAAAAATATGAGTTAAATAATAAAGTCAGCATGGATTTGTTAACACCAAATTGTTTTTGACTAACTTAATTCAGTTCTTTGCTGAAATAATGGAGAGGGTGGGCGAGTGTAATTGATATTGTCTGTGTGGACTTTAAAAAAAACCTTGATGATATACACATCATAGGTTTATTTGGGAAGATTGTAAAACCATGAGGATAAATGGGCAGCAGCTCCATGGATTTGAAATGGGAAGGGGATATAAGACAGAGATAACAGTGGTCTTTCAGACTGGAGGGAGATGTACAGTGACACTCCCCCGGGGAATGGTAAATGTGAATATAAAACCATTCTTTTTTCTGTTGTATATTAATAATCTGTGCCTGGATACACAGGACATAATTACAATTTTTTCAAATAACATAAATTTTAGAAATGCAGTAAAGGGGACAATAACAGACTTGAAGAGGACATAAACAGATTGTTGAAGTGGACAGACGCATGACAGATGAAATTGAACACAGAAGTGTGAAGTGATTCATTTTGGTAGGAAAAATGAAGAGAGGCAGTGTAAATTAATTGATGCTATTTAAACAGGGTGCCAGAACAGAGAGACCTTGGAGAGTATATTCACAAGTCTTTGAAAGTCTATTCCCTGGCCTGCCTGCTGTCCACTTGTGCCTTAGGGCTTCAGCTACTTACAATCTATATCAGTCATTCTCAAACTCAGAGTCACTTTGTTCTTCAATGTTACATTTCTGCTAAGGACCCGCAGGTAGGTCGCGGGTGGATGTCGGGAGGGTCACGGGGCTATCGGTCACGGCGTTCCTGATCGCGGGGAAAGTGCCCAACGGTCACGACCGACCTTTTAAAATGCCAGCAGTGACCGGCTTTCAGAATGCCAGCTGTACCAGGCATGCTTACCCGCTAAGCAGTGCACAGGCCCGGAGCCCAGCGAAGCAGACCACATCCTCCTGACGTCAGTCCGCTGACCCAGGAGCAGATTCTTTAAAAAAATCGACAGAGTCTTCGCTCCAGAAGCAATGGCAGAGAGCAGATCACATGCCCTATATACTGACATCACGTGCTCTGGGTGCGAGAAAGATTCCTCCATTTTGTAGCTGCCAGCAGTGTTGATGTAAGCTCCAGGGCCTCTGGTGAAGAATCCATTCAGAAGGAGCTGTAATCAAGAACAATGCAGTATAAAAATGATTTCTTTTTTCTTATAAAAAAATTTTTTTCAATTTAAAGTACCCAATTAATTTTTTCCAATTAAGGAGTAATTTAGCATTGCTAATCCACCTACCCTGCATATCTCTGGGTTGTGGGATTGAAACCCACCCAAACACGAGAGAATGTGCAAACTCCACATGAACAGTGACCCCCAGGGCTGGGACCTCGGCACCGTGTGGCAGCAGTGCTAACTACTGTGCCACCGTGCTGCTGGGTATAAAGATGATTTCTTGAGGCATGTTTTTAATTGTGCCAATGCAAATCAGGATGCAAAGCCCATGTGTGATATATGCAGGGAAGTACTGGCAAACAAAAGGTTAAAACCCTCAAAACTTCAACGGCATTTGAAGACTAAGCTTGGCAGGTTCGAGGACAAACCTCTTGATGTTTTTCAATAGATTCAGTGAGAACTGAAATCATCAGCTGAAGTCCTTAGCAGAAGTGTAACATTGAATGACAAAGCAAGTGAGATCGTGAAGACCAAGCAGGCTCAGCTGTCACCTTAAAGTAGGTGAAAATGGGGAGTCGTGAATTTTGGGCGGTGTGGGTCGCTTAGGTCGGCCAACATGGATCGTGGTTTGGCCGGCATAGGTCACAGAGGATGGCCGGTTGGGTAGAAATGGGACCTGGGCAAAAAAGTTTGAAAAACCCTAATCTATATTTATAACATGGATGCTGTGATTAAATGTATGGTCACTAAATTTACTGATTAGACAAAGTTAGGTATGGATATAAATTACGAAGAGGACATAAGGGGCGGGATCCTCTGACCCTCCGCTGGGTCGGAGAATTGCTGGGGGGCGGCGTGAATCCCGCCCTGCCGTTCCGACGTCGCCTGGCGAATTCTCCGGCATCGGTTTTTTGGCGGGGGCGGGGATCACGTCGCACCGGTCGGGGACCGTTGGCAGTGGTCCCCCCGGTGATTCTCCGGGCCCTGATGGGCCGAGCGGCCGCCCGTTTTCAGCTGGTTCCGCCGGTGTGGATTAGACAAGGTCCACACCGACGGGACCTGGCTTTAAATGCGGCTTGCAGAGTCCTCAGGGGGGTGCGGGGGAATCCGGTCCCCAGGGGTGGCCCTCACGGTGGCTGCGACCGTGGGGGCAGACTTTCCCTCTGCGCCGGCCTCTGTAAAGCTCCGCCATGGCTGGTGCGGAGAAGAAACTCCCTGCGCATGCACAGGGATCACACCAGCGGTTCTGCGCATGCGCCAGAACACGCTGGCGCTCCCCCGCATGCACGAACGCACGCCGGCGGAGGCTCTTTGGCGCCGGTTGGCAAAGTGCCAACCACCCCAGCGCCGGCCTAGTCCCCGGAAGTGCGGAGGATTCCACAACTTTCGGGCAGCCCGACACCCGAGTGATTCACGCCACTCTTTGGCACCAGTACGGCCAGTTGGGGGAGAATCCCGGGCAAGGTGTCTGCAAAGAGATGTAGATAGGTTAAGTGAATGGACTAAAATGTGGCAGGTGGAGTATTGTGTGGGAAAATGTGAACATGTCCACTTTGGCAGGAAGAATAGAAAAGCAGTACATTATTTAAACAGAGCGAAACTGCAAGGATCTAGTTGTCCTGGTACAAGAATCACAAACAGTTAGAATGCAGGCAACGGCAAGTGATTAGGAAATAAATGGAATTTTGGCGTTTACTGAAAGGGGAACGGAATGCAAAAGTAGGGATGTTCTGCCCCAGCAGTGCAGGATATTGGTCAGACCACATCGAAAAGACTGTGTACATTTTTGATCTCCTTATTCAGGAAAGGACATAATTGCATTAGAAGCAGTTCAGAGAAGGTTCACTCATCTGACTCCTGGACTGAGGGGGTTAGCCTATGAGGAGAGGCTGGACAGTTTGGGCCTGTATTCACTGGAGTTTAGAAGGATGAGTGGTGATCTTATTGAAATGGATATGATCCTGATGGAGCTTGACAGTGTGGATGCTGATAGGTTGTTTCCCTTTGTGTGGGAGACCAGAACAATAAAAATAAGGGGTCTTCCTTTTCAGACTCTCAGAGGGTCATGAGTTTGTGGAACTCTTTCCCAGAGAGTGGCAGAGGCAGGATCATTGAATATTTTTAAGAGTCAGATTGATTCTTTCTTAAATTAAATTTAGAGTACCCAATTGTTTATTTTTTTTAAATAAGGGGCAATTTAACATGGCCAATCAACCTACCCCTGCACATCTTTGGGTTGTGTGGGTGAAACCCACGCAGACACGGGGAAAATGTGCAAGAGTTAGATAGATTCTTGATTGACGTGGGAGTTAAAGGGTACAGGGGATAGAAAGGAAAGTTAGGTTGAAGCCGTAATCAGATCAGCCATGATTTTATTGAATGGCGGAGCAGGCACAAAGACCAAGAAACCTACTCCTGTTCCATATGTGAAAGCTTCCGCCCCCAGGGAAGTATTGCCTCCCTGCTGAACTCCACCTGGATCACAGTAAGAAGTCTTACAACACCAGGTTAAAGTCCAACAGGTTTGTTTCAAACACTAGCTTTCGGAGCACTGCTCCTTCCTCAGGTGAATGAAGAAGGAGCTGTGCTCCGAAAGCTAGTAATTCGAAACAAACCAGTTGGACTTTAACCTGGTGTTGTAAGACTTCTTACTGTGCTCACCCCAGTCCAACGCCGGAATCTCCACATCATGTCCACCTGGATCATGAGAGCTTCCAAGGTGATGCTACTAAATCTGGAATGGTTCCGACAGATTGGAGGGTAGCGAATGTATCCTTGCTATTCAAAAAGGGAGGTAGAAAGAAAACAGCAAACCTAAGTGAGCCTAAGGTCGATAGTCGGGAAGTTGCTGGAGTAAACTATCAAGGATTTCATAGCACAGCATTTTGAAAACAGTGGTGTAATCAGACAAAGTCAGCATGGATTTACAAAGGGAAATGTATTGGATCCCAGCGCTTTCTCCGCTTGTATGAAGTTGATGCTCTGCATGACCTCTCCCAGTTTTAGTAGTGCTTCCAGCTCCCTCCGTCTATCATCCCCCACAACTGGCATGTCCAGTCCATCGAGGAACCATTTCAATCCCGAGTCTCCGTCGAGGGGCTCGGAGGTGTTCAGTCCCCGGTAGAAGGCCTCAAATGTTTTGTTGACCTGCCTCTGCTATCCTTCAGCTGGCTACTTCCCTCAGGGCTGCCTGCTTTCTCAGCTGGTGGGCCAGCCTTGTTCCTATGTTCATAAAAGGTCCCCCGTGTCTGGCAGCGTTGGTACACTGTTTTCCTAGTGGATAGCAGGTTAAAGTCCATTTATAGCCTTTTTCCTCTCCGCCAGAGTCTCTATGGTCGGGGTCTCGGTGTGTCTTCTGTCGACCTCCAGTATTAAGTTGATCAGTTGTTTCCTAGCCAATCACCCTTCCCTATTTTTAGTGCCATGTCGGCAATAATTTATCTGCTTATACCCAGAGAAGCCCCCAAATTCACTAAGAATCCTCATCACCTCCGGCATTCCCCCCACCGGGTCCGCCACATACAGCAACAGGTCGTCCGCATAAAGCGACCCTCAATGCTCCACCCCACCCCGCACCAGGCCCCTCCAGTTCCCTGACTCCCTCAACGCCATGGCCAGGGGCTCAATTGCCAACGCAAAGAGCAAGGGGGACAGGGGACACCCCTGTCTCGTCCCTCGGTGTAACCGAAAGTACTCCGACCTCCTCCTATTCATGGCTACACTCGCCATCAGGGCCTCATAGAGCAACCTCACCCAACGGACAAACCCCTCCCCAAACCCAAACCTTTCTAACACCTCCCACAGATACCCCCACTCAATCCTATCAAAGGCCTTCTCCGGATCTAATGCCACCACTATCCCCGCCTTCCCTTCCACAGCCGGCATCATAATAACGTTGAGGAGCCTTCGTACGTTTGTATTCAACTGCCTTCCCTTCACAAACCCTCGTGAATGACCCCCGGCACACAATCCTCTATTCTTGTGGCTAAGATCTTTGCCAACAGCTTGGCGTCTACATTTAGCAGCGAGATTGACCTATATGACCCACACTGCAGAGGGTCCTTGTCCCGCTTCAGGATCAAGGAAATCAGTGCCCGTGACATAGTTGGGAGCAAAGCCCCCCCCTCCCTTGCCTCGTTAAAGGTCCGGACCAACAGGGGGCCCAACAGGTCCGCATACCTTTTATAAAATTCGGCCGGAAACCCATCCGGCCCCGGCGCCTTCCCCGACTGCATGCTACCTATCCCTTTAACCAGCTCCTCCAGCTCAATCGCGCCCCCAGTCCCTCCACCTGCCCCTCCTCCACCCTCGGAAACCGCAGCTTGTCCAAAAAGCGCCCCATTCCACCCCCCTCCACTGGGGGTTCAGACCGGTACAGTTCCCCATAAAAGTCCCTAAAGACCCCATTAACGTCTACCCCCCTCTGCACCACCTTCCCAGCTCTATCCGTCACG
Organism: Scyliorhinus canicula; assembly: GCF_902713615.1. NCBI lineage: Eukaryota > Metazoa > Chordata > Chondrichthyes > Carcharhiniformes > Scyliorhinidae > Scyliorhinus > Scyliorhinus canicula. The sequence continues at coordinate 60,109,605 of NC_052151.1, read as the reverse complement.
GGGCAGGGATGGGGGGGGCTGGCGCTGCCCACCTATGTGGGTACTATTGGGCTGCCAACGCAGCGATGGTGCGTAAGTGGGTAATGGACGGGGAAGGGGCAGCATGGAAGAGGATGGAGGTTGCGTCCTGTATGGGCACGAGCCTGGAGGCGCTGGTAACGGCGCCGTTACCGCTCCCTCCAACGAGGTATACTACAAGCCCGGTGGTGGCGGCTACCCTCATAATTTGGGGGCAATGGAGACTGCATAGGGGAGAAGTGGGGGGCTCGATGGAGGCCCCGATACGGGGGAACCATCGGTTTGTTCCAGGGAGCATTGATGGCGGATTTCTGGGTTGGCACAGGGTAGGGGTTAGGAGGTTGAGGGACCTGTTTGTGGAGGGGAGGTTCGCGAGCTTGGGGGAGTTAGAGGGGACGTTTGGGCTCCCCCCGGGGAACATGTTCCAGTACATGCAGGTTAGGGCGTTTGCCAGGCGGCAGGTGGAGGGGTTCCCCTTGTTGCCACCACGTGGGGTACGGGACAGGGTGCTCTCGGGGGTGTGGGTTGGAGGAGGGAGGATTTCGGACATATACTGGGTAATGTAGGAGGTAGACGAGGCCTCGGTGGAGGAACTGAAGGGTAAATGGGAACAGAAGCTGGGTGAGGAGATTAAGGAGGGGACGTGGGCGGATGCCCTGGAGAGAGTGAATTCCTCCTCTTCCTATGCGAGGCTTAGCCTCATACAGTTCAAGGTGCTGCATAGGGCCCACATGACTGGGACGAGGATGAGTAGGTTTTTCGGGGGCGAAGACAGATGCTAGGTGCTCGGGGAGCCCAGCGAACCAAGCCCATATGTTTTGGGGTTGCCCAGCGCTGGGGGAGTTTTAGAAGGGGGTAGCAAGGACGATGTCGAGGGTGGTGGGATCCAGAGTCAAGCCAGGCTGTGTCTCGCAATTTTTGGGGTTGCAGTGGAGCCGGGAGTGCAGGAGGCGAAAGAGGCCGGTGTCCTGGCCTTTGCGTCCCTCGTAGCCCGGAGCAGGATTCTTCTTCAATGGAAGGATGCGAGGCCCCCAAGCGTGGAGGCCTGGATCAATGATATGGCGGGGTTCATCAAATTGGAGAAGGTGAAATTTGCCCTGAGGGGATCAGTACAAGGGTTCTTTAGGCGGTGGCAGCCTTTCCTGGACTTCCTGGCGGAATGGTAGGGAAATAGGTTGGCAGCAGCAGCAACCTGAGTGGGGGGGGGGGAGGGGGTTTGGTTCGGTGGGAGGGAGAACTGTGTACATGGGTATGTTGGATGTGGCGGGTGTTATCTCTTTCCTTTTTGTTGTTTGCTTTTTTTTGTTTTTGTAGTTGCTTTTGTAGTTGGGTGGGTGTTGTTCTTGGGTTTTTACCATGGTTGTTTTGTTAATATTGTTTTGCTGTTTACATTTTGTGAAAATCTTAATAAAAATTATTTTTTAAAAAAATAATTTATCCGCTTAACAGTGTCTCCCAGAACGTGGAAGGTGAGACTTCCCTGTTCCGGTTGTTCATAATATACTCACCTATGGCCTGTGATGTTTTCTGGCAGAAGACCTTGTCAGCCAAGATGGACGTGTCCAACCTCCATATGGGCATTGCACACTGCCCATCTCTAACCTCACATCCTTGTAATGTGGAGGCGGAGCGTGGTTGGAGATTACGATCGCGGAGTATTCGTTCTGATTATTTCTGGAAGCACCGATTTCCCCACTACAAAGAAGTCGATGCGGGTGTAGACCTTATGTACATGTGAGAAGAATGAGAATTTTCTTCTCACCTGGGTGCAGGAACCGCCATGTGTCCACTGGCCCCACCTGCTCCATAGATATCTATCTCTGTCTTAAAGACACTCAGTGAATTGGCCTCCACCGCCTTCTGACGCAAAGCGTTCCATAGATTCACCACCCTCTGGCTGAAGAAATTCCTCCTCATCTCTGTTTTAAAGGATCGTCCCTTTAGTCTGGTGTTAGATGGTGTCCTCAGGTTTTAGTTTTTCCTACAAGTGGAAACATCCTCACCACGTCCACTCTATCCAGGCCTCGCAGTACCCTGTAAGTTTCAATAAGATCCCCCCTCATCCTTCTAAACTCCAACGAGTACAGACCCAGAGTCATCAACCGTTCCTCATATGACAAGTTCTTCATTCCAGGGATCATTCCTGTTAACCTCCTCTGGACTCTTTCCAAATCTTACCAATGACCAAAGTCAGGCTAACCGGCCTATAATTATCCGTCTTCTGCCTCTCTCCCTTCTTAAACAGTGGTGTTACATTAGCCATTTTCCAGTCCTCTGGGATCCTTCCTGCCTCCAGTGATTCCTGAAAGATCATCACCAATGCCTCCACAATTTCCTCAGCTATCTCTTTTAGATCCCTAGGGTATGGTCCATCCCGTCCAGGTGACTTATCCACCTTCAGACCTTTCAGTTTCCCCAGAACCTTCTCCTTAGTAATGGTCACTGCACTCACCTCTCTCTCCTGGTTCTCCTGGAGCTCTAGCATCCCATTGGTGTCTTCCACCGTGAAGCCTGATGCAAAGTAACTATTCAATTCATCTGCCATTTCTTTATTTTCTATTATTACTTCTCCAGCCACATTTTCCGGTGGTCGAATGTCTATTTTTGCCTCTCTCTTACCTTTTAAATATTGAAAAAAATTCTTGCTGACTTCCTTAATATTACGAGCTAGCTTGCACTCATACTTCATCTTCTCCCCCTTATTGCTTTTTTAATTATCCTGTGCTTGCTTTTAAAGGCTTCCCAATCCTCTGGTTTCCCACTAATCCTCGCCATTTTGTATGCTTTTTCTTTAGCTTTTATGCTGTCCTCGACATCCCTCGTCAGCCATGGATGCCTTGTCCTGCCCTTAGCATGTTTCCTCCTTGGAATGAATTTCCGTTGTGCCTCCCTAATAACCCCCAAAAACTCCTGCCATTGCTGTTCCATTGTCTTCCCTGCTAGGCTTCTTTTCCAATAAACTCTGGCCAGCTCCTCCCTCATGTCTTTGTAGTTACCCTTATTTAATTGTAATACTGTTAAATCTGATTGCAGCTTCTCCCTCTCAAACTGCAGGGTAAATTCTATCATATTGTGGTCACTGCTCCCTAAGGGTGCCTTCACCTTAAGTTCCCTAACCAAATATGCCTCATTACACATCACCAAATCCAGAATTGCCTGTTCCCTAGTAGGCTCTGTCACAAGCTGCTCCAAAAAATCATCTCTTAGTCATTCCACAAATTCCATTTCTTGGGATCCACTACCAACCTGATTTTCCCAGTCCACCTGCATATTGAAGCCCCCCATGATTATTGTACTATTGCCTTTTTTCCATGCCTTTTCTATCTCCTGATATATTTTCTGCCCCACATCCTGACTACTGCTCGGGGGCCTGTACATAACTCCCATGAGGGTCTTTTTACCTTTGCGATTCCTCGACTCTACCCACAGAGATTCTGTGCCTTCTGATCCTATATCATTCCTTGCCATCGATTTAACTTCATTCCTTACTAACAATGCAACCCCACCCCCTTTGCTCATCTGCCTTGTCCTTTTGATAGGACATATATCCTTGGATATTTAGATCCGAGCCCTGATCCCCTTGCAGCCACGTCTCTGTGATGCCTACAACTTCAATTTCAATGTGCGCGACAAGCTCATTTACATTGTTCCATATGCTGCGTGCACCTAAGTACAACACCCTCAATCCTGCATTGGCCACCTCCCCTTTCACATTCCCCTCAGTCACTGTACCCTGTACTGTGGCCCGTTTTGATTTTTGACTGTGGCTTCTCTGTCTTACACTTTCCCCCTTACTTCTTTTTTTTCTGGCCCCGTTTTACTTCCCTCCGACTTCCTGCATCGGTTCCCATCCCCCGCCACATTAGTTTAAACCCTCCCCAACATCTCTCGCAAACACCCCCCTAGGACATCGTTTCCAGCCCTGCCCAGGTGCAGATTGTCCAGTTTGCACTAGTCCCACCTCATCCAGAATCGGTTCCAATGCCCCAAGAATTTGAATCCCTCCCCCTTCGACCATCTCTCGAGCCACGCATTCATCCGATCTATCCTGACATTCCTACTCTGACCAGCTGGTGGCACTGGCAGAAATCCTGAGATTACTACCTTTGAGGTCCTACTTTTTAATTTATCTCCTAACTCCCTGAATTCAGCTTGTAGGACCTCATCCCATTTTTTAACCTATATTGTTGGTGCCTATGTGCACCACTATAGCTGGCTGTTCACCCCCCCCCCCCCCCCCCCCCGCCCCTCCAGAACGTCCTACAACATACCATCCTGGAGCCCCATGCAGGACACCGCTGACCATGACATACCGTCCCTCTTGGTCCACAATCATCTTTGTCACCGTGAACCCCGTCCTCTTGCTTATCAGGATTGCTACCCCCCTGACTTTTGTCCCGTATCAGGAATGGTTAGTCCCACCCAGCCCTTTCTTACCCGCAGTGTGTCCTTCTCCTTCAGGTGCGTCTCTTGGAGGAAGATTATGTCGGCTCCCATACTTTTCAGATGGGCGAAGACTCTGGATTTCTTCACTGTGCCGTTAACTCCCCTAACATTCCAGGTGACTATCCTGGTGGGGGGCTTCTGTCCCCCCCCCCCCCCATTTCCTGCGGGATCAACCATACTTACCTTGTGGAGATATATTTTTCAAAAAGTGAAGATGAAAGGATAAGACTACAGGCATATGGACATAAGCCAGTAGGATCTGCAGCCAATACCCAATTAACTGTGAACCTGAGCAAAGGAACCTCACAGCCACTTGTGAAATTCACAATTCTCATGTTTTAAGGATGGTCCAAAACCCACAGACAAGGGTTGTGCAGAGTAATGCCTCCATGTTTCAAGATGGATAACAGAGACATCAAAACCCCATGGGTTTTGGGTACTATGAAATTAATCCCATTGACCTTTCATTGTATAGTGCTGACCCCTCGTTGAAACACAAATCCCTTGGTTGTCTCAAGCTTTCAAACTGTTTATCTGCCTCGTACACCCGTTATTTGGACTCGTAATAGGTCACATTGGGAAGACAGTGATGTTTTCTTCCTGCTTTTAAAACAACAAGAATAATCTCTGCAGAAAGCTTTCAAACTAGATGCAGCCAAATAAGCAGCCAAGGTAATAAATAGCCCTACCTTGAAATTGGGAGAAGGACTCTCTCTAACCTGTTCAAACTTATAATTCACCTCAGAACCAACCACCTGGCCAACCACAAGAGGTCTTGCAGCCCACTGAGAATCATCTGCTTTTTAAGACCTTGATTCCAGCGAAAGCATCAACTCATCTAAGAAACTAGAGGCCTGCAATGAAGCAGACTGTCATAATCTCAGTATCAAACATTTGTGTGCGTGATGGTGTGTGGAAGTTGAGTGAGTGAGATGCCACATTTTTAAACCTCTGGGGTTTAATTGTAGGATACTGACTAAGTTTCTTTATTTTTAAATTCCTAAAATGTTTCCTGCTGAAGATTTAAAATTGGGACAGCCTACTCTGAGGGTAACAATATACACATTTTCACATCCAAAACACTTTGACCAGAGATAATAAAAAGAAGCATAAATTCTGGGCGGGGTTCTCCGACCCCCCGCCGGGTCGGAGAATCGCCCGGGCCGGCGTCAATCCCACCCCTGCCGTGTCCCGAATTCTCCGCCCCCAGAGAGTCGGCCGGGGCGGGAATCGCGCCCCGCCGGCGCCCCCCCCCCATGGTCGGCGGGCCCCCCACGGCGATTCTCCGACCCCATGGCAGAGGCGGAAGATACCCCCTCCCCCTGCGCATGCGCCGGTATGACGTCAGCAGCCGCTGACGCTCCGGCGCATGCGCGGGCTAACGCTGGTTGGCGAAGTCCTTTCAGCCCCGGCTGGCGCGGCGCCAAAGGCCGTTCATGCCAGCCGGCGGAGTGGGAACCACTCCGGCGTGGGCCTAGGCCCTCAATGTGAGCGCTTGGCCCCGAATGTGCGGAGACTTCCGCACCTTTGGGGCGGCCCGACAACGGAGTGGTTCACGCCACTCCATCACGCCGGGACCCCCCGCCCCATGGGTAGGGGAGAATCCCGGCCCATATTACATTTATTAGGAGCAATTTTAACTCATCCCAACTTGTGAGGAAGGGGCAGGCATATAAAATTACAACAGATATTTACTGCTACAGTTCCACTGGCCATCATTTTAACCAGGCAATTTTGATAGTTGGATGAATACATATTGTGAATACATGAAAATATAAGTCAGATATGAATGTGTAATTGGGACCTCAACCGCATTTTAACTCAAAACCACAGCAGCCTTTCCGAGCACCCCATCCCATCAGAAACATGTTGTGGGATTGGTCTTTCTGATGCACTGGCAGCATTTGAAAGGCTTCGCATCTGCAGGTAATTGGATGCTAGGGTACTATTGTCATGCCCGGATTGCCTGGTGAGTTTCAGACCTCCAGATTGAATCTTTCTGATGTATTTTACCTCACTTACCCTCAATAAACTTTATTGGCTTATCATGGGTGCTATCATTGCCAGTTTGATTTGTGAGGAACAGTTAGCAAAAGAGGTTAAGCAGCAGCTGCGTCTATTAGAAGACAGCAGGTGAGGGGGCCGCTTGTAAGATGCCATACCCAGCAAGCAGACTGTTCATGCACATGGTAATTTTCTTGGATCTATACGGAGAGCAGAGCATCAGGAGGCTGCCCTTTTGCGGAAAAGCTGTAGAGACCCTCTGCAGCCTCCTGCAGCAAGAACTGCCATCTCTGGGCAATGCTTTGCCAGAGTCGGTCAAACTCACCGCAGCCCTTAAAATCTTTGCCACTGGCTCCTTTCAAGAGACATCAGCCACATATCCCAGTCCCGAGTAGGCGGCACTAAGTAGGTCACTAATGTCCTGTTAGCCGGTGTGAATCAAGACTTCACCTTCCCCATTGGAAGACTGATCGGGGATTTGCAGCTTGCCTCATGGCCAGGGTCTCATTGACTGCACGTAATGCTGTCTTCAGGTCACCAGGCTGCCGGCCAGAAGTATTTGGGAATAGAGAAAGTTACGCGTCCATTAATGTTCATGTAGCTCTTTGATCTTGGAAATAGGGTAATGCTAGTTCATGCAAGTTTCTTTGGCAGCTGTCACAATGGTTGTCACCTGCAATGCTCAGCTTTCCTCCCAATATTCTACCCTCCCTGGACTGTGACAAAATGGGAGTGGTTTACACAATAGGCTGACAATGTCCTCCTTCAATTCTGCTCTCTCTGACTAACGCAGGTGTATTCAAAGCTCGGGAGGGGCAATCCAGGATCATGGGTTTCTCAACAGTTCCAACCAAACCCCCCCACAATGAAGCTCTTGCACCATAGCAGTGTGAAAACTTTCTACACAGAGAGGCTTAGTTTTGGAAGGGGTAAAGCAACAGCAGGGATCCCCATTAAATGCAGAAGACCAGGGTAAGGGCCAACATTGATATAAATGACACTCTAACAATGCATAATTAGAAGCTGTTATAAAACCACACTGTCGACCAAAATGCCAAACGTAATGAGCTTAACGAGTTTAATGCCAAATACAGTAATTGCCTTGAATTAATTTTTTAACCCAAGTATCAACTCATAGTGCCTTTCTTAAAAGTGGTTTTACCAACTCTATTTATCTGATGGGATGTTCCCCTTGAGGCCTCGTCAAAGTTGCTGCAAGGTTTATGTTGGGATCCATGCCAACCTCTTGGTTAGACATGTGTGTGCACTTCTAATTGACTGTGTGGCCCATGCAGAGCGCTATCTCTCTGCTGATGTCTAGCAGGGATGGAAGAATGAATGTGTTTCCCCAGGAGGATTTTCTGCCTCCAAGGTTTCGGACTCTTTGGGGTCCTGGTACTGAGAAGAACAGAGAGGAAAAGGGGCTAAGCAACAAGGGCCAAAACTTTCTGGCCATTCACACTGGTGGTATATTCCTGTCCCGCCGATGGCGGACCTCTGCCGTAGGTTTTCCAGCAGCGGCGAGTGCATTCAACAGGAAGCCCTGTTGACAATGGCGATGTCATAATATACACCAGTATATCATGGTACAGACACACGCTGATGGACACACACAGGGACCAATCAACATGTACAAACACCGCAGCCAATCACCAGTTAGAATACACACACTATAAAGGCAGAGGGCACCACGGTTCCCACTCATTCTGGGTGCTGCCTCTGAGTGTAACAAGAACTCATTCAGCCCAGCACAGACTCACACCACGCGCTGAGAGAATCAACTGGTTCGGACAAGGCTTAGGGCTCTAGTTTAAGTTAGCATCATTTAGACCCACCGTCGTCGTGTGTTAGTTAGTTAGAAATAGTTAATAAAATTGAGTTGAACCTTCATCAGTGTTGGAAGTGTCTGTTCATCTCTCAAGTCTACACTAGCCAGGACTTCAGGCGGGACCAGAAGATCTCGCTGCCAGCCAATGGCAGGCCTCCGCCACTACGAAACAAACGGCGAGTTGCATGGAAAATTCCGCCCAAGAGTTAAGCAGGGCAAAAGCAAAATACCACAGGTGCTGGGGATCTGAATTGAAAACAGACAATGCTGGAAATGCACAGGAGGTCAGGCAGCATCTGTAGAAAGAAAAAACAAAGCTAGTGGGTGGAACTTCCCTGATAAATAGCAAAGTGTAATTTCGGCCTGAAGGCCAGTGCAATTTCCGTTAATTCGGCTGGCACGAAACTGATCAGGATTTTCCCACACAGTGCAATAAATGAACCCCCATGTGAAACATGCTAATCTGGAGTCACCAGACATTTTCCTGACCTGGGGCTCAGCTGTATACTGCAACAAGGGGTAGTGCATTTAAATGGACCTGGCCAGGATTCTAGACGCTGGGGAGGAGAAGCGGGGAACCCTATCCCCCCGTATGGGTAGGAGACCCCAAAGTAATCTGACTAATCCCACCTGAGGTGCAGTGGCAGCTGCATTCAGTGGCAACAGCCTGACAAGGAGGACCAGCGTCCAATGCCAAGAGAAAATCTTCCTACAATCTGCAAGGGTAAATTTCCATTCATCTCCCCTGGCATCAGTCCCGTCTGTCTTCCCTGAAATGTCACCATTAATCCACTCACTGCCACCTCACAGCCTCCCAAAAATTGACCTCTCAGCATCTTCCTCAGAAACTCCCAGTGCCCACACTTGTAAACCGCCGACCCACCAGACATCTGGCTCACAATGTCCTCCTTGTGCTCCTGCAGGAGAAGATAGCCCATAATAAAAGGGAGAGAGGGATGACAGGCTTCGGTCGGAATGCCCAAGTTCTGATTCCTCACCCCATATGAGGAAAGGGCGATGGCGATCACAAGGGAGGGCCAGGAGTGAGGTGTGAATGGCTGTGAGGTTGACCTGCACCAGAGAAATGGGGATCCACTGCACCTTCATCCATATGTACTGTCTCAAGTGAGTTGTAAGTTGCCCAGAGCCTTACCCTTCCCACTTACTAAACCCATGGCCCTTGTCTTGCAGGATCACCATCTGATGAGGTCAGGCCATCTGGAGTCACAGCCCCCTTGCAACCCTTGACAGCACCTTGGAAGAGGTGAATCCATCACCCACACTATCGACGAGGGCAGAGACACACACCTAGGTGGGCGATCTTAGCAGACAGGCTTCAGGGTTACTGGTGAGCCCCACACACCTGCTGGTGCACATCTAGTGGAGGCAGGAACATCCCAGGCGTCAGGCGGTCGGAGGTCTGCTGGATCCCAGAACACAGCTGGCCCTAGCCAGATGTTGGGCCTGTGGAAAGGTTTCACCTGGAGCTGCGGGAGATACAAAGGCAGAACTGGGAACTCCAGGAGATGTTGTCAGTGACATTCCTGCAACAGCAAGGCCGATCTGAGGAGTCGTAGAATCATAGAATCCCGACAGTGCAGAAGAAGGCCTTTTGGCCCATTGAGGCTGCACTAGTGCGGCCTACATAGGCCCTCTCCCACACCACATACCCATAACCCAGTAGCCCCACCTAACCTTTTTTGGACACTAAGGGGCAATTTATCATGGCCAATCCACCTTCTATGCACACCTTTGGACTGTAGGAGAAAACCAGAGAACCCGGAGGAAACCCATGAAGACACGGAGAGAATGTGCAGACTCCGCACAGACAGTCACCCAAGGCTGGAATTGAACCTGGCTCCCTGGGGCTGTGAGGCAACAGTGCTAACCACTGTGCCACCGTGCCATCCCAAAGCTTTCAGTCACAGATGTTGCTGACATTGCGTGACACCAGGCTAACACTGCAAAGGGGGTGACCACAGTGGAAAGTCTGGGACACGACATCGAGGCTGGGATTCTCCGAAATCCTGGCCAAGTGTTGACACCGGCATAAACACCGGAGTGGCGTACGCCGGCGTCAACAGGCCTCCTGGTCCTGCAATTCAGCAGTCTTCAGGGGGGCAGCACGGCGCCGGTGTGCAGAAGGAGGACATTCAGCCCATCAAGTCTGCACCGACCCACTTAAGCCCTCACTTCCACCCTATCCCCGTGACCCAAGAACCCCTCCTAACCTTTTTGGTCACTAAGGGCAATTTATCATCCACCTAACCTGCACGTCTTTGGACTGTGGGAGGAAACAGGAGGACCCGGAGGAAACCCACGTAGACACGGGGAGAACATGTAGTCAGTGACCTAGCGGGGAATCGAACCCAGGACCCTGGAGCTGAGAAGCCACAGTGTTATCCAATTTGCTACCGTGCTGCCCTTTAATCTGACTTTAATCTTGCTGACAAAATTACATCGAATTAAAATGCATGCCTGGTCCGGTTCTCGCCCTTTCTGGGCGAGGTCCGGTTCACGCCAGTGTAAAGGGCCCAGGAAGATCGCAAACTGATTTACACTCAACACAAATCGTGTCTTGGTCCTCCCACCAGATTTTCCCAACATAACCGGATTTGCGGCGGGTGTAATGCATCCAGACAATTTCCGTAAATGTTTCAGGTCTGTGGCCACTCATTAAAACTCCAGGAGGAGTTATCAGGGCACTGACGGGGTGTGCATTAGTAGCTGACATTCTTAAAATGTCAACCTGGTTGAGTGAATGATTTACTAAGTTTTTTTTTTTTTTTTGTGGTTATTTGGGGTTGAGAATGTGCGACTGCACTCTAAGTTGTCTGAAGCGCAATGGTATTTTACTTACATGTTGCCTGCCATGTTTCATGAAATATTTCCTGTCATTCTCCCCCTCCGAGAGGGCGGCTTAATAGAAGTGTTCAAGATTATGAAGTGATTTGATCGAGGAGATAAAGAGAAACAGTTTCTATTGGTGGGAGCGCTGCTAACCAGAGGGCACAGATTTAGGGTAATTGGCACAAGAGCCACAAGGGAATGAGATTATTTTCAAAATGCAGTGAGTTATTATAATCTGGAAAGCACTGTCTGAAAGATCAGTGCAAGCAGATTCGATAGTAACGTTCAAAAGGGAATTAAGCACTCCATGCCTGATGAAGTTCTACCCGGACAACGTTCTGGTTTGGGCTGCCAAGTGGCAAGTAACATTTGCACCACTCAATTGCCAGGCAGTAACTATGTCCAACAAGCGATGGCCTAATGACATTCAATGGCATTACCATTGTTGAGATCCCCACCATCAACGTCCTGTGTGATCCCCATTGATGAGAAATTTAACTGGATCAACTACATGAATACTGTGACTGCAGGAGCAGGTCAAAAGCTGGGAATTCTGTGGTGAATGACTCACGACGTGACTCACTAGTGCCTTTCCACCACCTACAATGCAGGAGTCAGGAGTGTGATGGCATACACTCCACGTCCCCAGAAACGTGTAACTCCCAGAAAGAATCTCATCATCCAAGACTACGAATCCTGCCTGATTGGCACTTCATCCATACATATGAACATAAAAAATTAGGAGCAGGAGTGTGCCACTCGGCCCCTCGAGTCTACTCTGCAATTCAATCAAATCATGGCTGATCAGATTGTAACCTCAACTCCACATTCCTGCCTACCCCAATAACCTTTCACCCCCTTGCTAATCAAGAATCTATCTAGTCTGCTTTAATAATATTCAAAGATTGTGCTTCCACTGCCTTTTTAGGAAGAGAATTCCAGACACTCACAACCCTCTGAGAGGAACAACTTCTTCTCATCTCTGCCTTAAATGACGTCTTACTTTTAAAATGTGACCCCTCGCTCTAGATTCTCCGACAAGTGGAAATATCCTCTCAACATCCACCCTGTCAATGCCACTCAGGATTTCAAAGGTTTTGATCAAGTTGCCTCTTACTCTTTTAAACCTCAGTGGATACAAACCTAATCTCTCCAACCTTTCCGTATAAGACAACATGCCCACTCCTGGTTAGTCTAGTAAACCTTCTTTGAACTGCTTCTAACATTTTCACATCTTTCCTTAAATAAGAACTAGTGGGGTACTGCAGGGATTGGTGCGGGGGCTCCAGTTATTTACAATATATATCAATGATTTGGATGAGGGATCAAAAAGTAATAAGTCGAGATTTACAGATGGCACAAAGTTGGATGGGAGGGTGAGCTGTGAGGAGGACCCAGAGATCCTTCAGTGTGATTTGGACAAATTGAGTGAGGAGGGAAATGAATGGCAGATGCAGTATAATTTAGATAGATAGGTTATCCACTTTGGTGACAAAAACGAGAAGGCAGACTATCATCTGAATGGCCATAAATTAGGAGATGAAACTTGGGTGGCTTTGTACACCAGTCGCTGATGGTAAACATGCAGTTGCAGCAGGCAGTAATGTAGGTTGATGGTATGTTGGGGCGGATTTAATGGAAAAATCTCAAAGTTCATTTGTGGCAGGCTTTGCAGGGAGTTTCCCGCTGGCTCTGCTAGCGAGTTCCCCACCCTATCAAACAACACTTAGTGATCTACTGGCCGCATTGTGCTCTCGGGCGAATGCAACGTGGCTGGTAGATCCCAGGAGACACCTCCAGCAGGTTTCCCGACAGTGTTCATGCTTTGCGGGATGTACCCAGTACTGTGAGGCTTTGGATCCAAAATCCCGCCCAAAATGGGAGTGACCAAATGGTGCGGGTCTAAGATAGGGCTTAAAACTACTTAGGCAACCTTACTCAGGATCTACTGGCCTTCCGGGATCTCTCCAGCGAGGCAGCAGCCGGGCACCGTTCAGTCCTGGTCCACACAAATGTGGAACAAACGAAACGGCAACCCCGGGGGTTCCCCTAGGCCATCAGAGGCCCCTTGGTAGCCAGCGATAGTGCAGGGTGGCTCTCTGGAATGTGAATGCCTTGGCATGGCCAACCTGGCACTGACAAGGTGCCTGGGTGGCACTCCAAGCTGTCAAAGCACTGCCAGGGTGCCAGGGTGGCACTGCCAATGGTCAGAGTTCAAGGGGGCCATGCCCATGAAAGGAGGGTGGAGGTGGGTTTCAAGGGTGGGGGGTGCAGGGCTGTTAAGTTGGGGCCTCTGGGAAATTGGGGAGTGATGGGTGGGGGTCCTGGAATGGGGGGGCCTGTAAGGGAGTCTTGTGGGGCCAGAAGAGAGGGACCCCCAGGTGCTCCATAGTGAGACATCCTCATTTGGGAGGTTGTGGGGTAGTGCCCATGTGTGGGTGGTGACATTTCCCATGGGTGGGGGTGTGTGGGGGATCCGCAAACTCACTGAGAGATCGGGGCACCCTTTCAAAATGGCGGCCCAATCTCTGAGTTTGGTTCCCATGTGCTGAAAAAAATTCTAAGTGTGAACAAAAGGACAAAACCACCCAGGGCCCAAAAAAGTGACCAAGTATTATTTGATAGCGGTGGGGAACGCGCTGGAAAAACCTGCCACAAATGAACTTAGAAATGTTACCATTAAATTCCACCCTTAGTCACTTTTTATTTGCCACCTTAAACATTCAGGGAGGGATTCTCCGTCCCGCCAGCAGCAGGATTCACCGTTCTCGCAGCCAGCCAATAGGGCTTCCCATTGTGGGCGACCCCACGTCTTCGGGAAACACATGTCATACACTACTGGCAAGGCGAAGGATCCCGCCGACCGAGATTCCCGCAGTCACTCCCTCCAGTCCACTGAGTCTGTGGCATGTATCATGCACATAATGCAATGTAGCAACTTGCCTAGACTTCTTTGTCAGCACCTCCTAAAGCCTTCCAGGGCAAGAACATACAAGCATAATTAAAGGACAAGGAGTAGGCCATTCGGCCCTTCAAGCCCATTTCACCAATCAATGAAATCATAGCTGACCTTACACTTCAACACCATTTTCCTGCACTATCCCTTTATTCCTTGATGTTTTTAATATGTAGAAATCTATTGATCTCAGTCTTGAGCATACTAAATGACTGAGCCTCCACACCCCTCCGGAACAGGGAATTCCAAACATTCACCACCCAAGTGAAGAAATTCCTGCTCATCTCTGTCCTAAATGGCCTGGCGCCTTACACCAAGACTGGATCTAAACCCCCAACCAGCCCAGAAAAACATCCTCCACCTGCCCTGTCAAACCCCATAAGAAGTATGTATGTTTTAATGAGATCACCTTTCATTCTTCTAAATTCCATAGAGTATAGGGCCAGAATGTTCAGTCTTTCCTCATAGAACAATCCCTCCATCCCAGGAATCAGTTTGTTGAATGTTTGTTGCTCTCCTTTATTATGGGCCAGGGTTTAGAGAACACCAAAGTATATTATGGAGTTCATCTGACCCACAACTTTTAATAGATTTTGATTATGGGGAGCACAATGTTCCACTTTACAGGTGTAATGCAACAGAGAAATAAAAGTATTTTTTAAACAAAAATGTTTATTCTATGAATCCAGTTAACATTTTATAAACACACAGTAAACAGTTTATCAACTACCAACACTGATAACCCCCCAAAAGAAACAGTACTCTATAGCTAACCCTTAATAACCTTCCAAACAACATCCATAAGACAAAAAAACCTTTTTTAACAAAGTCAGTAGTTTTGCATTCCTTACAAATACAGGTATTACTTTGAAATCATCAAGTGTGCTGGAGACACTCTTTAAATTGCAGAGAGAGAGATCAATTCACATTTGCTTGCTTTGAATGCAGCTCTCCAACTGAAAGCGAAACTAAACACAGAGCCAAAAGAGCTTTCAGCTCAAAATAAAAGTAAAAAGCAGAGCAGAGCCCAGCTCCACCCACACAATGACATCACTGCAGCCATTTGATAAAGCACACTTTTCTTAAAGGGTC
This sequence comes from Scyliorhinus canicula, assembly GCF_902713615.1. Lineage (NCBI taxonomy): Eukaryota > Metazoa > Chordata > Chondrichthyes > Carcharhiniformes > Scyliorhinidae > Scyliorhinus > Scyliorhinus canicula. Next base: position 60,094,411 of record NC_052151.1, on the reverse strand, counting down.
ATTCACATAATACCTTCCATGGCTAGTATATATGTCCTTAGGTAAAGAGACCCAAACTGAATACAGTACTCCAGATGTGGTCTCACCAGGGCTCCATATAATTTCGATAAGACATCTTTAGTCTTTTACTCAAATTGTGGTCTAATAAAGGCCAACATACCATTTGCTGGTTTAATTACTTGTTGTGCCTGCATGTTAGCTTTCAATGATTCATGAAAAAGTCCCTTTGATGTTCAACATTTCCCAGTCCCTCACTATTCTGTATTTCTGTTTTTCCTGCGAAGGTGGATAACTTCACATTTCTCCACATTGTTTTCCATCTGCCATTTTACCGCCCACTCACTTAGCCTATCCAAATCCCCTTGAAGCATTTTGCATCCACCTCACAACATGCATTCCCACCTAATTTTGTGTAATCTGCAAACTTGGAAATATTACATTTAATCTCCAAGTCCTAATCATTGAAATAAATTGTGAATAGCTGGGGCCTAAGCATTGATCCTCGCCACACCTCGCTCATCACATCCTTCCAATCTGAAAATGATCTATTTATAGTTATTCACTGATTTTGTCCGTTAACCCGTTCTCTATGCCAATATATTGCTCCCAAGCCAGTGTGCTCCAATTTTGTTTACTAACATCTTGTGTGGGACCTTTATCAAAAGCTTTCTGAAAATCTAAATATACCACATCCACCAGTACCCCTCTATCTATTCTGCTCGTTACATCCACAAAAAACGCCAACAGGTTTATTAATTTCCCTTTCATAATCCATGTTGACTCTTCCCAATTGTACCATTATTTTCTAAGTGTCAAATTATCACATCCTTTACTAGAGTCTAGCATTTACCCTACAACTGATTAGGCTGAAAGGTCTGTAGTTTTCCATTTTCTTTCTCTCTCTCCCTTCTTTCTTTTTATTTATTTAAAAAACAAATTCCAATTAAGTGGCCAATCCACCTACCCTGCACATCTTTGGATTGTGGGGGTGAGACCCATGGAGAAACGGAGAGAATGTGCAAACTCCACATGCACAGTGACCCGGGGCTGGGACTGAACCTCAGTGCCATGAGGCAGCAATGCTAACTGCGCCATCATGCTGCACCCCCCTTTTTAAATAGTGGATTACAATCTCCAATAACCATTCCAGATTCTATAAAATTTTGAAAGATGACCACCATGCAACTATTATCTCTACAGCCCCCAATTTTAACACTCTGGGATGTAGATCATCAGATCCAAGGGTTTTCTCTACTTTAAGTTTCATGAATTTCTCTGGTACTTTTATTGAACCGAATATTAACATCCGACAGTTCCTTATTTACAGTAGTCCCTCGAGTCCGCATTATTTCTGGGAGGTTTGTGGTAATTTCCTCCATGAAGGTAGACACGACGGATGGGATTTTCCGACCGCCTTTCGGCATATTTTCCAATGCTGGAGGCGGCCCGCTATGGGAAGGTGGCGGGATCGTTCGGTCCCGCTGAGGTTTATGGGATATTGCATGCCCCGCAACCTCTGCTGGCAAAGAACAGGCCGTGGGGATTTGACATCGGCAGGACTGGAAGATTCCACCAGAAGGAAGGACCGGAAAATTTCGGCAAATAATTTCTTTAGTTTCTCTGCTATTTCCTTATTTCCCATTATAAATTCCCCTGAGCGCTTGTAATGGATCCACATTTGTTTTTGCTAATCCTTTCCATTTTATATACTTATGCACGTTTTTGCAGTTTGTTTAATTGGTTCTGCTAGTTTACTTTCATATTCTATTTTCCATTTCTTAATCTTTTTCTTGATCTTTCTTTGGCCTCCTTTGCAGAATTCGGAAATGGTCCCAGTCATACGTCTAATCATTTTCCATTTTTCATTGATTCAAGGGATGTGTGATGTGGAGATGCCAGCGTTGGACTGGGTTGAGCACAGTAAGAAGTCTTACAACAACAGATTCAAGTCCAACAGGTTTGTTTCGAATCACTAGCTTTCAGAGCACTGCTCCTTCCTCAGGTGAATGAGGAGGTAGGTTCCAGAAACATATAGACAAAGTCAAAGATGCAAGACGATAGTTTGAATATGAGTCTTTGCAGATAATTAAGTCTTTACAGGTCAACTGGAGAGAGGTCAAATCACAGGTCAAAGAGGTTTGAATTGTTCAAACCAGGACAGTTGGTAGGATTTTGCAAGCCCAGGCCAGATGGTGGGGGGTGAATGTAATGCGACATGAATCCGAGGTCTCGGTTGTGTGCGGAACTTGGCTCTAAGTTTTTGTTCGGCAATTCTGCGTTGTTGCGCGTCCTGAAGGCTGCCTTGGAGAATGCTTACCTGAAGATCAGATGCTGAATGCCCTTGACTGCTGAAGTGTGCCCCGACTGGAAGGGAGCATTCCTGCCTGGCGATTTATTTCCCCTATGTGCATTCCCCCTATAGAGGTGGCGATCTCACACGCGCCTTGCTCGATAGTGACCCGTATAAAGATGGCGAACACACATGCGCCTTGCGACATATTGCTGCTTATAAAGATGGCGAGCACACATGCGTCTTCCTGCTCACCCACACCCACAGTGCTGTTAGGGTCAGACTTTCCAGGATTTTGACCCAGCGACAGTGAAGGAACGGCGAGGTATTTCCAAGTCAGGGTGGTGATAGCCTTGGAGGGAATCTCCAGCTGGTGGGGTTCTCAGGTATCTGCTGCACTTGTTCTTCTAGGTGGTAGAGGTTGTGATTTAGGAAGGTGTTGTCTAAGGAAATTTGATGAGATCCTGTAATGCATCTTGTGGATGGTATACATATACACTGCTGCCACTGTGCTTCTTGCCAACATATAGATGCAGAGCCCTAAATCTTATACAGAACCTTTAATTGAATTTTGTAACTTTTTTGTAAACTCCAACCCTATAAGCTGGCACGCTCTTAAGTTTGCAATCTTTGCCCATCCCTACCATATTCTGATTATTGTTACCTTTATTGCTACCTTACTCTATTGCCCCTAATTTCCCTGCAATTTACTTAATCTTCCCCTTCATGATCTCTTTTCCCCACTATTCAGTTTAATGTCCTTTCTATTTCCCCAGTTATATAACTCTTTAGAACACTGCTCTCAGCATAGTTCAGGTGAAGTCCATCTCAAAGTTACAATCTCTACTTTCCCCAGTAGTGGTGCCAGTGCCCCACGAACTGGAATGCATTTCTCCCACATTAGCCTCGGAGCCACATGTTCGTCTCTCTAATCTTATTAACCCTACACTAATTTGTTCATGGCCCCGTTAATAATGCAAGATTATAACCCTTGAGGTTCTGCTTTGTAATCTAGTGCCTAGCTCCTCATACTGTCAATGCAGAACCTCTTTCCTAGTACTGCTATGTTGTTAGTACCTACATGGACCACAACAACTGGATCCTCCCCCTCCCACAGCAAGTTCCTTTCCAGCCCCGAGCAGGTATCCCAATCTCTGGCATTGGGCAGGCAACACAGCCTTCTGGGTTCTTGCTCTTGGCTGCTGAGAGGAGTCTATCCCCCTGACTGTACTGTCTGCTACTGCCACTATATCCCTTTTAGCTCCCCCCACTTGAATCGATTCCTGTACCTTGGTACCATAGTCAGCCTGCTCATCCTCTTGTCCATACAAGCTGCAAGTACCTTGAGCTTGCTGCTCAATTGCAAGGGCTGATGCTCCGCCCACCTTCTCGATCCCCTTACCTATCTCTCTGTCCCTGATCATTGACCAAATCTGACGGGGTTAACCTAAGGGGTGGGACTGCCTTCTAAAACAAAGTTTCCAGGTAACTTTCTCCCAATGCATGGCAATGTCTGCAGCACAACCTCCAGCTCATTAACCCGGAGCCAGAAATCCTCAAGCTACAGACACAACAGATGTGATATCCATGGATTGCAGTGGCAGCCAGGAGCCCCCGCATGCTGCAGCCATGACACTTTGTCCATCCTGCCATGTCTATCGTGTTAATTAAACTATAGTTCCCCTCTTCATTGAACTCCTCACTCACTAAACCCCTGGCTTCACACTCTGTGCACTCAAGCATCTCTCAGCGCTGACAAGCAGCAATCTGCTTGATGTAAATGCAGTTGGAACAACATCACTTCCCAAGTTCCCTTACAAATCACACACCATCCTGACTTGGAAATATGTCACCGTTCCTTCATTGTCATTGAGTCACAAACCTGGAATTCCTACCGAACAGCGCTGCAGATGTTCTTTCACCACATGGACTGCAATGGCTCAAAAAGGCAATTCATCAACTTCTCAGGACCATTAGGGATGGGCAATGAATGCTGGCTTTTCTACTGATGTCCACATCCCATGACTGTATAAAATAAATTGACTATATATGAAATGAAAAAATGAAAATCGCTTATTGTCACGAGTAGGCTTCAATGAAGTTACTGTGAAAAGCCCCTACCGATTAAGAAAATAATTGCAGGGCTATGTTGAAAGAACAGGAGAAAGAACAAATAACTAGCACACGCTCAATGGGATGAACGGCCTCCTACTGTGCCCTATGATTCATCATGGCCCAGGTTTTAACAATCGGCAGGAGGGCGCCTAATTTGCAAATATGGGTGCACCTCTGGCATCCCCTTGGTGAATAATGCTCCACTTGTCCACCATCATATTGGATACCCAGGTTTATCACTCACTAACACCCAGCCTTCTACCTTGTGGCTCCCACATAAAGTAACCAATCTTGATTTTTCTAAAGAAAGCTGTAGTTTTTGAGGGTGGGGGCAGTGGAGTAGGAACGCAGACTACTCCTCACCCCGGACTTTCCCTGGTAACTAGCAGATGTCGCAGACAAAGAGCAAGCAAAAACAGCTTAGACACACTGCTGGAAACACATAGACAGACATTTCACCGACAGGCAAGCTTCTAACTGTCATCTTTAGAAGATTTACATTTCTTATCTTGTTAATGGTATGAAATCTCTCGATTTATATCTTTAGTTTTCCTGATTTCCCAGGGGCACGGATGACCAAAGCTATGAAGGTAGTCTTATGATTTAAGCTTTCTTTAACAGCTTTATCTACTGCAAACAACTTGATAGCAGTTCCTGTAAGCAGATCACATCTTCTATCAAAAAAAAACACCCTGCATTTATTATTTTTTGCTGCATCGAGCTAACATGGCACAGCTTAGGTCTAACTATTAACCCCGATCACAGTATTGATTGATCTATGCTGGCAGGAGGATAGCTGCATTTAAAGGTAACACAGGTTAGAGAGTCAGGGTTAAACTGCTGTAGCCCTATCTATAAAATGCATTCTCTTGTGTTTACCGGAGTTTACCTTTGTACTGTGTACCCAACTGAGTGCACATTTTAATGAGTCTTGCATAAAACATAATTTGCAACCTGTAACGACTTTCTTTGTTCTGATTGAAGTAAGTTTCATTGTTACGTTTTGTTGAAAATCCATGCTGATCAAATGCAATCAGTGTGAATTAAATTAGAATAAAGCTCTGAACGTTCTGGTGGCTCAGTGAGTTGCTGAGCCATGCTCACGAAGAAGGGCTCAAGCATGTGATAGGTTGATCTCTGCAGTGGCGGCCATACCTCAAACTTTCAGGCAAAGACTGACCCAACTATTACTCGATTGTGCGGATGGTAGTTGAGGGCAGGATTGGTTCTGACTGCAAAAGCCCACAGTTGAATAGCTACACCTATGAGCTCACACGTGATTAGAAAGGCTTGAGCCTCTATATAAGACTGGTGTTTGAAGCACTGATGTGCATCTGGCATCAGTGATTCATATTACTGGACACTGAGCCATGCTTACAGTTTGAGATGGTATGGTAGGTGTTTGCATTCCAGGGCATCTATGTGGCTCATCAAAAATATATGAATGAAATCCAGAGCTGGAGCTCAGTGTCCATCTGAACCAGGCACTGCACAATTAGTCAATCCGGATATGTTGGTTCATGTTCCTTAAAGAGGAATCTTCTTGCTAGCTGCATCTTATCTGCATTCTGACTCAGGGATTTCAGTGTTTATTTCATGGTGTCCTTGTATTCCAATACTGCGGCTATTCCCACCTTTTGAAATCTGCATCTCATTATCCAAGGGAACAGTACACATCTCTGTGCTTGATGACGTCTCTGTGTTTAAGGCACCTTATGAGCGTACGTTTCTGAGCATACGTTGGTTGTGGTTGTAGCATACAGCGTCAACAGATGGTGTGTGCTAACATATGACACAGATGGTGATGTACCACTGAAACAGTAAGTCACGTATTAGACTATCTCTCTCTCATGAGTGAGGCAGTGATGTAGTGGTATTGTCACTGGACTAGCAATCAGGAGACCCATGGCAAGATCTGGGGACCTGGGTTCAAATCCTTGACAGATTGAATTCAGTATAAGTCTGCAACGAAAAGTTAAATGATGACCACAATACCATTGTCAATTGTGGTAAAAACCCATCTGGTTCACTAATGCCCCTTTACGGAGGGAAATCTGCCGTCTTTATGTGCTCTAACCTACATGTGACTCCAGATCCTCTGAAACGGGGGACAGTTAACGATGGACAATAAATACTGACCCAGCCAGAGATACCCACATCTCAAAACAGTTTTTTAAATAATAATCTTCATTGTCACAAGTAGGCTTACATTAACATTGCAATGAAGTTACTGTGAAAATCCCCTAGTCGCCACATTCCAGCACCTGTTCGGCTACACTGAGGGAGAATTCAAAATATCCAAATTACCTAACAGCACGTCTTTCGGAACTTGTGGGAGGAAACCGGAGCACCCGGAGGAAACACACACAGACACGGGGAGAACGTGCAGACTCCGCACTGACACTGACCCAAGCGGGAATCGAACCTGGGGCCCTGCCGCTGTGAAGCAACAGTGGTACCCACCGTGCTATCGTGCTGCCCATTTGGTATCATGCTGAGGAGCAACATGCCTACTTTGTAATCTGTTTAGATGTAGTATTAATAAACAAGTGTTAAGCAGATGCTAGAGTATGTCTACAAATAGCCAAGTCCTATAGCTAGAGTCCAAGACAAAAGGACCAATTTCAGAATATGGTGCCAGCGGTGGAGATGTCGATGTAAAAATATGTTGGTGTTATTGTAGGATCTGCTGAGTGAAGGAACATTGAAAAACAGCTCAAGAAATGTTGTCAGCAGAAGGAGGCACACAGGAGTTAACAGTGACTGTACTTAGTGAGCAGTACCTGCCCTTACCCCACCCATTAGACTGCCTTGAGGACCCACAAAGAGGCCAGCAGTGGGAGTTATGGAAACATTTCCTCTTACATTGAGCAAAATCAAGGTCTTCATTAAAAAAGGCCAAAGCTTCAAGTTAGTTCCTTTCCTTATGCAGTAAGTTCAGTAGCAAACAAAGTTCTCCTCAGGCAGTGTGTGCAGGAGTCCACTGCGGACTTTGACTCCTTTGACCAATTTTAGCCCAAAGAAAAATTTTGCAGTTGAATGAGAACGTTCTGGCCAGTACTCGCACTGATTTGGGAAATCAATGGAATTATTCCTAATCAGCCTATACCACCGAATCAATTCATACAGATGCTGAAGAACAAACTAATCCATGATCGCATGGCTATCTGGGCTCAGAGACTTTCTGACTTCCTGCAGACCAAACATGAAAATAATTTTTTTCGAACAGTGCAGTATACATGCTGAATTTCGAGCATTAAATCAGGATTTAATTCATGCATTGTGTCCCTGTAAAAGAAAGGAGCTCAGTGCCGAGTGTATAAACTTACTCAATTTCTGAAACTTTTATTTAGAAGCAGTGGAAAGCCAGCATTCTGAAGCTAAGCGCGTTTATACACTCAGCAGTAAGATCCTGGGCGGGATTCTCAATTCCTAAGTGTTGACGGCTGGGCAGGATTCATGGACTTCCACCATAGCAAAACTGGTGCCGCACCTGGAACGATTCAGCGACTGTTGAGGGGCAAGCACCCTGCCACGTGGAACACAATTTATTCCATTGAGAAACGGTGCGTTATTCGCCGGGTTCACTACTGACACTCAGGAGGCTGACAAGCTGCAGCTGCATATACACACTTCACTCCCCACACACACCATCCCAGCCAACAAGGTGGCAGCGAGGAGAGCGGCCCCCCGTTTCATGGACGCTGAGCTGGAGACTCTTCTGGACGCAGTGGAGGAGAGGAGGGCCACTCTGTACCCCAGCCCAGGAAGGAGGCTGCCGCCATTCATTCTGCCAGGGCACATGTGGCAGAGGCTGTCAGCGCCATCAGCAACACCATCTGGATCGGTCTGTAGTGCCGTAGGATACTGCACAGGCCTCCTCAAGCCGGCCAGGGCAAGTAGGCAACACTGTGCCCCGAGCATTAACCTCATCCCACACACCGTAACCCGACCCCCACCCTGCACCACATGCTGGCACCCATACTGGCCGTCATAGCTGGGTGCCCTGGCCACGGAGTCACCAGCTACCCACCCCGTGGGCTGCATGCGTCGGATTGTCAAACACTGTCGTTTCGGCCACCCCCGCCCCCGGCAGGAGGAGGCCGCTTATAACTGCCGGGAGAGCGACAAAACTGGAGCGGGGCTGCTGGGCCTGTGGCCCCTCACCATGGCTGAGCAGAAGGTCCTGGATGTAGTTGGCAGCCTGGAAGAAAGGGATGTATCCAGGGTGGTGACCGGCCGCAGGCGAGTAAGTGAGACCCCACTAAGTTGGGGTTCAGCATGCCAAGTATGTCAAATACCCCAAAACACCTCCCTCACCCCATCCCTTGCCCCCACACCACCCTCGCCCCCTCCCTCACCCCCACACGACCCTCACTGTCACCCCCTGCCTCGCCCCCAAATATCCTCACCCTCCCCACCCTCAACCTCACCCTCACCACCCATACTCTAATCATGTGTCTTGCAGGACCTGCTGGTGATGGGGCGGGTCCGTCCGTTGTCCCCCGCCCCCAGCCAGTGCCAAAGCCGGAGCCCCCGTGGGCCGAGCAGCGATGAGGAGAGCAATATAGACGGTATCCCTCGACAATAGACCCAAGATACACCGGAGCTCGAGTTCGGGGATGACACTAACTTCCTGTCACAGGTGTCTCCAACACCCGCCACCATCCCAGAGACACTCACCTCAGTTGGGTGCTTTAGTGAAGACTCTCCTGGGACACTATCTGGTGATCACCACATGGCTGCTCCGGTACAGCAGGTGGTGTTAGGAGCTCTCAAGGAGGCAGGCGGTTGGAGGGCGGGCTGACCACTGGAACTAACTGTCGTCCAGACGGGTTACAGGCTTCTGGAACGGACAGTCCCATCGATCGTGGAGATCCAGTCGCAGAGCCAGGGGCTGCATGAGGGGTTGTCGGTGAGATTCCAGCACCTGCAGGTGCAGTTGGAGGAGTCCAATCCCGTGCTGCAGCAGCTGGTGCTGACCACGCGCCAACCAGGCCAACACCGCACAGGTGGCGTCCACGGTGGATGCATTTGGGGGCTTTGGGGGCGAGGGTTTTGGCTTTGGATCAGCATGTCCAAGGCCTGGGGCATTCTGTGCAGGGGCTGGCCGAGGCCCAGGAGAGTGTGGCCCAGTCACAGCAGGCCACGGCTGAGAACATCGGCTGCATTGCCTCGGTGCTGGCCGACGTGGCACAGACACAGCAGGCCATGGCTGAGAACATCGGCTGCATTGCCTCGGTGCTGGCCGACCTGGCACAGACACAGCAGGCCACGGCTGAGAACATCGGCTGCATTGCCTCGGTGCTGGCCGACGTGGCACAGACACAGCAGGCCATGGCTGAGAACATCGGCTGCATTGCCTCGGTGCTGGCCGACCTGGCACAGACACAGAGGGAGGTGGCCCAATCCCAGAGGGAGATGGCAGTCACTGGCTGATGTGACACTAACCCAGAAGGTGGTGGTACAGTCAATGGGTGATGTGGCACAGACCCAGACAGAGATGATCCACTACTTGTGCCCCATGGCCGCAAGCAGAGACCAGAGCGGGCCTCCTGGACAGGCAATGCCAGGTGGCGGGGGAGCCTCAGGGGATAGCTCCACTCACACCCCTGTCCCATGGAGTAGCCCGGGGGCCTAGGGTACCCTGAGGGAGGAGGAGGTGATGGATCCCGTGCTGGTGACCACGCAGGAGAGGTGCCGGAAAACTGCAGCACCTCGGATTCCACCCCTCCTGTGCCTGGCGCAAGAGGGGCTGTTTAGCACACTGGGCTAAATCACTGGCTTTGAAAGCAGACCAGCAGCACGGTTCGATTCCCGTAACAGCCTCCCCGGACAGGCGCCGGAATGTGGCGACTAGGGGCTTTTCACAGTAAATTCATTGAAGTCTACTCGTGACAATAAGCGATTTTCATTTTTTTCATTTCATTAGGAGGGTAGAACTGGGTGGTACCGCGACACTCATCCAGGCCCGGCCGCCCCAGAAGACGGCTGCCAGCGGCGACCCAAGTCACAGGGCAGGAATCACATCGGCCCCCTTCACTCCCGATGTACCATCCGGGGATCCACCTAGACATAGCGTTCGGGCCTGTAAGGCCAGAACGTTAGACACCAGTTAAATCGGCATGGGTGCAGGGCACAGTTTAGTTATAGGGGCTAGGGCATATTGAACAACTGTTACCATTGTTACAACCAGCCTTGGTGCTCTGTCTGGTGGGTGTGAGGGATGGGCTGGTCTCGGCCAGCTAGAGAGGGGGTGCTGGGGGGGCGGGGAGGGGGGGGGGAGGGGCAGACGTTGTGGGTGGCTGGGACTCCCCCCACACCCAACGATCCCGGCCAACATCATCCCAGGGATTCAATGGGACCGTGTGATGGAATGGCCAGCCAGCATGCAGGGATCACCCAGGTGGACAGTGGGAAGTGCTACCGTGGGCAGGAGTGCGGCAGGTAGTGGGGGGGGGGGGGCGCACGGTGGCCGTGCCGCACACATCATGTGGCCTCCTATGCCTGCCTGGGGCCCATGTCCTCCCCATCCTCGCTCTCCCCCTCATCCTCCTTGTCAGAGAAGGCCTGGTGTTCATCCTCCTTCTGCTGCACGTCGCCCTTCTGCTGCACGATATTGTGAAGGACGCAGCAGGCCGCCGCAATGCGGGTGACCTCTCAGCATCGTGCTGAAGGACCCATCCAGAGCTGTCCTGTACCTGAACCGCATCTTCAGGATGGCGAAGCACCGCTCATTCACACTTCTAATTGCTGCCTGGGTGTCGTTGTAGCGAGTCTCGGTGCCAGTTTGTTGCCTCTGGATAGGCGTCATCAGCCACACAGTGGATGTTACCCAGGCATCAATGCCACACCCAGGGTGGGGCAGGGTGGGGGGGGGGGTGTCACAAACATTTGAGGAATCGTCGAACGTGCCCGGATATCAGGATCAGACGTGCATGATGCGCATCTGATGGTCCCATATCAGCTGCACGTTCATTGAGTGGAATCCCTTTTCGGTTTGTGTAGAGCGGCTTGTCATCTACAGGTGCTCGTAGGAGGACATGCATCCAGTCGATCACCCCCCTGGACCTGGTCATCCTATCGACAGCGGCAAACCCGCTTCTCGGGCATCCTGGTGGGATTGGTCCATATTTAAATGGATGTATTGTCCTGACTGGGCATATAGGGTCCCCGTGATGGCACAGATGCACCTGTGCACCGAGCTGTGAGATCTGGACAGGTCCCCACTCTGCGCCTGGAAGGACCACATGGCGTAAAAGATCAAGGCGACTAACACCGTAGTGGCAATCGGGAGCGGGTGTCCTCCCTCATTCCCCCGCGGTGCCAGGTCGCCATGATCTGTGCACAGGGCTTAATCGCTGGCTTTGAAAGCAGATCAAGAAGGCCAGCAGCACGGTTCGATTCCCGTAACAGCCTCCCCGAACAGGTGCCGGAATATGGCGACTAGGGGCTTTTCACAGTAACTTCATCTGAAGCCTACTTGTGACAATAAGCGATTTTCATTTCATTTCATATGTCGCACTGTCTCTCTCTGCTCAGCCGGAGTCTCTGATGGCAGGTCCTTGAATCACGGCCGCTGCCAGTGCACATGAGGCCTTATGCAGCGCCTCCTTTGTACTTCCTCCTCCACGGCCTGTTGGGCAGCCAGCTCGCCATCCTGCGCTGCTGCCTCCTGTTCCTCTGGGGCAAGCTCCACTGTTGCAGCCTCTGCTGCTGCACACTCCGCTGCTGCACGCTCCACTGATGCAGGCTCCGCTACTGCATGCTCCACCGCTGCACAATCCGCTGCTGTACGCTCCCCCGCTGCACGCTCCACCGCTGCACTCTCCACCGCTGCACATTCCGCTGCTGCATACTCCGCTGCTGCATGCTCCACCGCTGCACACTCCGCTGCTGCACACTCTGCTGCTGCACGCTCCACTGCTGCACACTCCGCTGCTGCACGCTCCACCGCTGCACACTCCACCGCTGCACCCTCCACCGCTGCACATTCCACTGCTGCACACTCCGCTGCTGCACACTCCACTGCTGCATGCTCCACTGCTGCACACTCCGCTGCTGCACACTCTGCTGCTGCACGCTCCACTGCTGCATGCTCCGCTGCTGCACACTCCACCGCTGCACGCTCCACCGCTGCACACTCCGCTGCTGCACGCTCCACCGCTGCACACTCCACCGCTGCACGCTCCACTGCTGCACACTCCGCTGCTGCACACTCCACCGCTGCACGCTCCACCGCTGCACGCTCCACCGCTGCACACTCCGCTGCTGCACGCTCCACCGCTGCACACTCTGCTGCTGTACGCTCCCCCGCTGCACGCTCCACCGCTGCACTCTCCACCGCTGCACATTCCGCTGCTGCATACTCCGCTGCTGCATGCTCCACCGCTGCACACTCCGCTGCTGCACACTCTGCTGCTGCACGCTCCACTGCTGCATGCTCCGCTGCTGCACGCTCCACCGCTGCACACTCCACCGCTGCACCCTCCACCGCTGCACATTTCACTGCTGCACACTCCGCTGCTGCACGCTCCACCGCTGCACTCTCCACCGCTGCACATTCCTCTGCTGCACACTCTGCTGCTGCACGCTCCACTGCTGCATGCTCCGCTGCTGCACACTCCACCGCTGCACGCTCCACCGCTGCACACTCCGCTGCTGCACGCTCCACCGCTGCACACTCTGCTGCTGCACGCTCCACTGCTGCATGCTCCACCGCTGCACACTCCACCGCTGCACTCTCCACCGCTGCACATTCCTCTGCTGCACACTCTGCTGCTGCACACTCCACTGCTGCATGCTCCACTGCTGCACACTCCGCTGCTGCACGCTCCACCGCTGCACCCTCCACGGCTGCACATTCCGCTGCTGCACACTCCGCTGCTGCATGCTCCACCGCTGCACCCTCCACTGCTGCACATTCCTCTGCTGCACACTCTGCTGCTGCACGCTCCACTGCTGCATGCTCCACTGCTGCACGCTCCACCGCTGCACACTCCACCGCTGCACTCTCCACCGCTGCACATTCCGCTGCTGCACACTCCGCTGCTGCACGCTCCACCGCTGCACCCTCCACCGCTGCACATTCCGCTGCTGCACACTCCGCTGCTGCACACTCCACCGCTGCACGCTCCACCGCTGCACACTCCGCTGCTGCACGCTCCACCGCTGCACACTCTGCTGCTGCACGCTCCACTGCTGCATGCTCCCGCTGCACACTCCACCGCTGCGCATTCCACTGCTGCACACTCTGCTGCTGCACACTCCACCGCTGCACGCTCCACCGCTGCACACTCCGCTGCTGCACGCTCCACCGCTGCACACTCTGCTGCTGCACGCTCCACTGCTGCATGCTCCACCGCTGCACTCTCCACCGCTGCACATTCCTCTGCTGTACACTCTGCTGCTGCATGCTCCACTGTTGCAGGCTCTGCTGCTGCACGCTCCACCACTGCACACTCCGCTGCTGCACACTCTGCTGCTGCACGCTCCACTGCTGCATGCTCCACTGCTGCACGCTCCACCGCTGCACACTCCACCGCTGCACTCTCCACCGCTGCACATTCCGCTGCTGCACACTCCGCTGCTGCACGCTCCACCGCTGCACCCTCCACCGCTGCACATTCCACTGCTGCACACTCCGCTGCTGCACACTCCGCTGCTGCACACTCCACCGCTGCACGCTCCACCGCTGCACACTCCGCTGCTGCACGCTCCACCGCTGCACACTCTGCTGCTGCACGCTCCACTGCTGCATGCTCCACCGCTGCACACTCCACCGCTGCGCATTCCACTGCTGCACACTCCGCTGCTGCACACTCCACCGCTGCACGCTCCACCGCTGCACACTCCGCTGCTGCACGCTCCACCGCTGCACACTCTGCTGCTGCACGCTCCACTGCTGCATGCTCCACCGCTGCACTCTCCACCGCTGCACATTCCTCTGCTGCACACTCTGCTGCTGCACGCTCCACTGCTGCATGCTCCACTGCTGCACACTCCGCTGCTGCATGCTCCACTGTTGCAGGCTCTGCTGCTGCACGCTCCACCACTGCACACTCCGCTGCTGCACACTCTGCTGCTGCACGCTCCACTGCTGCAGGCTCTGCTGCTGCACGCTCCACTGCTGCAGGCTCTGCTGCTGCACGCTCCACTGCTGCACAACCTGCTGCTGCATGCTCCACTGCTGCAGGCTCTGCTGCTGCAAGCTCCACAACTGCATGGCTGCTGCTTGCTTCATAGCTGCACGCTCCGCTGCTGCACACTCCACTGCTGCACGCTGCACTCCTGTATGCTCCACTGCTACACGCTCCGCTGCTGCAGGCTCTGCTTCCTCTTCCTCGAGCAACGCAGCTTATACAGCCGCAAAGCATCCCTCAGGGTTGCGGCGACTAACAGTAAGGCCACCATTGTCGTTGTATTCTAATATCCATTGTCTACAGCGGGTGAAATGCCAACATGATAACATGGTGCGTACTCCTTTGCTCAACCGTGCACTGGGCTACATAATGGCCCCAGTTGGCACTGCAGGCTTTGCCTCCGCATCTCCACCCCCTCCCATCCCCGCACCCCTGGCCCCACTGGTGCCCGGCAATGTGGGGTCACTGGTCCTGGCGCCTAGTCCTGCTGCCAAGGGTACCGTCAACTGGCGGGTGGCAGCTGGTTGGGTGGGGGGGGGGTATGGCAGAGGGTGGCGTGCGGAGATCGGGGCACCCTTACAGCCGGTGTCACTCTGCAGAACCAGGGGCCAAGTTGGGTGGTCGGTGGGGTGTGCAGCAAGGTGGCAGCCTTGCGTTTCCCGATTCCGGTGTCAGCCGACAAAGAATCCTGCCAATGATACCATCCACTAGATCCAGGGCAGCCAAGGAAGGTACGAATCTTCCACTTCTTCACAAAGAGGTTGGTCATGAAGCGCATCACCTCCATACTCCCAGAATGCCTACATCCACTGCATTTCGAATACCGGCGCGCCCGGTCCACAGCAGACACCACGGGCACGATTATCCGCTCCCCATATGGCGTGGGAGAATCGCGGAAGGGCCCCCCGAAAAAATTCACGCCCCCCTCGTGCCCCCCGCGATTCCCCCCCCCCCCCCCGCTCGGAAGAATCGCCCGTCGCCGTATTTCACGGCAAACTGCGATTCTCCGACCCGGATGGGCCGAGCGGCCTGCCGTTCGCGGCCGTTTGACGACGGCGGCAAACACACCTAGTGGCTGTAGTCATGAGACGGGAGTGAGAAGCCCATTTGGGGCTTGTAGGTGGCCTAGAAAGGAAAGAGCACCACGACTGTGCTCGGGAGGGCACTGGCCCGCGATCAGTGCCCACCGAACGTTGGGCCAGCGTCCAAATCGGACGCACTATTTACCCTCCGCCGTCCCGCAAGATCAAGCTGCCACGTCCTGCGGGACGGCTGAGGGGAAAGACAGCCACTGCGCATGTGCGGGTTTGTGCCGTCAGTGTCATGACGTCAGCCGCGCATGCGCGGGTTGGAGCCGGCCACCCTGCGCATGCGCGGCTGACATCATTAGGCGCGCTGGCTGCGTCATTCTCGGCGTGACGGCCCCGCGGCTGAGATTTATGGAGCGCCGCTCCTAGCCCCGCCGGGAGGGGAGAATAGGGGGCGAGGAGCGGCCTCCGAGGCCGAGTTCACGACGGCCCTCCCGATTTTTCCCGGGAGCGGAGAATTCCGCCCCATCTCTCTGGCCCTACACTCATCCCTAGAGCATCTCGACAAGAAAGACTCCTACATCAGACTCCTATTTATTGACTGCCGCTCCGCCTTCAACACCATAATCCCAGCCAAGCTCATATCAAAGCTCCAAAACCTAGGACTTGGCTCCTCACTCTGCAACTGGATCCTCGACTTTCTAACCCACAGTAAGAATAAACAACAACACTTCCTCCACAATAGTACTCAATACCGGGGCCCCGTAAGGCTGCGTACTTAGCCTTCAACTATACTACCTGTACACACATGATTGCGTGGCAAAATTTGATTCCAACTCTATCTACAAATTTGCTGACAATACCACTACAGTGGGCCAGATCTCAAATAATGACAAATAAGAATTACTGGAGGGAGATTGAGAACCTTGTGGAGTGATGCAGCGACAACAATCTATCCCTCAATGCCAGAAAAACTAAAGAGCTGGTCATTGACTTCAGGAAGCAAAGTACTGTACACACCCCTTTCAGTATCAACGGGGCCGAGGTGGAGATGGTTAGCAGTTTCGAATTGCTAGGGGTGCACATCTCCAAAAATCTGTCCTGGTCCACTCACGTTGACGCTACCACCAAGAAAGCACAACAGCACCTATACTTCTTCAGGAAACTTGGCATGTCCACATTAACTCTTATCAACTTTTACAGATGCACCGTAGAATGCATCCTATCGGGCTGCATCACAGCCTGGTATGGCAACTGCTCGGCCCAAGACCACAAGAAATTTCAGAGAGTCGTGAACACAGCCCAGTCCATCACGCAAACCTGCCTCCCATCCATTGACTCCATTTACACCTCCCGCTGCCTGGGGAAAGCGGGCAGCATAATCAATGACCCCACCCACCCGGCTTACTCACTCTTCCAACTTCTTCCATCGGGCAGGAGATACAAAAGTCTGAGAACACGCACAAACAGACATCAGCTTCTTCCCCGCTGTTACCAGAGTACTAAACGAACCCTCTTATGGACTGACCTGATTAATACTACAATCCTGCATGCTTCACCCAATGCTGGTGTTTATGTATTTACATTGTGTACCTTGTGTTGCCCTATTATGTATTTTCTTTTATTTCCTTTTCTTTTCATGTACTTAATGATCTGTTGAGCTGCTAGCAGAAAAATACTTTTCACTGTACCTTGGTACACGTGACAATAAACAAATCCAAATCCAAGTAAGGCCAGAGGTGGAGCATACAGAAGGACCTGC
The DNA here is from genome assembly GCF_902713615.1 of Scyliorhinus canicula. Lineage (NCBI taxonomy): Eukaryota > Metazoa > Chordata > Chondrichthyes > Carcharhiniformes > Scyliorhinidae > Scyliorhinus > Scyliorhinus canicula. The sequence goes on along the minus strand of NC_052151.1, from coordinate 60,077,074 downwards.
AGCAGACAGTGACCGTCCCTATGAAGACCTGCCGGATTTGACTTGACTTTTCCTGGAGAGTGATGAGGAAGAATTCCTTGCAGTAGTGAGTGATCCCTAGGAGGTGGAGATCCGAGAGAATTATTCGATTTGTCCATTGCTAGATACGCCTTATGAAATCAGCCATGCTTTTAGTGGTTGAGCAGAATTCAGAGTCCAAGACAGAAAGACCAATCTTAGAACAGTGGGATTTTCTCCGCACCTAATACATAACAGGCTGGTGGGTATTCTAGGAGAATGCAACCTGAAATGCCTTACTAGGCCTCACTCTGCAAAGGTCATTATAAGGGAAGAAATGGAGCGAGAAGAGAATCAGGGGTAGCAAAGGACCCCAGCCAACAATACCTCTTTAAGCACGCTGCATGCAAGGTACTTTGTGTTTGCCTTTTCTTTGTTTCCTTTTACAGGTTACACAGCAAATGCATGGCAACAAGATAGAGCACAGGGTTATATATGGGCATTTGTGTGCTTTTGGAGAGCAGGTGAACGGTTGCCAGGATGTTGTACATTCTCCCTCTGTGCTTTTCCATCTAGCTCACAGTCGAAAGCTGTTAAGATGCATTGTAAGGCAACATTGTGAAATTAACCAAAGTGTGAGCACACATGCTTTGGCAACCTTGCTGAGACGAACAAATTTATTTCTCACCTGCTCCTCAGATCAGGTAACAGGTGAGAGAACATTCGCTCTTTCTGCTCGTCTTCATCAAGCTGCTTTTGTGCTACTTCAGAGGGGTAGCTCCCCTGTGACAAAACACATCCAGTAAGGTCTGCAACAGGGCCACAGTAACTTAGCAGGATGCCATTTGTCATCATAATCTTGCTGTGGTTATTTCTACCTCTTGGTATCAGTGTAGTTCTAAGACAGGCGACAGACCTTTAGAAGTTTCAGGCACCAGCTATCACTCCCCTTTTCCTTTGAGCAATGTGCACTCAAAATATTATTCTGAAAAGTAGCTGATCTTGTTTACGCCGTCAGCTATGCCTACAGCAGCAGGGTTTTGCCTGACTAAGAAGTGATTCTATTGATTTGCATCAAAAAAAAATCTCAGTGCAAAGGCTAGCTTTCCAGGATTACATTTCAGGAACACAACCCATGGAGAACCATCTAGAATGGATGGCAAAGTATGTCAACCGTGTGCTCAACTTCCCGGAAACAGGTTATTCTGCAACCCAGAATGATGCCGGTAGGGAGCATTCCTTCAGGAATTGCAGGCAAGCACTTGAATTTCCCTCCATTTCCCGTACCATTCCAGTACCAGCCTCCCCGGACAGGCGCCGGAATGTGGTGACTAGGGGCTTTTCACAGTAACTTCATTGAAGCCTACTCGTGACAATAAGCGATTTTCATTTCATTTTCATTTTCATTTATTTAAAAGCCAGGAAGATCACAGGGGGACATAACGTGCACAAATGTTTTTCTCTGTGAGTGCTGCTCGCTGGGATTACCTTCGATCTGGGCTGTCATTAAGCGAGCTTCCGTGTCGAGGGGAAAAGTCTGGAAAATTGCCCCCAAAATGTATTCACATAAATTAAAAGCACTTCATTCAGATTGTTCCAGTCCACGGAACCATACGAGTGTAATAAATAGGAACTATAACAATTTCAATTGTCCTTGAAATGATTGAAATAACAGAAGCAATCTGTTCAGCAACCTCAGTAACAATTAGCATGTGCTGAGAACTTGCTAAACTGAATAATTTCACACCTTATACAACAGGATCTCTTCACCATCTTTGCTCATTTTTACTTAGGTGACTATTCTGTGAGAGATGTTCTCTTGCAGCGTATCATTTTGATAGTTTACAGGGGAATGTACTTGCTGAATTAGTGATGTTTCTGTGCTCTGCTTTGCTCGGAGGAGGTTTGGCACCAGACACCCAGAATGCACTGGCATGTGGACATGCCCTGGCACTCATGAGCCAACCTCCCAGCAATGGGTGGATACCTCAGGTGAGCAGAAGGCTAAGGCAATAAACCCTGATTTTTAAAAAATCGGAAATGGAGCCCAAAGGTTGACCGATGGATAAATATTTCATCATTCTGCAACTTCCACTGCCAAGCTGGTGCCAAACGTTGTGCTTTGCATACCTTGGACTCAACTGGGAGGCCAAGATGGGGACTCTATAATTGGGCAGCCCAGGGTCTCCATAAATGTTTCCCAGGATTCCGCCATGGATCGGGCGCTCCTGTTCCTCCGCAGAATGTTAACACCACAAGGGAGACAACAGGTACGAGTGATCAGACCAACTCAGTTGACGAGAGAAAACGGGGTTTTCCAATAGTGGGAAGGACTTCATGTCAGCCATTGTCCACCTCAAGTTGGGCAGCTCTCACTGAGTAAGGTGCTGACTCCCGAAAGTGGGTGGTTGGAGCTTAAAGTCTTTGTTCAACAAGTGGACTGAATCCATCGCACCAGGAAAACTAAAGAAAAGATGTCAGTTCTTCAACTGGCAAATTGGAATGTCAAGGCCATGGGCACGGGGCTGATAGAATACTTGCAATTGGCTGATAATATGTACAAGACACCCTGATTAACCTGGAGCTTGAAAGGCTGGACATCGACAGACATAGTTTCCTGAAAAGAGACCAGACACAGAGAGCAGTTCACAGAACCGTACCAGCCTCCCCGGACAGGCGCCGGAATGTGGCGACTAGGGGCTTTTCACAGTAACTTCATTGAAGCCTACTCGTGACAATAAGCGATTTTCATTTTCAGAAGGAAAAACATAGCATGTTAATCTGGCAGGGGAAGAGTTCAGAGGATATGTGTGAACGAGATGTAGGATTTTCTGTAATGAACTCACTACTCTCAATGATACAACTCCAGAAAATGGTTCAGACTCTCTACATCCGCCTCTCAGCTCACATGAAGTCTATGCTGTAACACTGTGCGCTGCAGGTGGAAGTTCAGTTCAGGGGCTTGACAGAACTAGAACATAGAACATAGAACACTACAGCGCAGTACGGGCCCTTCGGCCCTCGATGTTGCGCCGACCTGTGAAACCATCTGAAGCCTATCTGACCTACACTATTCCATTTTCATCCATATGTCTATCCAGTGACCACTTAAATGCCCTTAAAGTTGGCGAGTCTACTACTGTTGCAGGCAGGGCGTTCCACACCCCTACTACTCTCTGAGTAAAGAAACTGCCTCTGACATCTGTCCTATATCTCTCACCCCTCAATTTAAAGCTATGTCCCCTCGTGTTGGTCATCACCATCCGAGGAAAAAGACTCTCACTGTCCACCCTATCAAACCCTCTGACTATCTTATATGTCTCTATTAAGTCACCTCTCAGCCTTCTCCTCTCTAACGAAAACAACCTCAATTCCCTGAGCCTTTCCTCGTAAGACCTTCCCTCCATACCAGGCAACATCCTAGTAAATCTCCTCTGAACCCTTTCCAAAGCTTCCACGTCCTTCCTATAATGTGGTGACCAGAACTGCACGCAGTACTCCAGGTGTGGCCGCACCAGAGTTATGTACAGCTGCAGCATGACCCTGTGGTTCCGAAACTCAATCCCCCTGCTTATAAAGGCTAGCACACCATATGCCTTCTTAACAGCCCTATTAACCTGGGTGGCAACTTTCAAGGATTTATGTACCTGGATGCCGAGATCTCTCTGTTCATCTACACTACCAAGAATCTTGCCATTAGCCCAGTACTCTGCATTCCTGTTACTCCTTCCAAAGTGAACCACCTCACACTTTTCCACATTAAACTCCATCTGCCACCTCTCAGCCCAGCTCTGCAGCTTATCTATGTCCCTCTGTATCCTATAACATCCTTCAGCACTATCCACAACTCCACCGACCTTCGTGTCATCTGCAAATTTACTAACCCATCCTTCTACACCCTCTTCCAGGTCATTTATAAAATGACAAACAGCAGTGGCCCCAAAACAGATCCTTGCGGTACACCACTAGTAACTGAACTCCAGGATGAACATTTGCCATCAACCACCACCCTCTGTCTTCTTTCAGCTAGCCAATTACTGATCCAAACCGCTAAATCACCTTCAATTCCATACTTCCTTATTTTCTGCAATAGCCTACCGTGGGGAACCTTATCAAACGCCTTACTGAAATCCATATACACCACATCAACAGCTTTACCCTGATCCACCTGTTTGGTCACCTTCTCAAAAAACTCAATAAGGTTTGTGAGACATGACCTACCCTTCACAAAACCGTGTTGAGTATCGCTAATCAACTTGTTCTTTTCAAGATGATTATAAACCCTATCTCTTATAACCTTTTCCAACATTTTACCCACAACCGAAGTAAGGCTCACAGGTCTATAATTACCAGGGTTGTCTCTACTCCCCTTCTTGAACAAGGGGACAACATTTGCTATCCTCCAGTCTTCCGGCACTATTCCTGTCGACAAAGACGACATAAATATCAAGAACAAAGGCTCTGCAATCTCCTCCCTGGCTTCCCAGAGAATCCTAGGATAAATCCCATCTGGCCCAGGGGACTTATCTATTTTGACATTTTCTAAAATTGCTAACACCTCCTCCTTTTGAACCTCAATTCCATCTAGCCTGGTCGACTGAACCTGAGTGTTCTCCTCGACAACATTGTCTTTCTCCAGTGTAAACACTGACGAAAAATATCCATTTAATGCTTCCCCTATCTCCTCTGATTCCACACACAACTTTCCACTACTATCCTTGATTGGCCCTAATCTTACTCGAGTCATTCTTTTGTTCCTGATATACCTATAGAAAGCCTTAGGGTTTTCCTTGATCCTATCCGCCAACGACTTTTCGTGTCCTCTCCTCGCTCTTCTTAACTCTCCCTTTAGGTCCTTCCTGGCTAACTTGTAACTCTCAAGTGCCCTAACTGAGCCTTCATGTCTCATCCTAACATAAGCCTTCTTCTTCCTCTTGACAAGTGCTTCAACTTCCTTAGTAAACCACGGCTCCCTTGCTCGACAACTTCCTCCCTGCCTGACAGGTACATACTTATCAAGGACACGCAGTAGCTGTTCCTTGAAAAAGCTCCACATTTCGATTGTACCCATCCCCTGCAGTTTCCTTCCCCATCCTATACCTCCTAAATCTTGCCGAATAGCATCATAATTGCCTTTCCCCCAGCTATAATTCTTGCCTTGCGGTATATACCTATCCCTGCCCATTGCTAAAGTAAACATAACCGAGTTGTGATCACTATCACCAAAGTGCTCACCTACATCTAAATCTAACACCTGGCCGGGTTCATTACCCAGTACCAAATCCAATGTGGCCTCGCCCCTTGTTGGTCTGTCTACATACTGTGTCAGAAAACCCTCCTGCACACACTGCACAAAAACTGACCCATCTATAGTACTCGAACTATAGTATTTCCAGTCAATATTTGGAAAGTTAAAGTCCCCCATAACAACTACCCTGTTACTCTCGCTCCTGTCAAGAATCATCTTTGCAATCCTTTCCTCGACATCTCTGGGACTATTCGGAGGTCTATAGACAACTCCCAACAGGGTGACCTCTCCTCTACTGTTCCTAACCTCGGCCCATACTGCCTCAGTAGACGAGTCCTCAAGCGTCCTTTCTACCGCCGTAATACTTTCCTTGATTAACAATGCCACACCCCCCCCTCTTTTACCATCTTCTCTGTTCTTACAGAAACATCTAAATCCTGGAACCTGCAATAACCATTCCTGTCCCTGCTCTACCCATGTCTCCGAAATCGCCACAACATCGAGATCCCAGGTACCAACCCATGCTGCAAGCTCACCCACCTTATTCCGGATGCTCCTGGCGTTGAAGTAGACACACTTCAAACCAGCGTCCTGCTTGCCGGTACCCTCTTTCGAACTTTTAACCCTATCCCTGACCTCACTACTCTCAACATCCTGTACACTGGGACTACAATTTAGGTTCCCATCCCCCTGCTATCAACCCTTAAGTCAGAACATTTTCACCTACTGGGGTATTTCAATCAGAGTGTGTGGAGACCATGACGCATGCACCTCCTGCCTTGGACAACATTCATAGAAACATACATAGAAAGTAGAAGCAGGAGGAGGCCATTCGGCCCTTTGAGCCTGCTCTGCCATTCATTATGATCATGGCTGGTCATCAAGTTCAATACCCTGATCCGCTTTTCCCCCATATTCCATGATTCCTTTAGCCCCTTGAGCTATATCTAATTGCTTATTGAAATTACACACTGGGCGCGATTCTCCGCAAATGCGGCGAGTCGTAAAGGCTGCCGTGAAACTGGCCGTGTTTCACGGCAGCCTCCGCGCCCCCTCCCGGGACCTGATTCTCCCCCCCGGGCGGGGCTAGCAGCGCGGCCCCGTGAAGCACGGCATCGCGGGCTTAGCGACCGTCGCTAAGCCTACACGCCAAGCGTCACGGCGGCTGACGCGCACGATGACGTCAGCCGCGCATGCGTGGGTTGGACGGCTCCGACCCGCGCATGCGCGGATGACGTTATCACGCACATGCGTCAAACCCGCGCATGAGCGGGCCGTCATGCCGCTCAGCCGCCCCACGGACTGATCCTGCGGGGCGGCGGAGGAACAAATAGTGCGCGTGTATCGGACCCGCTGCCCGCTATCGGTGCCCACCGATCGCAGGCCCATGGCACCCTTGGCACGGCCGTGGTGCGGCTGTGCCAATTGGTGCCATGGTTGTCCAGGACGGCACTTTGCGGCCGTTTTCACGAACGGTGAGAGCAGGTGTGTTTGCGTTCGTGAAAACGGCCGTAAAGGCCTGGGAACTCGGCCCATCGGCCTGGGGAGAATCGCTGTTCGCCGTAAAAAACGACGAGCAGCGATTCGTGTTGTGGGGCGGCCGTTGGGGAGAATAGCGGGAGGGCGGGAAAAATGTCGGGAAGGCCCTCCCGCTATTCTCCGACCCGTCGTGGGCAGCGGAGAATCGCGCCCAATATTTTCGCTTCAACTACTTTTGTGGTAGTGAATTCCACAGATTCACCACTCTCTGGGTGAAGATTTTTCTCCTCACCTCAGTCCTAAAATGTTTCCCCCTTATCCTCAAATTATGACCCCGAGTCCTGGACTCCCCACCGTCAGGAACATTCTTTCTGAATCTAATCTGTCTAATCATAAGCGATAGACAGCATGGTTTTGTGAAGGGGAGGTTGTGTCTTACTAACTTGATCAAGTTTTTTAAAGAGGTGACAAAGATGATTGATGAGGGAGGGCTGTAGATGTTGTTTACATGAACTTCAGTAAAGTCTTTGACAAAGTGCCTTATGACAGACTGGGACAACAGGTGAAGTCACACGGGATCAGAGGTCAGGTGATAAGATGGATACAGAACTGGTTCGGTCACAGAAGGCAGAGGGTAGCAGTGGAAGGGTGTTTTTCTGAATGGAAGGTTGTGACTAGTGGTGTTCCACAGGGATCTGTGCTGGGGCCTCTGTTGTTTGTAGTGTACATAAACAATTTAGAGGAAAATGTAGCCGGTCTGATTAGTAAGTTCGCGGATGACACCAAAGTTGGTGGAGTGGCAGATAGTGTTGAGGATTGTCAGAGGATGCAGCAGGACATGGGTAGGTTGGAGACATGGGCAGAGAAATGGCAAATGGAGTTTAATCCGGACAAATGTGAGGTAATACATTTTGGTAGGTCTAACATAGACAGGAACGGTACCATAAATGACAAAACTCTTTGGAATATAGAGGGCGGCAGGGTGGCGCAGTGGGTTAGCATTGCTGTCTCACGGCGCCAAGATCCCAGGTTTGATCCCAGCTCTGGGTCACTGTCCATGTGGAGTTTGCACAATCTCCCCGTGTTTGCATGGGTTTCACCCACAGAACCCAAAGATGTGCAAGGTAGGTGGATTGGCCATGTTAAATTGCCTTTTAGTTGCAAAAATTGAATTGGGCACTCCAATTTTTTTTTTAAAAAGGAATATAGAAAGTCAGAGAGATCTGAGCGTGCAGGTCCACCGATCTTTGAAGGTGGCAACACAAGTGGACAAGATAGTCAAGAAAGCATACAGAATGCTTGCCTTCATTGGACGGGGCATCGAGTATAAAAACTGGCAAGTCATGCTACAGTTATATGGAACCTTGGTCAGGCCACACTTGGGATATTGCACACAATTCTGGTCGCCACACTACCAGAAAGATGTGGAGGCTTTGGAGAAGTTGCAGAGGAGGTTTACCAAGACGTTGCCTGGTCTGGAGGGTGTTAGCTCTGTGCAGAACTTGAATAGACTCCGACTGTTTTCATTAGAAACACGGTGGTTGAGGGGTGACCTGATAGAGGTCTACAAGATTATGAGGGGCATGGATAAAGTGGATGGGCAGGTGCTCTTTCTCAGGGCGGAGGGGTCAGTCACCAGGGGCATAGGTTCAAAGTCCATGGGGCAAAGTTTAGAGGAGATGTACAAGGCAGATTTTTTACGCAGAGGGTGGTGTGCCTGGAACACATTGCCAGGGGAGGTTATGGAAGCAGATACATTAACGGCGTTCAAAAGTCATCTTGAGAAGCACATGGATAGGATGGGTATAGAGGGATACAGCATAAGGAAGTGCTGGGTATTTTGGCAAAGGTTGGTATCATAACCGGTGCAGGCTTGGAGGGCCATAGGGCCTGTTGTATTGTTCTTTGTTCTACCTGTTAGAAATTGATAAGTTTCTATGAGATCCCCCTCACTCTTCTCCAATGAATATAATCCTAACCCATTTACTCTCTCCACATATGACAGTCTCGCCATCCCAGGAATCAGCCTGGTAAACTTTCGCTACACTACCTCCATAGTAAGAACTGCACACAATACTTAAGGTTCGACCTCACAAATGCCCAATACAATTGTAATAAAACATCCCTATTCCAATACTCAAATCCTCTCCATAAGACCATAAGACCATAAGACATAGGAGCGGAAGTAAGGCCATTCGGCCCATCAAGTCCACTCCACCATTCAATCATGGTTGATTTCAACTCCATTTACCCGCTCTCTCCCCATAGCCCTTAATTCCTCGAGAAATCAAGAATTTATCAATTTCTGTCTTAAAGACACTCAATGTCCCGGCCTCCACCGCCCTCTGTGGCAATGAATTCCACAGACCTACCACTCTCTGGCTGAAGAAATTTCTCCTCATCTCTGTTCTAAAGTGACTCCCTTTTATTCTAAGGCTGTGCCCCCGCGTCCTAGTCTCCCCTGCTAATGGAAACAACTTCCCTACGTCCATCCTATCCAAGCCATTCATTATCTTGTAAGTTTCTATTAGATCTCCCCTCAACCTCCTAAACTCCAATGAATATAATCCCACGATCCTCAGACGTTCATCGTATGTTAGGCCTACCATTCCTGGGATCATCCGTGTGAATCTCCGCTGGACCCGCTCCAGTGCCAGTATGTCCTTCCTGAGGTGTGGGGCCCAAAATTGCTCACAGTATTCTAAATGGGGCCTAACTAGTGCTTTATAAAGCCTCAGAAGTACATCCCTGCTTTTATATTCCAAGCCTCTTGAGATAAATGACAACATTACATTTGCTTTCTTAATTATGCTATGAAAGCCAACATACTATTTGCCTTCTTTACTGCCTGCTGTACCTGTGCGCTTACTTTCAATGACTGATGCACGAGGACACCAAGGCCTCGCTGAGTATCTACCTCTCTCAATTTACACCCATTCATATAATAATTTGCCTTCCTATTTTTGCTACCACATTATACTGCATCTGCCATGCTTGTGCCCACTCACTCAGCCAGTCCAAATCCCGCTGAAGCATCTCTGCATCCTGCTCACAGTTCACCCTCCCACCCAATTTTGTGTCATTTGCAAATTTGGAATGACTACATTTAGTTCCCTCATCCAAATCATTAATATATAATGTGAACAATTGGGGTCCTAGCACAGATCCCTGCGGTACCCCACTAGTCACTGCCTGCCAATCGTAAAAAGACCCATTTATTCCAACTTTTTACTTCCTGTCTGCCAACCAGACAGGGCGGCACAGTAGCACATTGCTTAGCACTGTTGCTTCACAGCGCCAGGGCCCCGTGTTTGATTCCCGGCTTGGGTCACTGTCTATGCGGAGTCTGCACCTTCTCCCTGTGTCTGCGTGGGTTTTTTCCGGTTGCTCCAGTTTCCTCACACAAGTTCTGAAAGATGTACTGTTGGTAATTTGGACATTCTGAACTCTCCCTCTGTGTACCCGAACAGGTGCCAGAATGTGGCAACTAGGGGCTTTTCACAGTAACTTCATTGCGGTGTTAATGCAAGCCAATTTATGACAATAAAGATGATAAAAAAACAGATTTCTATCCATCTCAAAACACCACCCACAATCCCATGCACTTTAACTTTACATATTAATCTGCTATGTGAGACCGTGTCGAAAGCTTTCTGAAAGTTTAAATAAATCACATCCACAGGGTCTCCCTGGTCAACTCTACTAGTTACATCTTCAAAGAATTCCAATAGATTTTTGAGCATGATTTCCCTTCATAAATTCATGCTGACTTTGTCTGATTATCATAGAATTTATTGTGGAGAAGGAGGCCATTTGGCCCATCGAGTCTGCACCGGCCCTTGGTTGCTTTCCAAATGATGTGCTATGAAATCCTTGATAACGGACTCTAACAACTTCCCCACCACCGATGTTAGGCTCACTGATCTATAGTTTGCTGTTTTCTCTCTAGCTCTCTTTTTGAATAGCGCGGTTATATTCGCTACCCTCCAGTCTGTGGGAACCATTCTAGAGACCAAAGAAATTTGGAAAATAACCACTAATGGATCTACTATTTCCAGGGCTACTTTCTTACGTACGCTGGGATGAAGATTATCGGGCCCTGCATATTCATCCGCCTTCAATCCCATTCATTTCCCTAAAACCATGGGCTGGATTCTCCGAGCCTCCGCACCAAAATCTCGTTCGGGGCGGGGACAGAGAATGGGCGATCTGCGGGAACCGTGGCTGGTCACCGGAGAATCGCTCACAAATCGTGCGCATGTAGTCTATGCAGCACGAGAGAGGCCCCCCTCCCACGATTCACCGAGGGTAAGTGGCTGCCCTAGTGGGGGCCAGGGTGATCCTTCACCGGGGGGGGGCTCAAAGATGGCCAGGCAAGCGATTGGGTGGCATCCATTGGGCGCGCGCGATCTCAGGAGGACCTATTTCTTCCATCACAGTGTGCGATGCGAGTCTGCCATGTCACACGGGCCAGCTGCCACAGGCCGCCGCCGCGCGCATGCGCAAACTCCTGACCGGAAGTGCAGGGCCCCGTATCCGCAGCCAGAGCTGCGAGGAACACTCCAGGGCCCTGCCAGCCCTCTGCAGATGGGGGAAATCGCTCGGGAAATTCTTAAGGAAAGCCCAGAGTGACACGCCAGAGTTTTGACGCTGGCGTGGGGACATAGCGCCATTTTTGGAGAATTCAGCCCCATTTCTTTACTGATACTAATTTCCTTCAGCTCCTTACTAAAACCTGTGTTTCTCAGAACTTCTGGTGCATTATTCATGCCTTCCTTTGTGAAAACAGAAGCAAAGTATGAATTTAGTTCCTCGACCATTTCTTTGTTCCCCATTATGAATTCCCCCGTTTCTGACTGTAAGGGACCTATATTCGTTTTTATCAATCTTTTTCTCTATACATACCTATAGAAACTTTTAGTCAGTTTTTATGTTCCCCGCTAGCTATTTTCCCCTTAATAAATCCCTTGGTCCACCTTTGCTGAATTTTAAACTGCTCCCAATCCTCAGGTCTATTACTTTCTCTTGCGAACTTGTAAAGCCTCTTCTTTGAATCTTATACGGACTCTAATTTCCCTTGTAAGCCATGGTCCCTTTTCTACTCTTGTTCCAAATAGAAATAAACAACTTTTGGAGTTCACCCATTCGTTCCTTGAATGCCTTCCATTGCCTGTCCACTGTCCTTCCTTTCAGTAATGTTTCCCATCCATCATAGCCAACTCATGTCTCACACCATCACAGTTACTTTATTGAGATTCAGGACCCTAGTCTTAGAATCACCTACCTCACTATCCACCATGATAAAGAATTCCATCATATTATGGTCACTCATCCCCAAGGGTTCTCTCCCAACTAGGTTGCCAACTAACCCTTTCTCATTGCACAACATCCAGTATGTTGAGGAACCAACACCGGAACAGGCATCTTGGACTGGATGTTGTGCAATGAGAAAGGATTAGTTGGCAACCTAGTTAGGAAGGCAAATTATTGACTGGCTCCGGGGGATAAACTTAAACTGGCTGGAGATCTTTAAGATTGAAGGAGGAGGGGCAGCAGGGTGGCGCAGTGGGTTAGCCCTGCTGCCTCATGGCGCCGAGGTCCCAGGTTCGATCCTGTCTCTGGGTCACTGTCTGTGTGGAGTTTGCACATTCTCCCCGTGTTTGCGTGGGTTTTATGCTGACAACCCAAAGATGTGCAGGGTAGGTGGATTGGCCAGGCTAAATTGCCCTTAATTGGAAAAAATATGAATTGAGTACTCTAAATTTATTTTTTAAAAGATTGAAGGAGGAGGCCCGAATGAGGCCTTAATGAAATATCATGAAATATTCCAAGAAAAACTTGGAAATATTAAAGGATTATAAGCTAGAATCCATATAGCTTCGGAAACTACATGGAGGTTTTTCAGACAAGGTCATGCTTTATGTGTTAGTGGAAAACTTGAAACAGAATTGTGGCGATTGGAAGATCTGGGCATCATCAAACCGGTACAATTTTCTGAGTGGGCTGCATCCATCGTAATGAAACCCAAGACAATCAGAATTTGTGGAGATAATAAGTTAATGTGGATGAGGCTGTGAAGTTGGATAGGTACCCCATACCCAAAACCCACGCAGATATGGGGAGAACATGCAGACTCTGCACAGACAGTGACCCAAGCCGGGTATCGAACCTGGGACCCTGGGGCTGTGAAGCAATTGTGCTAACCCTGTAGCTAGTGGTGTTCCGCAGGGATCAGTGATGGGAGAGATTGGTGGAGTTGCTGATAGTGTTGAGGATTGTCAGAGGATTGTCAGAGGATACAACAGGATATAGATAGATTGGAAACTTGGGCACAGAAATGGCAGATAAAGTTTAATCCAGATAAATATGAATAGATGCATTTTGGAGGATCAAATCTAGTTATGAATTATACTGTAAATGGCAGATCCCTTAGGAACATTAACATGCAGAGGGATCTGGACATGCAGGTCCACAGTTCCCTAAAGGTGGCAACACGGGTGGCCTCGGTGATTAAGAAGGCTTAGAGCATGCTTGCCTTCATCAGCCGGGACATTGAGTACAGGAGTTGGGAAATCATGTTGCAGCTATATATGGTTAGGCTGCACTTGGAGTATTGCGTGCAGTTCTGGTCACCACATTATCAGAAGGACGTGGAAGTTTTGGAGAGAGTGCAAAGAAGGTTCACCAGGATGTTGTCTGGTCTCAAGGGTGTTGGTTATGAGGAGAGGTTGAATAAACTAGGATTGTTTTCACTGGAAAAATGCAGGGAGAGGGAAGACCTGATGGAGATCTACAAAATGGTGAGAGGCATGTCACAATTGCCACAATTCCAAGGATGGGAGTGTTAATTACAAGGGGTCACAGGTTCAAATTGAGGGGGAAAGTTTAAGAGAGATGTGCAGGGTAGGTTTTTCACGCAGATTGGTGGGTGCCTGGGGCGCACTGCCAGAGGATGTGGTGTAAGCAGGCACATTAGCAACAGTTTTAAAAAAAATAATTTTATTCAAATTTTTGCATAATACCAACAACAAAAAGACATAATTTTCTTTTTACAAAGAACAGAAAGAACAGTCCCCCCCCCCCCCCCCCCCCCCAACGCATACACAGCGGAAGAGATAAACTAACACCCATCATTCCCCCAAAACATCTGCCCGTCCCTTCAATAGACAAGACAGGACCCCTGCACTGATCCCCTTAGGGCAAATTTCACCTTCTCTAGCTTGAGAAACCCTGCCATGTCGTTGACCCAGGTCTCCACGCTTGGGGGCCTCGCGTCCTTCCACTGAAGAAGAATCCTCCGCCGGGCTACCAGGGACGCAAAGGCCAGAACACCGGCCTCTTTCGCCTCCTACAGTCCCGGCTCCTCCGCAACCCCAAAAACTGCGAGCCCCCAGCCCGGATTGACCCTGGATCCTACCACCCTTGACTACGTCCCTGCCACGCCCTTCCAAAATTCCTCCAATGCTGGACATGCCCAGAACATATGGGCATGATTTGCTGGGCTCCCAGAGCACCTAATACACCTGTCCTCACTCCCAAAGAAACATTAGCAACAATTAAGAGGCATCTGGATGGATGCATGAATAGGGAGAAAATAGAAGGATAAGGACCGAGTAAGGGCAGAAGATTTTTTAAAATCAGGGCATCATGATCGACACAGGCTTGGATGGCCGAAGGGCCTGTTGTTTGTTATTTGTTCTCTGTTCTCTTTGTTTTCTTTGTTCTTTGTTCTCTTTGTTCTTTGATGCCCTGATTGGAGGATCCACTGAGGAGGAACATGCAATTCTGGATGAAGTTTTAAAGAGGTTCCAGGAAGCAGGAGTGTACCTGAAGAGAGAAAAGCACATCTTTCAGGAGAATGAGACGGTTTATCCCGGATGCAGAGTGGATGCTCAAAGGCTGCACCCAATGGAAGATAAAGAGAGAGCCTTTAAAGAAGCACCAGCCCCTAACAACATCTCAGAGTTCTCTTTTCAGAATGTTAACTACTACGGAGGGTTCCTCCCTCACCTATCAAAGTTGCGAGCTCAACATGTGTTGAAGAAGCGTCAAAAATGGAACTGGAGTATCTACAAAAAGCTTTCAATCAAGTGAAGCACTCAGCAATCACTTCAATCTTCAAGTTCGCTAGTACATTTTGATACAAAAAAATAGTGCTTACATGAGGGGAGGCATTCTCCCTCCCCCCCCCCCCCCCCGCCCGCCGGGTGGAAGAAGCGGCGGGGCGCTGCGTGATTCGCGCCACGCCATCCCGAACCCCGCAAGCGATTCTCCCACCCCCCCCGAAACCAGCGGCGTGCGAATCGTGCCGGACCTCTCGGAGAATTGCCGCAAACAGCGAGCGCCGAATCTCCGGCCCGGATGGCCGAGCGGCCGCACGTAAACGGCCTCGTCCCGCCGGTGCCGTCCACATCTGGTCGCTGCCGGTGGGTACTCATCGCGAAGGCTTGAGGAGCGGCCTGTGGGGGGGTGAGTGGGGCTCCATTCCCGGGGTGCGGCCTCCAATGGGGTCTGGCCCGCGATCGGGGCTCACCGATCGGCAGGCCGGCCTCTCCCCCCCGGGCCCACTTCCTTGCATGACCGGCCCCAGAACCCTGGCGCCATGTTAGTGAGGGGCCAGAGCGCTCCGTGAGGTTACCACGCATGCATCGATTGGCGCCGGCGTCACTGCGCATGTCATCGTTGGCGCCGGCGCAACTGCGCTTGCGCGGATCCTGCAGCGCCCAGTGCGCGCTGGGATCTGCGGCTGGAGTGTCGCAAACCACTCCAGTGCCGTGCTGGCCCCCTGTCGGGGCCAGAATTCGACGTGGGAGCGGCCTGTTCACGCCATCATAAAACGCGACAGCGTTTGCGACGGCGTGGACACTCTGCCTCCATTTCGGAGAATCCCACCCGAGATACTTCACCATATGGAGTTGGGGCCGCACTATCCCATGTAATGGAAGACGGAATATGTGTCAAGAACTTTAGCTAATGCGGAATGGGGATATTCACAGATAGAAAACGAATTAAGAAATTTCACCAATATGCATCTGGCCTTCACTTCATCATTATTACAGTTCATAAGTTGCGTTTAGGACTTTTCAAACAAGACAAGGTGTTACCCCCAAAAGCGACCCAAATTCAGCAGTGGATGTTTTTCCTAGCAGCCCATGAGTATACTTTTGAGCAATGGCTAGGGGCTCAGATAACCAATGCAAATACCTTGGATCGCCTTACATTGCCTGAAAGAACGCCAACCCCCTTAGTACTGCAAGAGATTGTGATGGTCTCAGCTTTATGGATTCCTTCCCCATCACAGCAAGTCAAATATTGGACTGACAGGGACCCTTTGTTGTCAAAGATCAAGAAGAGGAGATGCCGGCGTTGGACTGGGGAGAACACAGTGAGAAGTCTTACAACACCAGATTAAAGTCCAACATGTTTGTTACAAATTACTAGCTTTTGGAGCACTGCTCCTTCCTCAGGATCTGAGGAACATCCTGTTCGACTTTAATCTGGTGTTGTAAGACTGTGTCAAAGACTTCTTACTGGTGGGCCTTTGTGCGGGCCGAGAAGTTGGACTCTGACTGAGGGTCGGAGGTTTGTAAATAACTGAGTTAACTTTTGGTGGGAAGGGTCTCTGTTTTATGCTGTTTCATGCTGTTTTAAGCTGGCTGTGTGCTGTTTCTGGGGCGGGTGGGGTGCTGTCTTTTTTCCGGGGGCGGAGTCGGGCAGAGGGAAAGCGGATTTTTCTTCTGTTTCCCGCGCTGAGGGTGGATGGGGGCGGGGTCGGAGCTGAGAAGCGCGGGCTTTTTTCCCGCGCAAGAGCAGGAGGGGGAGGAGGAGGGTCTGCTGATGGGTCTGGAGGAGGAGGAGTAGGCCCACGTTGGGAGGGGTCGGAGGTGTGGCGGGAGCTGCCGGGGTCAGCAGAAGTTAGCTGGTTCATGGGAGTGCTACGGAGGGAGTAACGCGGCTGGGAGGAGTCCTAGCCTGGGGAGGGGAGGAGATGGGGAGATGGGGGGTGGGGGGGGGGGGTACCGGGTTGCTGCTGAAATGGCCAAGCAGGAGCTGGAGTATGCAGGGGGGGGGGCCGGGGTGGGAGCTTGCCGCCGTGGGGAACGGGCCAAGCGGGGGGCGCTGGTCTGGGGCGGGCAGGGGACGGGTTATGGTTAGTCGGCAGGGGAGGGGGGCAGAGAGCCCTCTGATCCGGCTGATAACTTGGAATGTGAGGGGGCTGAATGGGCCAGTCAAACGAGCCCGGGTGTTTACGCACCTTAAGGGGCTGAAGGCGGACGTGGCTATGCTCCAGGAGACGCACCTGAAGGTGGCGGACCAGGTTAGACTGAGGAAGGGCTGGGTAGGCCAAGTGTTTCATTCGGGGCTGAATGCAAAAAATTGGGGGATGGCGATACTGGTGGGAAAAAGGGTGTCGTTTGAGGCGTCAAAGGTGGTGGCTGACAGTGGAGGGAGGTATGTGATGGTGAGCGGCAAGTTGCAAGGGGAGCGGGCTGTGCTGGTGAATGTCTATGCCCCAAATTGGGACGATGCGGGTTTTATGCGGCGCATGTTGGGCCACATTCCGGATCTAGAGACGGGGGGGCTTGATACTAGGGGGGGGACTTTAACACGGTGCTGGATCCCCCATTGGATCGATCAATGTCCAGGACGGGCAGGAGGCCCGCGGCGGCTAAGGTGTTGAGGGGGTTGATGGACCAGATGGGAGGGATGGATCCGTGAAGGTTCGCGAGGCATTGGGCCAGGGAGTATTCATTTTTTTCCCACGTGCATAAAGCCTATTCCCGGATCTATTTTTTTGTCCTGAGCAGGGGGCTGATTTCGAGAGTGGAGGATGCCGAGCATTCGGCCATAGTCATTTCGGACCACGCCCCGCACTGGGTAGACCTTGGGCTGGGGGAGGAGAGGGACCAGCGCTCGCTCTGGCGCCTGGAGGTGGGACTGCTGACGGATGAGAAGGTGGGCGGGCGGGTTCGGGGTGTATCAAGAGGTACTTAGAGGCCAATGGGAATGGGGAGGTCTGGGTGGGGACGGTTTGGGAGGCATTGAAGGCGGTGATTAGAGGGGAGTTGATTTCCATCCGAGCCCATAGGGAGAGGGGAGAGCAAGGAGAGAGGAAGAGGTTGGTGGGGGAGATGGTGAGGGTGGACAGGAGATACGCGGAGGCTCCGGAGGAGGGACTGTTGAGGGAGCGATGTAACCTTCAGGCCAGGTTCGACTTGCTGACCACCGGAAAGGCGGAAGCTCAGTGGAGGAAGGCACAGGGAGCGGTGTACGAATATGGGGAGAAGGCGAGTAGGATGCTGGCGCATCAGCTTCGTAAGCGTGACGCGGCCAGGGAGATTGGTGGAGTGACAGATAGGGGAGGCAATGTTGTGCGAAGGGGGTGGACATTAATGGGGTCTTCAGGGACTTTTATGGGGAATTGTACCGGTCCGAGCCCCCGGTTGGTGGGGGGGGGGGGGGGGGGGGGGGGGGGGGGGGGAATGGGGCGCTTTTGGACAGGCTGAGATTTCCGAAGCTGGAGGGGAGACATGTGGAGGGGCTGGGGGCGCCGATTGAGCTGGAGGAGCTGGTCAAGGATGGTAGCATTGTGGACAGCGCAATTGCTTCACAGCTCCAGGGTCCCAGGTTTGATTCCGGCTTGGGTCACTATCTGTGCGGAGTCTGTACATCCTCCCCGTGTGTGCGTGGGTTTCCTCCGGGTGCTCCAGTTTCCTCCCACAGTCCAAAGATGTGCAGGTTAGGTGGATTGGCCATGATAAATTGCCCTGAGTGTCCAAAATTGCCCTTAGTGTTGGGTGGGGTTACTGGGTTATGGATGGAGGTGTTGACCTTGGGTAGGGTGCTCTTTCCAAGAGCCGGTGCAGACTCGATGGGCCGAATGGCCTCCTTCTGCACTGTAAATTCTATATCTATGTAAGTCGGGGATGCAGTCGGGGAAGGCGCCGGGGCCGGATGGGTTTCCGGTTGAATTTTACAAAATGTATGCAGACCTGCTGGGCCCCCTGTTGGTCCGGACCTTTAACGAGGCAAGGGAGGGGGGGGTGGGGGGGGGGCTTTGCCCCCAACTATGTCACGGGCGCTGATTTCCTTGATCCTTAAACGGGACAAGGACCCCCTACAGTGTGGATCATATAGGCCGATCTTGCTGTTATATGTGGATGCCAAGCTGTTGGCAAAGATCTTGGCCACAAGGATAGAGGACTGTGTGCCGTGGGTCATTCATGGGGACCAGACGGGGTTTGTGAAGGGAAGGCAGCTGAACACCAATATACGTAGGCTTCTGAACGTTATCATGATGCCGGCGGTAGGAGGGGAGGCGGAGATAGTGGTAGCATTAGACACGGAGAAGGCCTTTGATAGGGTTGAGTGGGGATACTTGTGGGAGGTGCTGGAAAGGTTTGGGTTCGGGGAGGGGTTTGTCAGTTGGGTGTGGCTGTTATATGAGGCCCCGATGGCGAGCGTGGCCACGAATAGGAGGAGATCGGAGTACTTTCGGTTGTACCGGGGGACGAGACAAAGAGACTCTTTGCGTTGGCAATTGAGCCCCTGGCCATGGCGTTGAGGGAGTCGAGGAATTGGAGGGGTCTGGTGCGGGGTGGGGAGGAGCACCGAGTGTCGTTATACACAGATGACTTGTTGCTATATGTGGCGGACCCAGTGGGGGGAATGCCGGAGGTGATGAAGATTCTCAGGGACTTTGGGGACTTCTCAGGGTATAAGCTCAACCTGGGTAAGAGTGAGCTGTTCATTGTGCACCCGGGGGATCAAGAGGAGGGGATTGGTAGGCTCCCACTGAAAAGGGCAGGGAGGAGCTTTCGGTACCTGGGAGTCCAGGTGGCTAGGAGCTGGGGGGCCCTTCACAAACTTAACCTCACTAGGCTGGTGGAGCAAATGGAGGAGGAGTTTAAAAGATGGGACATGTTGCCGCTGTCGCTGGCGGGCAGGGTGCAGTCCGTCAAGATGACGGTGCTCCTGAGGTTTTTGTTCCTGTTCCAGTGCCTCCCCATCCTTATCCCGAAGGCCTTTTTTAGGAGGGTCAACAGGAGTATTACGGGATTTGTATGGGTGCATGGGACTCCGAGGGTGAGAAGGGTGTTTTTGGAGCAGGGCAGAGATAGGGGGGGCTGGCGTTGCCCAACCTCTGTAGGTACTATTGGGCTGCCAACGCAGCGATGGTGCGTAAGTGGGTAATGGATGGGGCAGGGGCAGCATGGAAGAGGATGCAGATGGCGTCCTGCGTGGACTCGAGCCTGGAGGCGCTGGTAACGGCGCCATTGCCGCTCCCCCCAACGAGGCATACCACGAGCCCGGTGGTGGCGGCTACCCTCAAAATTTGGGGGCAATGGAGACGGCATAGGGGGGAGGTGGGGGGCTCAATGGAGTCCCCGATACGGGGTAACCACCGGTTTGTTCCAGGGAGCATCGATGGTGGGTTTCTTGGCTGATACAGGGTAGGTATTAGGAGGTTGAGGGACCTGTTTGTGGATGGGAGGTTTGCGAGCCTGGGTGAGTTAGAGGGGAAGTTTGGGCTCCCCCAGGGAACATGTTTAGGTACATGCAGGTTAGGGTGTTGGCCAGGTGGCAGGTGGAGGGGTTCCCTCTGCTGCCCCCACGTGGGGTACGGGACAGGGTGCTCTCAGGGGTGTGGGTTGGAGGGGGGAGGATTTCGGACATGTACCACGTCATGCAGGAGGTGGATGAGGCCTCGGTGGGGGAGCTGAAGGGTAAATGGGAGGAGGAGCTGGGTGAGGAGATTAAGGAGGGGACGTGGGCGGATGCCCTGGAGAGAGTGAATTCCTCCTCTTCCTGTGCGAGGCTTAGCCTCATACAGTTCAAGGTGCTGCACAGGGCCCACATGACTGGGACGAGGATGAGTAGGTTTTGTGGGGGCGAAGACAGGTGTGCCTGGTGCTCGTGGAGCCCGGCGAACCACGGCCATATGTTTTGGGCATGCCCAGCGCTGGGGGAATTCTGGAAGGGGGTAGCAGGGACAGTGTCGAGGGTGGTAGGATCCAGGGTCAAGCCAGTCTGGGGGCTCGCAATTTTTGGGGTTGCAGTGGAGCCGGGAGTGCAGGAGGTGAAAGAGGCCGGTGTCCTGGCCTTTGCGTCCCTAGTAGCCCGGCGGAGGATTTTGCTTCAATGGAAGGATGCGAGGCCCCCAAGCGTGGAGGCCTGGATCAATGATATGGCGGGGTTCATCAAATTGGAGAGGGTGAAATTTGCACTGAGGGGATCAGTACAGGGGTTCTTTAGGCGGTGGCAGCCTTTCCTGGACTTCCTGGCATAACGGTAGGAAAATAGGCCGGCAGCAGCAGCAACCCGGGGGGGGAGAGGGAGGGAGTGAGAGGAGGGGGGGGGGGTGGGTTTGTTGCGGGGGAAGGGAGAAATGTGTATGTGTTTATTGAATATGCCGGGTGCTTATCTATTTCTTCTGTTTGCAGTTACTGGGGGGGGGGGGTTTGGTTTTGGGGGTTATTGTGTTTTTTCTTCTTGTTGTTAATATGGTTTTCTTGTTTCCCGATGGCGTGGGGCTCCCCCACAATGGGAAACACCATTGACCAATGGAGAAACCCACCCCTCGCACAGCGGGACGGAGAATCTTGCCTCTTTTCTCCCAATCAGAGAATCCTGCGCCGTGTGTCAATGATTACTGGTTACAACTTAGCCAGAATGTCCAGGCGACCTTCAACAGAGGGAATGTCAGGGTCATTTATGAAGGGATTAAAATGGCAACAGGTCCATCAGCAAAGAAAATGGCTCCATTGATAACAAAGGCAGGGGAGGTCATCACCTACTGCAATGAACAGTTGGAGAGATGGATGAGGCACATAACGAGTCCTGCTCCAGGGAAGACACTATCACTGAAGAAGTTCCAGTTACCGAAGAAGTTCCAGTCAGCATAAAAAGGCTGGCCGTCAGGGCAGAGCTGGATATCAAACCCACTGCGCAGGAACTTAGCAAAGTTATTGACTCGTGGGTAAAGATCCAGGTGCTGATGCTGCCTGAACTGATTAACAAGAGCAGCATCTGCATGAACGTCTCGATTTCTGCTGGAGGGAGGGGGCATGATGCAAAGATTGTGACCATATACAAGAACAAGGGTGACTACATCTATCAAGGCATTTCCCTACTGAGAGTCGTGGGAAGTATTTACCGTATTGCCCTTGTCAAGCTGCAGATCCTGGCTGAATGCACCAAACCCAAATGCTAATGTGGTTTCGGGAACTGGGAGGTCGACAATTGAAATGATCTTCTCAGCAGCCCAGCAGCTGCAAAGATAAATACCATGAACAGTGACAATGGAGTTTAACCCTGAAAAGTGTGAGGTGAGGCATTTTGGAAAGACTAACAAGGCAATGAAATACACAATGAACAGTACGCCCCTAGGGAAGTACAGAGGACCAGAGGAACATTGTGGTGCATGACCATAGGTCCCTGAAAGCAGCAGGACAGATAGATAAGATTGTTAAGAACGCATATGGGATACTTGCCTTTATTAGCCGAGGCACAAGAGCAGGGAGGTTATGATAGAGCTGTATAAAACACTTGTTAGGCCCCATCTATTGAACGGTGTGCAGTTTTGGTCGCCGCACTATAGGAAGGATGTGATCGTACTAGAGAAGGTGCAGAGAAAGTTCACCAGGATGTTGCCTGGCCTGGAGAATTTCAGCTATGAAGAGAGGTTGCTTAAGCTGGGGTTGTTTTCCTTTGAGCAGAGAAGGCTGAGGGGGTCCCTGATTGAGCTGCACAAAATTATGAGGGACATAGATAAGGGAGATAAGACCCCCATAGTAGAGGGATCAATAACCAGGGGGCTGGAGATTTAGACGGGATTTGAGGAAAAGCTTTTTCACCTGGAGGCTGGGAATCTGGAACTCACTGCCTGAGAGGATGGTAGAGGTGGGAACCCGCACAAGATTTAAGAACTGTTTAAATGAGCACTTGAAATGCCAAAGCATACAAGGCTATGGGCCAAGTGCTGGAAAATATAATTAGAATAGGTAGGTGCTTGATGGCCGACACGGTGGTCCTAAGGGCCTTTTTCTGTGCTGTAAAACTCTATGACTCTAAAAGAGATCACTATATATTGCCTTCAATTGATCGCACTAAGGCATTCGACCATGTGAACAGCGGTGGTCTATTTAAGCTGCTGGAAAAAAATTGGCTGTCCACCGAAGCTGCTCAATGTGATCACCTCTTTCTATGAGTAAGGTCAGCTATGGTGGTGCAACATCGGGGCCTTTTGACATCCACAATGTGGTCAAACAGGTTATCTTCTGACATTGACAGTCTTTGGGGTGGGGGCTCTGCTGGGCAGGGTAAACCATGCGCGGGTCTTCCATGCCAACCCCTGGATTGTGTGTTCCCAATCCGGGTTCAACCCTGGTCCCTGCCTGATTGCCCCCACCGACCACCTGTAACTCGCCCTGACCGCGGAGACCGCTGGCCGCAGGCTATTGCTGATGGGGAATTGACAATCGTGGTTAAGTGAGCATTGTGGAGGGCAGCACGGTAGCATTGTGGGGACAGCACGGTAGCATTGTGGATAGCACAATTGCTTCACAGCTCCAGGGTCCCAGGTTCGATTCCGGCTTGGGTCACTGTCTGTGCGGAGTCTGCACATCCTCCCCGTGTGTGCGTGGGTTTCCTCCGGGTGCTCCGGTTTCCTCCCACAGTCCAAAGATGTGCAGGTTAGGTGGATTGGCCATGATAAATTGCTCTTAGTGCCCAAAATTGCCCTTAGTGTTGGGTGGGGTTACTGGGTTATGGGGATAGGGTGGAGGTGTTGACAGTGGCGGACTGGCCAGGGTGTCAGCTTGCCTGATGGCAAGTGGGCCCCTGATGAAGTGGGCCCCCTATATCAAATAAAAATACAATAAAGAAACAAACACAGACAACTGTTTTAGTAATAAAAAGGAATAAGAAAAAAAAGAGAACAGGACACAAATAAGCAGTGCATGAAAAGGAACGAAGCAGGGGAGGTAGTGGAAGGATGTGGAATAGGGGGGCCCGGGTTGGGCATAATTAAGGAAATTCCATGTTTTCAGCAAGAGTGTGTGAATTTAAAGATAAAGTTACAATTCGTGATTTGAGATGGTCGGCAACTTCAAAGGATATCAAGCAGTAGTCTTGGTTCAGCCGGTACATCGGTCCGGGGCCCGGAGAGCCAAGAAGGGGCCCGTGAATCTCTGAAGGGCCCTTAAAAATTATAATTAATTAGATAAATACATCTCCAACTTCTTTCCTGAAATTTGTATTCTAACTTAATAAAATATAATTGTTTTTAAAAAGAGCAATACCAAATAAAAATGCAATAAAGAAACAAACAAATTATCACTCAGTGTATGAAGGAACGAAGCAGTATTAAACGGATGTGAAAAGGAGTGTAGGGGGGGGGGGGGGGGGGGGGGGGCTGGTTCACCCGGGTCGGACATAGTTGGAAATCCACGTTTTCAGCAAGAGTGTGTGAATTTAAAGATAAAGTTACAGTTCGTGATTTGAGATGGTCGTCAATTTGAAAGGATATCAAGCAGTACATAGGGTCGTGAGGTCACCGAAAAGGAGAAGCGTTACCTTTGACCATGAATCATGAGGTCAAAGATATTGAAGTGATAAGCCATTATCGGTAAACTCAAAGGGTTGCGACTTGTAACAAACTGGAATGTTAACTTTGGTCGTGGGACCATTCTTAATGTCTTACCATAGTCGGACCAAACTTCTAAGTTTCAACAGTTGTCTCAGTTGCTTGCTGGTGTGAACACTGGACAGTGGATTGTCTCCTCTTCTGAAGCTGCATAGGCCACAGTAGTATTGACTAATGAACATAGCCTATTGAAGTGTAAGTAAGTTATTTTATATTTTTTATCAAGTAGGGGTTTATCTGGCGTTCCTTCAAGTTATTCTTGCAATCATCAATATTCATTTTTCCCAATGTGGGCTATTTTTAATTAAGTTTTTATTTCAGGAATATTACCCCTACCAGCATGGAAAAGAAAAAGCATAAATCTGGGTCACTAAAACGCAAAGAACAAAAAGAAGCAGAAAGGAAGGAATCAGCAAAGCGATGCAGGCCTATTACAGAGTTTATAATACCACAAGCACAATCCACATCAATATCTTGTTCTGCAACAAATAATCAAGAAGCAAGAACAATGCTCATGGTGATGATGCAATGACATGCGAGTTACAAGAACAGAGAAGAGCTACTTTGAATGTAGAGACAAATACAAGTGCATCCATTACTAATCAACCCAGGCCCAATATTTCTTCTGGCTTCCTTGTTCCAGTATCTGTACTGCCTGTAGTTGCAACATCTGAGCACATAGCTTCAACTAGTGACAGGGAATCAGATATTCCTTCAAGCATAAATGACTTGGTTTCTGAAGCACATCCTGTAAATTAACCTACGCAAGAAATGAAAGATCAATTACTGGAATCTTCCAATATCCATCACGAGCAAAGCTAAAACAGTTTTTTGCTGAACATCCACTTCAGCCACTTGATGATCTGCCATTTGATGCTCGTTTGTATGAGAGGAAAATTATGAATGGCTCAGTCCCAAGAAAAGGGCTTATATTGTTCATACTGCTTAGCCTTTGAGTTTCCCAACACTTGTAATCCATCACCCTTTGTACGTGGCTTTAGTGACTACAGGCGTATTAGCCAGAGCTTGACTTTACATGAATCGACAACAACACATGTCAGAAATGCTGAGCAATATATCAGTGTGGTTAATGATGGCACCTTAGATACATTTTTTGCAGCATCACTAATTAAAAGGAAAGAAGAAGTATTGAAGCAGAGAAGTATTGTCATGAGGATTATAGACATCATAAAGATGTTAGGCAAGCAAGCACTTCCTTTTCGAGGTCACAGAAATGAATCGGCCTACACTCTAGATAATGAGGTTCTGAATCATGCCAATTTTTTAGCTACAGTGCAGTTGATGGCAAAATATGACCCCATTATGGCAGCTCACGTTTCTGCAGTGCAAAACAAGTCTAAACAAAGAATCAAACGATTAGAGCAACAAGGAAAGGCTCAAAGTTAAGGCCGTGGTGGACTTGTTACATACCTGAGTAAAACAACTACAAACATGTTAATCAAAATTATGAAGAATATGATACAGGAAAGAATTATTCAGGAAGTTTCTCAAGCAAAATATTATTCTATTCAGGTTGATTCAACACAAGATAATTCATCCATCGATCAGTTTAGCATTATTATTCGGTATGTGCTTAAAGGTATTATCTGTGAGCGACTACTTTCAGTTGTGTCAAGTAATGATGGTACAGGACAGGGACTTTTTGATCTCTTGATTGAAACATTACAGCATCTTAAAATTGACCCCCAAAAATGTTTATCTAATAGCACAGATGGCGCTGCAAGCTACCATGGCCAGTATAATGGTTTACAAAGTAAAATTGCTGATGTGGCTGATCGACATGTTCATATATGGTGCTATGCCCATGTCTTGAATTTGGTGATAACTGAAACAACAAAATGTTGTGTGCCTGCAGTTTCTTTTTTCAATTTGCTCCAGAATATAGCAACTTTTGTGAAAGCATCATACAAGAGAATGGCTATATGGATAGAAGTTGTTGGAAAACATTTAGGACAAGAAAAAATGAAACGATTAAAGCTAATTGGTGAGACCAGATGGTCAGGAAAATCCAATGCAGCAACAACTGTATTTGGACGTTTTGATGATGCCGCTGCCAGTACTTTCGTAAATCTATTGACATGCTTATCAATGATACAAGATTCAGAAAAGTTTGATGCAAAAACAAAACATGAAGCAAATGTTTTACTTCAAAGTCTTCTAAAGTTTGAAACCATATTGACAGCATTTACTTACTTGTATATATTTGAAACTACAACCCCGTTATCAAGTTATCTGCAGTGGTTTAGATATGTTTACTGCATGGAGTTTGGTAGATTCAGCTACAACAAAGTTGAAGGAACAGACAAGAACATTTGATAACGTTCACAGCAAGGCTTTGGAATTTGTAAATAAATGTAATGACAGGATTTCACAGATGAATATGGATGAAAATCAAACATTGGAAATTGATGCGTTGGAAACAGCATTGCCAGTTAAGAGGCAGAGGAAGAAGAAAAGAATGGCAGATGAGCTTATTGATGATGAAAGAAATTCCTCAGATTCTCTAGCTGATTTTCGAGTAAATGTGTTTAACCTAATAAGGGATCGCATTGTCCAGTCACTAGAATCATGCTTTGTACAACACAAACAGTTGTATAAAGATTTATCCCGCTTGGACCTGTTGTAGGGAAAAATCCCTTGTGCCAGTGCATTCAAGAGGTCGAGTCTCAAGGCAAGGTTCAAAGCGTTTTTACTGTATTGTACAAGTTCTGAAGTCCTTCAGGGAGACCCACGCAGCCAGCTCCTAACAATGGCTTGACCATGATGATCTCCCCGATATGCAGACGAGGTTCAATATTTATAGAGAGTACAAGCATTTGCAAGGTTTTGGCGGGCTTTTGCCGTTTTACATTTGAATAGTACAGATAAATAGTACAGATATATGATTTCCCGGGCTTCCTGACTCTGACGTCAATGTCTCGTAATCTGCTTGGTTTTAATAGGTGTTCCCTTGACTTACAATGGGGTCCCATTATCTCTATGCTGTACCTTGATTAGGTGTTGAGTGTGGTTCCTGGGTTAACCTGGGAATCTATTGTGTCAGCCTCCTGTTTGATAGGATTTGTGTCTGTGTGTAAAACTAATCTAATCAATATATTTAATCCTTAGGTTTCTTTTGCCTGCCTGGGTCATTTTTGTTTTACAACATTTCTTTTTATAACATTTCATTTTATAAGTCTTAGTTTTAATCAAAATATATATATATCTGCCCCACTGTCAGGGTCTTGACTCACAGATATCCCGATCTTCTGACCATGGTGCCATTTTAAGATGCAGCTTTGTGCTGTTGCTAGGCAGATTATAGATTCTCCATTTCGTTCGAAGGTTTCTCAGCTGTGCAAAAATGGGATTCAAACGAATGCCCATCCCTTTACATCATAAATGGTGCAAATCAGTCCAATAAATGAAGAATGCTTTGATGATGTAAATATTAATACGAATCCAATATAGCCTTAAAAAATGTCCTACTTCAGACCCAGCAAGGTTTAAAACTATTGCAGAGAAGGGCCTTGAAGATGAAGCATTGGAAGGTATTATTAAGCTGTTTCCACAAATCAGCAAAGATCAAGTAATATTGGAATTGTTTTCTTTTGCTTCAAACTTTGATGTATTAAAGCTATTGCTTAATGATGGTGAGAATATGGATTCCAGTTGCAATAATTGTAAAATTTGCAGCACTTGCCCATCGTGTGTACTAAAAATTCTGGCATCCAACAGATTTCATGACAAGGCATATGATAACCTTTATGAACTTTATAAAGTCATCTGCACACTATCAGTTACTCAAGTCCAATGTGAGAGGACATTTTCAAAGCTAAAGATCATAAAGACGAGGTTAAGAAATTCGCTGTCTGAGGAGAATTTGGAGTCATACATGTTGCTATCCATTGAAAAGGAATTGTTAGATGAATTGGATGCAGAAGCAATTATTGGCAGATTCGCACAATCATCTAGCGAACACAAACGATTGCTCTTAATATAGTGGACTGCATGCAATGCTCTATTGTGCTTTTGAACTATCTGTTAATGTGTAAATTGTGCTGTAAACTATTTTAAAATATCAACCAATTACTTAAAATTTTTTAAAAAACAAAAAATATTCAATTATAACATTCTGTATTTACATTTGGTATCTACTGCCAGTAATATGTACAGTACATGTACACTGTAATTACTAAGAAATACACATTTTTTCCCACAAAAATTTTAATTGTACCCTTTTTTCCATATGTATTTTTTGAAAATGTTATTTATTCGTTATGAAAATTAAATGATAGCCTTGTAGTTGTGGGTGGGCCCCCTTTGTCTCCTGGCAACCAATATTTTTAGACCCAGTCCGCCACTGGGTGTTGACCTTGGGTAGGGTGCTCTTTCTAACAGCCAGTGCAGAACCGATGGGCCGAATGGCCTCCTTCTGCACTGTAAATTCTATGAATCTATGATTTCACGTATCCCAAGTAAATCCCCGTGGATGTAGCATGTGGAGCTCATTGGCTAGCATCCCAATAACACCTTGATGCATGGACACTGTGCTTGAACACTATGGGAGGCAGCAGCACGGGTGCATCAGCCAACCTCCGAACACTCAGGATGGGCCCCAGCCCCAGGCACATGTCTACAGCCAGGGTTTGGCAACGTTCTGTTTGGGTGTCTAGGGTGCAGGGTGTGTGGTCCAGTGAGATGGCCCCCCACCCCACCGCCGTGGCCGAGTGTGGGTAGGGTGTGTCAGGTGGGGTGGGGGGGTCCAGGACCTCATGTCTGGGGGGATGGGATATGAAATTGGTGGTCAGCCCGCTTTGCAGAATGAAGAGCCAGAGGCATCAAACTAGTTGTGGTGAGGGAATTTTAATGTGTCTCGTACATGTGTACACCACTGCCCCACTCTCCCAATGGTGCCACCCCACTCTCCCCACCCTCCCTCCCCATCCCTCAGCACCCCTTTCCCCACCCCATCGCCCCTCCCCATGCACACTCCCTTCCTACCCACACCCCTCCCCAGTGCCCACTCAGTGATCCTCAACGTGCTCGGTCTTCCTTGTTCCACCGTTACGTCTAGGTGTATTTCCAGGATGCACATACGAGGTGGAGGCAGCCAGCTGCTTACCATGTCCTATGACCTTCAATGCCCCTGGTGGGCGTACTCTCGGAGGGCCCTGGTGCACTTGACACCGGCACATGCACAGCGCCGCCACCCTGTTTCGGGTGCTGACTCTTCGGAGGGGTGGAACTTAGGGGAGCTGGATGCTGCCACCGCAAGTCCATAGGATGGGTCCGGGTTGTCACCCTGTGCACCCTCCTCCCGGTCAGTGCCCGTGAGGTTCACCTCGAAACAGAGGGGCAGTTGGATTGAGCCCCGGTTGCGTCACGTCATCTGGCTCTGCCAGCCCTGGTGGCTCCCCAATGTCTGCATCATGGTGTTGACGCCCTTTGCGATGCTCCAGCATTGCCCACTTGCGACGGGGACAAGCTCCACAGCGCTTTGGCCATTCCCATCTTTGAGCAAGACATGTCCCGCGGCGACTCACCAAAGTTGGCCTAGTACTGGGTCATGTCCCCCAGTGAGTCGTACAGTCTGCTGAGGCCATCAGCCATAGCCGTCACTGACTGAGCCATGCCTTGGACACCTCCACTAATCCTGCTGACATCATGCACCAGTCTCTCCACTACTAGACTAGACTAGACTAGAACAGTACAGCACAGAACAGGCCCTTCGGCCCTCGATGTTGTGCCGAGCAATGATCACCCTACTCAAACCCACGTATCCACCCTATACCCGTAACCCAACAACCCCCCCGTTAACCTTACTTTTTAGGACACTACGGGCAATTTAGCATGGCCAATCCACCTAACCCGCACATCTTTGGACTGTGGGAGGAAACCGGAGCACCCGGAGGAAACCCACGCACACACGGGGAGGACGTGCAGACTCCACACAGACAGTGACCCAGCCGGGAATCGAACCTGGGACCCTGGAGCTGTGAAGCATTTATGCTAACCACCATGTTACCGTGCTGCCCCAAACTGTCGCCACCTTAGCAGTGTTGGCCACAGTGCCACCCATAGCTGGTGAATCTCCTACGTCTGTAGCATCTGGGATCCCTACCAGCTACGGAACTCCTGGAGCGTTGCTGATATGTCCCTCTGAATGTCCCACCCAAACCCTAAAGTCTGCATCAGCTCCGGTTAAGGCTGTTCCAGAGCCGCAGCTTCTGACTAGGTGCCAGCTGGGCCCTGGGATCCAGCAGACCTCCGACTGTTGGAGGTCCTGTGGGGGAATGGACAATGCAGTCGGAGAGATGGGTCAGTCTGTATGGCAATAATAGCTCACGTTTGACAGGTCCTTTGGGTGGGGCCTACTGGATCCTCAGCTCTGCGGCGTGTGCCGACCTCCGTGTTGATGACCGCTCTGTCCTCAGCCACCCCGTCACCTCCAGGGTCCGTTCCTCGAAGGTGATGAGGATTCTTATGTCCGATACCTTTTTAAAAAATTTTAGATTATCCAATTCATTTTTACCAATTAAGGGGCCTCCAGGATTGCCCTTAGTATTGGGTGGCGTTACTGGGTTATGGAGACAGGGTGGAGGTGTGGGTTTGGGTGGGGTGCTCTTTCCAAGAGCCGGTGCAGACTTGATGGGCCGAATGGCCTCCTTCTGCACTGTAAATTCTATGATTCTATGAAGGGGCAATTTAGCGTGGCCAATTAACCTATGCACATCTTTTGGGTTGTGGGGGCGAAACCCACGCAAACATGGAGAGAATGTGCAAACTCCACACGGTCAGTGACCCAGAGCAGGGATCGAACTTGGGACTTCGGCGCCGTGAGGCAGCAGCACTAACCACTGCACCACCATGCTGCCCTTTATGTCCGATACCCTGCCTTTAGTCTGGGCCCTCGCTGACAATTGCGGGACAGCTCCTCCTGCGGAGACACAGAGATGGTATTGTTAGCTGCATGTGTGGTTCACCGTGGTAGGGAGAGGGGTGTAGTGGTGAAGGAAGGGTTGGGGATGGTGAAGGGGGGGTGATGAAGGGATGAAGGAAGGGGGGTGAAGGGAGGGGGCTGAAGGGAGGGGGTTGAAGGGAGGGGGGTGAAGGGAGGGGGCTAAGGAAGGGTTGGGGAGGGGTGTTCCGGGTTGGGGGGGGGTCAACTTACACAAGCGGCCCGATGTAGGTCATTGACCTGCTTGTGGCACTAGAGGCTTGGTCACGCTGCCCGAGCTGATAGCCACTGCCAATTCATCCCAGGCGGCACTGGCTGCCCTGTGGCTGACCCTCCCGGGCCCTCGGGGGAATAGGACGTCCCCCCCTGGCCACACCTAGGAGCCTCCCAGGTCCGTGTCCCCAAACCTTGCCGCCAGACGTCGCAGCGCCATGGCTATGAGCTGAATGGGGTTGGCTGTGCAAGTGCTGTTTAAGTGCAGGGCGACCTTGTTAGCGGGGGCTGGTGAGCGAATCAGCTCGTGAGCCTTCATTTGCGGTGTGAAGCCCGTGGGGCCTTGTTATGTGGACTAATTAACGTTGTATTGCATTGCTGGCCTCGAAGGGCCAAGAGGCAAGAAACTTGGGTAGTTTCTCGCGGGGCCGAGCGGCAAGAAACTCATGCAGCTCGCTACCACACTTACATTTTTCAATATAGCACTCATCAAAACGAATCATATGAAATAAATGGGACAAAACTCATCCAAATATTTAGCAATTTTATTTTTAACCTTACTGAATGCTTCCTCGTAAAATGGATTAAGGACAAGTGGCATTCCTGATAATAAATATCCCTTTTCTTCTCATCATATTAACATTCTACATTAAAACATAAAGGCAAAGATGAATGCTGCAACTCTGCCTCTGATACATTAAGAACCATTTACCATGGTGAACCATAATAAATATAATCAAATCAATACATGAAAGCAATCAAACAACTGTGCAACATGAAAGGAATGAAACAACACTAATATTGCAAACTTCCAACCAAGCAACTGCAGACATGAAGCCAGAATGAGGAATATAATTCCTATTAATCACACAATAGTCATCAAAATACCATCTGTGATTTTCTGTATGCTTTAGGTAAGAATTGTCTTTATTTTCTGGCTCTAACTAAGTTACTTTATTCTCCTTCATGTCTTGATATATTTGTATTTCTCCTCAGCTCTGGTCTGATTCTTGGATCTCCTAATCCTTCTTCGCACTGTTCTAAATTGCATATTTCCTCTTTCAGTTCCTTCACAGGGGTGTGGGATTATCCTTCTGGCTCCTCTGCACTCCGCTGAAGCCCTCTCCCATTCTGTGCCACTTGACACTTTCCAAGCTCTCTGTTTCCTTTCCTGGCTCCATCCCAAGAACTCTCTTTCTTCTTCTGGGCTTGTGCCAAGCATTTTCAGTCCTAGTTTTGCTTGAATTATCTGCTTTGTTCCTCAGCCATGCCCAGCCTTCATGTTTTTGCCACGATACAGTTTCCCCTTGTTTTGGACTTGGTTCTATCCCAGTTGCACTCTTTTTCATTTGCACCTTGTTGGATCCTTTTCACCTCTAGTTGACAGTCTAAAACTCCTTTTCACTTATTCATCGCTACTGGCTTTGTATCGTTGTTCTTGAACCAAGTTAACTGAACACAGGAAAGATCCTGAAAAGTTTATAATACGAACATAAGAACATAATGTGGTGAATGTAATATATGTTAATATAGATGTTAATTCACACTGTTGTTGCAAGCGCAGTAGCGCTGTCCTACCACTAGTGGGAGTAGCGCTGGGAGCACTTAGGAACTTGTACTGGGCTCCACCCTTGGTTCCGCCCACAAATCCTCCCCCTAGTGCAGCTGTATAAGTACCCGTGTCCAGAGTCAGCCTGGGTCACTAGGAGTTCATCGACAGGTAACAGGCTGGCTCTGAAGTAAGTCGATTAAAGCCTAGATTCACATCGGAAACACGTGTCTGTTGAATTGATGGTTCCATCAATTTAATCGACTTAAGAACAGTAAAGATCGATTATGGAATCGGCCCTCAAGCCTGGACGCCTGGAACTCAACCCGCAGGATGCAGAGGCTAAAGAAATCTTCTCCCATTGGATCCGGTGCTTCAAGGCCTACCTGGCCGAAGCGAGCACAGCCGAAACTACAGAGGATCAGAAGCGAAGTCTACTGCACGCGAGGGTGAGCCACAGAATCTCGACGCAACTAAACTCGGCCAGTTCATATACTGCGGCGATAGCAGTTCTCGACAAAATGTATGTAAGGCCCATTAATGAAGTTTACGCTTGCCATGTGTTCACGACTCGCCGTCAGCGGCCTATGGAATCACTCGCCGAATTCCTAAGAGAACTTAACAATTTGTCCAATGACTGTAATTACCAAGCGGCTACCTCGGCTGAACACAGGGAATTGGCGGTACACGATGTTTTTGTAGCGGGCCTCAGGTCTAACTATGTGCGCCAACGACTGCTGGAAAAGGGGGCCCAGGACTTAGAAGCGACTGTGGAAGCTGCGACCACGATGGAGGTCTCCTTCTGCAGCCTTAACTCATTCCCCACGGACCCCGCGACCCAATCATGGGCCCCCGACCAGCGACTCCCCCAGGCCTGTGCTGCGCGGCCGCCATGCCACCATGCTGCTCCAGCCAGCCACTATGCTGCTCCAGCCAGCCACTATGCTGCTCCAGCCAGCCACTATGCTGCTCCAGCCAGCCACTATGCTGCTCCAGCCAGCCACCATGCTGCTCCAGCCAGCCACTATGCTGCTCCAGCCAGCCACTATGCTGCTCCAGCCAGCCACTATGCTGCTCCAGCCTGCCATTTCTGCGGCCAGAATCAGCACCCGCGGCAGCACTGCCCGGCCCGCAACGCGACCTGCAGCAGCTGCTGGCGAAAAGGGCATTACGTAAGAGTGTGCCTCGCAAAAAGGGCCCAGCTTCCAACTCCCCAGCGACTTGCAGTAACCGCTCCCCGCACTCTCAGCCCCGCGGGGCCCGAAACGTTCCGGCCTATGCCCCGACTCCGCCCCCTCCAGCCACGTGCGGTTCATGGGGGCCGCCATCATGGAAAACCTCCACCACGCGGCCGGCCATGTGCGACTCATGGAGGCCGCCATCTTGGACGCCATCTTCCTCGCCGCCCGCCACGTGCGACTCATGGGGGCCGCCATCTTGGACGCCATCTTCCTCGCCGCCCGCCACGTGCGATCCACGGGCCCGATCGGCATCTCCACGCTCGGACAACTCAGCGGAGGAATTCGAACTAAACTATGAACTCAGAGGGCAGTCATCACGAGGCCACTCCAGCACAGCTGATCGAGCCGCCGACTACCCGCAACTCAGCGCAGTCACCCTGGACCAATCACGACCAAAGAATCTACGAAACTCGATGGCAGAGGTCCATATCAACGGGTACAAAACGCCATGCCTCTTCGACTCCGGGAGCACAGAGAGCTTCATACATCCAGACCTGGTAAGACGCTGTTCGCTCCCCATTTTCCCCGCGCAGCAAACTATCGCTCTCGCTTCAGGCTCCCACTCGGTCCAGATCCAGGGGTTCACCGCCGCGACACTCACAATCCGAGGCGCTAGTTACACGGAGTTCAAACTCTAGGTTTTGCCCGAACTCTGCGCGCCACTCTTATTAGGCCTAGACTTCCAGTGTAACCTCAAGAGCCTCACCCTCAGCTTCGGAAGGCCCCTGCCCCCACTCACGATCTGCAGCCTCGCTATGCTGCGAATCACCCCCACCCCTCTTTGCCAATCTGACTAAGGACTGTAAACCCGTAGCCACTTTTAGCAAGCGGTATAGCCTGCAGGACAGGGTATTCATCAGAGCAGAGGTCTGAAGGCTTCTCAGTGAGGGGGTTATAGAGGCCAGCAATAGTCCCTGGAGAGCTCAGGTGGTGGTCGTTAAGACCGGGGAAAAATTCCGTATGGTGGTCGACTACAGTCAGACTATAAATAGATTTACGCTCCTCGACGCGTATCCCCTCCCCAGGATTGCAGACATGGTAAACCAGATCGCCCAGTACCGGCTCTTTTCCACGGTGGATCTGAAGTCTGCATTCCACCAGCTCCCAATCCGCCCGGAGGACCGCCACTACACGGCATTCGAGGCCGATGGCCGCCTCTTCCATTTCCTCCGGGTCCCTTTCGGCGTCACTAATGGGGTCTCGGTGTTCCAACGAGCAATGGACCGAATGGTGGACCAGTACGGGCTGCGGGCCACGTTTCCGTACTTGGACAATGTCACCATCTGCGGCTATGACCAGCAGGAACACGACGCCAACCTCCACCGTTTCCTCCAGACGGCACAGAAACTGAACCTCATGTACAACAAGGAGAAATGCGTTTTCCGCACATCCAGACTAGCCATCCTCGGCTATGTCGTGGAAAACGGAGTCCTGGGCCCCGACCCGGACCGTATGCTCCCTCCTTCCTCATTGCTCTTAGAGCTCCCTCCCCCTCATTGTCCCAAGGCCCTCAAACGGTGCTTGGGATTTTTTTCCTACTACGCCCAGTGTGTCCCTCAATATGCGGACAAAGCCCGCCCACTCTTTAGGACCACACGATTTCCCCTGTCAGCTGAGGCATGCCAGGCTTTCGACGGCATCAAGGAGGACATCGCCAAAGCAGCCATGCGGGTGGTGGATGAATCCACCCCATTTCAGGTAGAGAGCGACGCCTCAGATGTAGCTCTTGCAGCCACATTAAATCAGGCAGGGAGACCAGTTGCATTTTTCTCCCGTACCCTCTCCGCTTCAGAACTCCGACACTCTTCAGTCGAGAAAGAAGCACAAGCCATTGTGGAGGCTATCCGTCACTGGAGGCACTACCTCGCAGGTAGGAGGTTCACCCTCATCACCGACCAAAGATCGGTTGCCTTCATGTTCAACAACTCGTAAAAGGGCAAAATAAAAAACGATAAAATTCTGAGGTGGAGGATCGAACTCTCCACCTACAATTACGATATCAAATATCGACCCGGGAAGCTCAACGAGCCTCCGGATGCCCTATCCCGCGGGACATGCGCCAGCGCGCAGATCGGCCGATTAAAAACCATCCACAATGACCTCTGCCACCCGGGGGTCACCCGGCTCGCCCACTACATTAGGGCCTGAAACCTGCCTTTCTCCAACGAGGAGGTAAAAGCGGTCACCAGGGACTGCCCGATCTGTGCGGAGTGCAAACCGCACTTCTATAGACCAGACAGGGCCCACCTGGTCAAGGCTTCTAGGCCCTTTGAACGCCTCGCGATTGATTTCAAAGGGCCACTCCCCTCAACTAACAAAAACGTTTATTTCTTAAACGTCGTAGACGAGTTCTCCCGTTTTCCATTCATTATCCCATGCTCCGACATGACCTCCCACACAGTCATTAGGGCCCTGCATAGCATCTTCACCCTGTTTGGTTTCCCCAGCTACGTACACAGCAACCGGGGTTCGTCCTTCATGAGCGACGAGCTGCGTCAGTACCTGCTCGAAAAGGGCATTGCCTCGAGCAGGACTACCAGCGACAACCCCAGGGGGAAACGGGCAGGTGGAGAGGGAGAATGCGACGGTCTGGAAGACCGTCCTACTGACCCTCCGGTCTAGAAAGCTCCAAGTCTCCCAGTGGCAGGAAGTCCTCCCAGACGCGCTCCACGCTATTAGGTCCCTTTTGTGTACGGCGACCAACCAGAACCCTCACGAGAGGCTCTTCATTTATTCCAGGGGCACTACCACGGGGGTCTCACTTCCGGCATGGCTGAGGACGCCGGGCCCCGTACTCCTGAGGAAACACGTCAGGGGGCACAAAACCGACCCCCTTGTTGAGAAGGTGCGCCTGCTCCACTCCAACCCCCAGTACGCGTTCGTCGAGTTCCCTGACGGCCGTCAGGACACTGTATCCCTCCGGGATCTGGCACCCGCCGGATCCAGCGCCCCCCCCCCCTACCCCCATAGAAGGATCTCTCACCCTACACCCCATCCTGCCACCCACTTGCGCTCCCGAGCCCACGAGCTTGCTCCACCAGTTCCGCGCCCCCGCGCCGGCCAGCCCCCAGCGCCCCCAGACCCCGGTCGAACCAGGAGAGTATGAAACTCGGATACAACCCTCCCTGGAGTCCCCCATCGTACCCCAGCACACCACACCCATCCAGCCACCGCAAGAGGCTGCAACCCCGGTGCTCCGCAGATCTCAGCGGACAATTCGACCGCCGGACAGACTGACTTTATAGACTAGACCTCCACCCCCGCCGGACTTGATTTTTTTGGAAGGGGTGAATGTGGTGAATGTAATATATGTTAATATAGATGTTAATTCACACTGTTGATGTAAGCGCAGTAGCGCTGTCCTACCACTAGGGGGAGTAACGCTGGGAGCACTTAGGAACTTGTACTGGGCTCCACCCTTGGTTCCGCCCATGACTCCTCCCCCCAGTGCAGCTGTATAAGCACCCGTGTCCAGAGTCAGCCTGGGTCACTACGAGTTCATCGACAGGTAACAGGCTGGCTCTGAAGTAAGTCAATCAAAGCCAAGATTCACATCGGAAACACGTGTCTGGTGAATTGATGGTTCCATCTCATAAGAACTAGGAGCAGGAGTAGGCCATCTGGCCCATCGAGCCTGCTCCACCATTCAATGAGATCATGGCTGAACTTTTGTGGACTCAGCTCTACTTTCCTACCCGAACACCATAACCCTTTATTCCTCTATTTTTCAAAATACTATCCATCTTTATCTTGAAAACATTTAATGAAGAAGCATCAACTACTTCACTAGGCAGGAAATTCCATAGATTCACAACTCTTTGGGTAAAGAAGGTCTTCCCGAGCTCAGTCCTAAATCAACTTCCCCTTATTTTGAGGCTATGCCCCCTCGTTCTGCTTTCACCCGCCAGTGGAAACAACCTGCCCGCATCTATCCTATCTATTCCCTTCATAATTTTATATGTTTCTGTAAGATCCCCCCGCATCCTTCTAAATTCCAACGAGTACAGTCCCAGTCCACATAACCTTTCCTCTTAATCCAATCCCTTCAGCTCTGGGATTAACCTAGTGAATCTCCTCTGCACACCCTCCAGCGCCAGTATGTCCTTTCTCAAGTAAGGAGACCAAAACTGAACACAATACTCCAGGTGTGGCCGCACTAACACCTTATACAATTGCAACATAACCTCCCTCGTCTTAAACTCCATCCCTCTAGCAATGAAGGACCAAATTCCATTTGCCTTCTTAATCACCTGTTGCACCTGTAAGCCAACGCTTTGCGACTCATGCACTAGCACACCAAGGTCCCTCTTCACAGCGGCATGTTTTAATATTTTATCATTTAAATAATAATCCCTTTTGTTGCTATTCCTAATAAACAAAGAAAATGAAAACATGGATTGATTATGAGTCGTCACCTCGATCTCAATCAAACGTAATGGTTTTGATGGCCATGTATGACACTGTGCACCACTGTCCACAATTGCATTTCAGTCTTTGGTGTTCAGCATAAATAATAGGTAGCACCTCCCTCAACATCATGGTGAGAACAGCAGTTACAGAGGAAAATTCTTTTTTGACTCTTGTATACATATTAGAGACCTTGGAACTAGCTAGGTGCATGGGGTTAGAATCAACGCTGGAGGAAGAGGAGGGGTAAGGGCATTGATGCCTTGGAAAGTCACAAACAAAGAATGCATATGTGTCTCCTTTCCAGATTTATCTTTAAAATGTAGACAGCATTTTCAAGCGGAGCTGAAGTTCGCCAGTCATGCATTTCCTACCTGTGATCTTCTTATCATCTTTTTCATTGCAATCCCACTGTGATCTCTACTTGATGCGATTAAGACGAGAGGTTGAGTGGACTGGGACTGTACTCGTTGGAATTTAGAAGGATGCGGGGGGGATCTTATGGAAACATATAAAATAATGAAGGGAATAGATAGGATAGATGCTTTAAAAAGTCGATGAGCTTCAATGAACATTTAATATTTCTGTTTCCCTGATAAATAGCAAAAGCATAAGAAAATTACATCAATTTTCCCTCTCACAGAATTTCATTTCCATTCGCCTCCCCGGACAGGCGCCGGAATGTGGCGACTAGGGGCTTTTCACAGTAACTTCATTGAAGCCTACTCGTGACAATAAGCGATTTTCATTCATTTCATTTCATTTCATTTCATTTTCATTTCAAAAGACTTGCCTTTTTTAAAAGTGCATTTCATGATGTTACAAAATGAATGAAGAAAATTAAAATTAAATTAGTACTTTGCATCTGTCTTTACCAAGGACGATGCTACCCAGGCCATGGTGAAAGAGGTGGAAATTCAGACACTTAAAGAGTTTCAAATTGGTAAGGAGGAGGTATTGGATGAGTTGGGCGGGATTCTCCGGTCGCCGCGCCAAAATGGCGTTCGGCGATCGGCCGGAGAATGGCAGTTCCCGACCAAATCAGGGGCCGCTTTGGCGATGTTCCACCCCCTCCAAAAGCGGCATACTCAGAGAGTACGCCGCGCGACGTATCGACGGCCTCGGGACATTGCCTGAGACCCGCCCCCCCGATGCTCCATCCCCAACCGGCTGAGTTCCCGACGGGTAGGTCGCGTGTGATCTCATCCGTCGGGAACTCGGCATGGCGGCTGCGGACTTAGTCCAGCGCCGCCACAGTGGGGAGAGGGCCAATACGCGGACGGAGGGACTTTGTTAGGGGCTGGGGGCGCTGTAGGGGGGGGCGGTCCAGCCGCACGGCCAAAGGGGGGGGCACTATTTTTTTGTTATTAATTTAGAGTATCCAATTCATTTTTTCCACTTAAGGGGCAATTTAGCATGGCCAATCCACCAACCCTGCACATCTTTGGGTTATGGGGGCAAAACCCATGCGAACACGGGGAGAATGTGCTAACCACTGTGCCACCGTGCTGCCCCTGGTGGGGGCACTATTTTGCGGGTCTCGGCCATGTAGCACGGCACGGCCGCTGCAGGCCGCCGCCGTGCGCATGCGCGATCAGGGACCCGGCAATTCTCCGCGCCGTATCGGCAGCTAGAGCTGGGTGCCCTACGCTGCTGGCATGCTAGCCCCCAGCAAAACAGGGAATCAGTGGCCGTTTTACGCCATGTTTTCTGGCGAAAATGCCACCATTCCCACGCTGGCGTGGGGGACATAGCCTCAGAATCGAAGAATCCAGCACCTTGTCTTTACTTGAAGTTGGTCCAGGTCCGCTGGCTGAGTCCGCCATCGCGTTTGGCTCGGCCGCTGCAGGCCGCCGCCGTGTGCATGCGCGGACTCGCGACTGGAAGTGCGGGGGCCCATATCCGTAGCTGAAGCTGTGAGAAGCACTCCGGAGCCCTGCTAGCCCCCTGCAGGCAGGTGAATAGCTGTAAAAAAATTTAAGGAAAGTCTGGTGTGAAACGTCAGCGTATTTACGCCGGCGTGGGGACTTAGCCCCATTTTTGGAGAATCCAGCCCAGGATTGGTGCCAGAGGACTGGAGAATTACAAACATTACACACTTGCTCAAAGAAGGATCAGGCCAGCAACTACAGACCAGTCAGTGTAACTGTGATAGTGGGAAAAAATTCTGGAAACAATATTCCAGACAAAATTAATAGTCACATGGACAATTGTGCATTATGTAAGGAGAGTCAGCATGGATTTCTTTGGGGAAATTTGTTTTTAACCAACTTTCTGGACTTTTCATAGAGGTAACAGAAAGGGTTGATGAGAGAGTTAGGGATGGGCAATAAATGCTGGCCCAGCCAGCGATGCCCACATCCCATGAATGAATAAAAAAACTATAATTGGGCCATAGAGTACTAGAGCGATGAGGTTATGTCGAACGTGTATAAGACACCAGCTGGACCTCAGCTGAGTATTGTGTACAGTTCAGGGCACTGCATTTCAGAAAGGATATGAAATCATTGGAGAGAGTGCAGAAGAGGTTTACAGTTGCAGAGATGAGGGCGACAAGTTGGCACAGTGGTTAGCACTGCTGCATCACGGCACCACGGACCCGGGTTCAATTCCGGCCTTAGGTGACTGTGTGGAGCTTGCAGGTTCTCCCCGTGTGTGCGTGGGTTTCCTCCGGTTTCCTCCCACAGTCCAAAGATGTACAGTTCAGGTGAATTGGCCATGCTAAATTGGCCCTAAGTGTCCAAAGATGTGTAGGTTAGGTGGGATTGTAGGGATAGGGTGCCGAATTCTCCGGTGCCGGGGTTTTGACGGGGACGGGAATCGCGCCGCGCTGGTCGGGGGCAGTTGGAAGCGGCTCCCCCGGCGATTCTCCGGCCCGCGATGGGCCGAGTGGTCGCCCGTTTTCGGCCGGTCCCACCGGTGTAAATTACAACAGGTCCTTACCGGCAGGACCTGGCTCCACGGGCAGCCTGCAGAGTCCTCAGGGAGGGTGGCGGGGGGGGGGCGGTACTGGGGGATCTGGCCCCGCGGGCTGCCCCCACGGTGGCCTGGCCCGCGATCAGGGCCCACCGATCCGTGGGTCGGCCTGTGCCGTAGGGGCACTCTTTCCCTCCGCAACGGCCGCTGTCAACCTCCGCCATGGCCGGTGTGGAGAGGTACCCCCCTGCGCATGCGCCAGGATGTTGCTCCCGTGCATGCGCCAACTCGTGGCGGCCGGCGGAGGCCCTTCGGCGCCAGTTGCCGTGGCGCCAAGCCCTTCCGTGCCGCCTGGCGCTCCGCCAAACACTCCGGCGCCGGCCTAGCCCCTGAAGGTGCTGAGGATTCCGCACCTTCGGGGCAGCCCAACGCCGGAGTGGTTCACGCCATTCCTCGGCGCCGGAGTGGCCCGCTCCGCCGGATCGTGACGAATCCCACCCCGTGGTATCAGCATAGACAAACCCTTTTCCTTCTTGTCTCCTCATATATTCATGAATATATACTTCTAAGAAGTAAAGATTATCACTCAGTAGTATTATCCTTAAAGTGACATTTCATGATTGCATCAGTTACATGATAGATGAAGGGTCGGGGAAATTTGTAACACAAACTGAGATCCAAGTGTTTTAATCAGCTTAAGATCCCTTATTCAAGGAAAGAAGTTTCACCTGCAGGCTCGAGGACAGACATTAGGATATAATTGTGTTTAAATGCTCCAAGGGGTGCACATTTGAATCAGAAGTAGACATAAACATGCTGTGTTTTAGGGGGGGGGGGAAACAAGACCGTTGATCTTACTAATGAGGATTGGTGGCAGTTTTAATGAAGAAGAGGCAGTGACATTATGTGAAGCTCCAAATAAATCATTGTAACTGTTATGGAGTTCCAATCATGATGCACTCATGTTTTAGAATAATGTTTTTATAAATTTCCTACTTTAGAAGCATCCCCATTGCTCATTTCTTTCGTTGATTGAAGTAAACAAGAACTTTCCTTTTCCAATGACAATTTGCTATCGATGACAGTTGCTCCAGTGTTGAAGGGTGGGGGGTAGATATGTTTATGAGGACTGAAACAGGTAGTAAATCCATAATAATGATAATAATCTTTATTGTCGCAAGTAGCCTTACATTGCAATGAAGTTACTGTGAAAAGACCCTAGTCACCACATTCCGGTGCCTGTTCGGGTACACAGAGGGAGAATTCATGATGTCCAAATTACCTTACAGCATGGGCGGGATTCTCCGGTCCCCCCCGCCGGGTC
The DNA here is from genome assembly GCF_902713615.1 of Scyliorhinus canicula. Lineage (NCBI taxonomy): Eukaryota > Metazoa > Chordata > Chondrichthyes > Carcharhiniformes > Scyliorhinidae > Scyliorhinus > Scyliorhinus canicula. The sequence goes on along the minus strand of NC_052151.1, from coordinate 60,034,092 downwards.
GGAGAATCGCCGGGGGAGTGGCATGAATCCCGCCCCGCTGCTCCGACGCCTGTTGCCGAATTCCGGCACCATTTTGTTGGCCGGGGCAGGGATTGCGCCGGTCGGGGGCCGTTGGCAGTGGCCCCCCCCCAGGCAATTCTCTGGTCCCCGATGGGCCGAGTGGCTGCCCGTTTTCAGCCGTCCCACTGGCATGGATTAGACCAGGTCCGTATCAGCGGGGCCTGGCTCTGAGGGCAGCCTGCAGAGTCCTCGGGGCAGGGAGGGGCATGGGGGATCCGGCTCCGGCCTGGCCCGCGATAGGGGCCCACCGATCTGCGGGCGGGCCAGTGCCATGGGGGCACTCTTCCCCTCTGCGCCGGCCTGTGTAATGCTCCGCCACGGCCGGCGCGGAGAAGAAACCGCCTGCGCATGCACAGGAGTCACGCCAGCGGTTCTGGGAACACGCTGGCGCTCCTGTGCATGCGCCAACTTGTGCCGGCCGGCAGAGGCCCTTTGGTGTTGTTTGGCGCAGCGCCAATCACTCCAACGCTGGCCTAAATCCCGATGGTGTGGAGGATTTGGCACCTTCCGGGCGGCTCGACGCCGGAGTTGTTCACGCCATTCTTTGGCGCCGGTGCGGCCCATCCGCCGGATACCGGAGAATCCCGCCCTAGGGGCGCGATTCTCTGCTCCCCATGCCAGGTGGGAGAATCGCGGGAGGGCCAGGCGAATCACGACACGCCGCCCTGGCGCCCCCTGCGATTCTCCCTCTCCCCCCAAAATATCGTGTCGTGGAATTGCTGGTCGCCGTTTTTCACGGCGACCGCCGATTCATAGCCCCGATGGACCGAGCGGCCTGACGAACCCGACCGGTTCACGCCGGTGCCAACCACACCTGGTCGCTGCCGGCGTGAACATCGCGCGACAGGTAAGTGTGGGGCCTGTGGGTGCGGAGAGAAGAACGAGCACCACAGGAGTGCTCGGGAGGTGACTAGCCCGCGATCGGGCCGGTATCTCTAAGAGACGCACTCTTTCCCCTCCGCCGCCCCGCAAGATTAAGCTGCCATGTCTTGCGGGGCAGCGGAGGGGAAGACGGCAACCGCGCATTTGGGGGTTGGAGCCGGCCAATCTGCGCATGCACGGCTGACATCACTTAGGCGCCGCCGTCGGTCATTCTCGGCACGCTGCTTTAACGCAAGCGTCAAGGCCCGGTGGCTGAGTTTCTCGCCACGCCGCTCCTAGCCCCCTGGGGGGGGGGAGAATAGGGTGCAAGGAGTGGCCTCCGACGCCGTCGTGAAACTCGGCCGAGTTCACAACTGCTTTCCCGATGCCGCGCAGCATCGGAGAATCGCGCCCTATGTCTTTCGGGACTAGTGGGAGGAAACTGGAGCACCTGGAGGAAACGCACGCAGTCACGGAGAGAACGTGCAGACTCCGCACAAACAGTGACCCAGCCAGGAATCGAACCTGGGACGCTGGTGCTGTGAAGCCACAGTGCTAACCACTGTATTACCATCCTGCCCTATATAGAATGCCCGTGGATTTGGAGACTTGGTTGACCTTAAAGATTGGGCCATCATTTTCGTAAATTTTCTTAATAACCTAACAAAACCCAGCCAGATCCATTACCTGTCATGCAAGTGGGAGCAGAAATTCAGCTGGAGGAGGCTACAATCAGAGACCCACGGAATGACTCCCCAGCATTGAGGTAAGTGGTGAGGAAGGCTCTGGGTGAACCCAAAGTAAGTAAAGTGCAGCAATTTCCCTTTCTCCTCCTGGCCCATAAGGAAATATCAATTTAAAATTAAAAACATACTAGCTGGAGCTCTCCTGGCCCAAGATCCGCTTTGCAGCAGGCCAGGACAGACAGGAAAGCTGCCACTGCTCCCTGAATTCAAATTCCAAATCCGAATATTTAAAGAAAGAGTCTGCCTTCCTGCAGGGGTCCAGCTTGCTCGCTCGAAAGAGCAGGTTAAAAATGAGACATGGCAGTAAGCCAGGTTAGGATCAAGGGCCGATTAATTTGCTATCCTTGCTTTGAAATGTTAAATTCAGGGCTATTGTGTTTTACGCTGCATTAAGTATACAGCCCAGATACAGGCATTCAACCCACTTGATCTTTGATCGCTGTACACAAACCTCCACCCATCCTTCCTCATCTAACCCTAAGGCATACCCTTCCATTCTGTTCTCCCTCACATCCTTACTCAGCTTCCCTTTAATAGACCAACACTATTCTCCTCCTTGTGTTACCACATGCCTGCCACTCATTGGGTAAGGAGTTTCATTTAAATTCGCCATTGCATTTATTGGGGACTCTCTTATATTAGCGGCTTGTGGGTTTGGTCTCCCCCTCCCCGGCACAAATTTTCTCTTTGACTACCTTACCAAACCGGTAGGGGTTGCACGGTAGCACAGTGGCTAGCCCTGTTGCTTCCAGGGTCCCAGGTTCGATTCCTGGCTTGGGTCACTGTCTGAGCAAAGTCTGCACGTTCTCCCTGTGTCTGCGTGGGTTTCCTCCGGGTGCTCCGGTTTCCCACCACAAATCCTGAAAGACGTGCTGTTAGGTCATGTGGACATTCTGAATTCTCCCTCCGTGTACCCGAACAGGCGCCGGAGTGTGGCAACTCGGGAATTTTCACAGTAACTTCATTGCAGTGTTAATGTAAGCCTACTTGTGATAATAATAAAGATTATGATAATCATAATTCTAAAGTCTTCTGTTATATTGCCATTCAGCTTTCTGTTTTTTTTTTTCAAGAAAAAGATCCCCAGCCTGTTCAGCCATTAGATCAGCATAGCCTTACAACCCTGGTATTATCTTTGTAAATCTTTTTTTCCCTGTCCTCCATTGCCTTTTTTATAATATGGAGCCGAGACTAGAAATGTGCACAGCATTCCAAGTGAGGTCTACCCAAAGTTTGATTCTAGTTTAACATGATTTATCTTTTTTTTCAATTCTATCCCTCGAGTGGTGAACCCCAGTTCTTGGTTTGCCTTTACTATGCGGCCTTATTGAGCTATGTTGCTACTTTTAGTGATTTGTGTATCTGTACCTACAGATCCTCTGTTCCTTTACCCCCATTAGACTTTTATCACTGTGACTTTCTTGTTTTCCTTACAAAAATCCTTCTGCCTACAGATTCTTAGAATATGTTAACTATTGCCAAAAACTGGTACTGCTTGTAAACATCTTAAAATCTCTCTATTTACATTTCTTCCATTGAAACATTTCTTAATACTTACCGCTTTGATCAAGCTTTTGCTCATCTGCCCTAATATTTCATGATGTGACTTGGTTCAAATTTTGCTTGATAACACTCCTCTCAAGTGCTTTAGGATGTATTACTATTGTCAAGCCAAGTAAAATATTCATCACTTTAAACAAGGACTGTGCTTGTATGGAAGTGGGCAGCACGGTCGCACAAGTGGATAGCACTGTGGCTTCACAGCGCCAGGGTCTCATGTTCAATTTCCTGCTGGGTCACTGTCTGCGCGGAGTCTGCACATTCTCCCCGTGTCTCCGTGGGTTTCCTCCGGGTGCTCCGGTTTCCTCCCACAGTCCAAAGACGTGCAGGTTAGGTGGATTGGCCATGATAAATTGCCCTTAGTGACCAAAAAAGTTAGGAGGGGTTATTGGGTTACAGGGATAGGGTGGAAGTGAGGACTTAAGTGGGTCGGTGCAGATTTGATGGGCCGAATGGCCTCCTTCTGCACTGTATGTTCTATGTTGTGGAACTTTCGTTATGTATTTTAAAATGGATACCGATGAGCTGTTAAGCTGGCTGTCAAGGTGATCAGGTGACCTTGCAATTTTAACCCATAATAATAATCTTTATTAGTGTCGTAAGTCGGCTTACATTAACACTGAAATGAAAATTGCTTATTGTGACAAGTAGGCTTCAATGAAGTTACTGTGAAAAGCCCCTAGTCTCCACATTCCGGCACCTGTCCGGGGAGGCTGGTACGGGAATCGAACCGTGCTGCTGGCCTGCTTGGTCTGCTTTAAAAGCCAGCGATTTAGCCCAGTGAGCTAAACCATCCCCTAGCCCCTGCAATGAAGTTACTGTGAAAATCCTCTAGTCGCCATACACCGGCACCTGTTCAGGCACACTGAGGAAGAATTCAGAATGACCAATTCACTGAACAAGCACGTCTTTCGGGACTTGTGGGAGGAAACCTGTAAAAGAAAAAAATGGGAAAATATGTAATTTGAAACATGGAAGTCTGGCAATACCTAACCAAAGGCTACATGAGAGAATGTAGGGAAAAGTCCCCGAAGGGTTAACAGCAGCTGCAAAAGAAGGTTTTGAAATGCAGATAGCCTTTATCAAACAGGCGTTAAGAAAACAGCTTGTGACTATTCAAGCTGTAAAACTGATGTACGTGTTTTAAGTCACAGCAGGTTGAACTTTTAGTTATATGGAAAAAAGCTATATTTCATACCTTCTTTGGAGTTAATTATTTTAGGAAGCAGCTAGAAAAGAATGGCTAGGAATTTCAGTTGAATTGAGTGACAAATGTTCAGGTGTGAAATTCTGCTGACACCAGGTGAATATGGGAAGCTGGAGACAACGTGTCCAAGGGAACGCACGTTAAACCCAAATCGGAGTCAGAGTTCTGAGTTGGGGGCACTATTTGATAATAAAGCAACTTTAGAAATGACAGAAACCAGATGTAACACCCCTCTGGGATCATAGCACTTTTGAACATCACAAAGGAAACAATGTAATCAAAGATCGATGAGCTGAAGTCATGCTCAATATGAATACATAGTCGTGTTAGAAATAATTCAGATTAAAGGTATCTTGTACAATCAAGAGTAAATAAAGTTACTTTATGATAATGTCATATAAACTTAATAACTGCTCGAAGGGGTATATAAACCCTAAAAAAGGGGACAGCCAGCCGAGTCAGCTCTCATAGCTCGGTCATGGGAAGAATAGAACATAGCAACCGAGCAGAACAGCGAATCCATCTGAGGAAGACCAAAAGCTAAAGAAGAGAGAGTCAGCTCTCATAGCTGCCCTCGGTCATGGGAAAGATAGAGCATAGCAACCGAGCGGAAACAGCAAATCCATCTGAGAAAGACAAAAGCTAAAGAAGAGAGATTGCCAAGGTGGACCTGAAAGTCTTTTCAACCAACCAGGGGAATCCAGAAGCAAGATTTTTTTCACTTTTCTGTAAAGACAGTGATTGCATCCTTTAAAACAAAAAATATAATAATAAAATAACTTAAAGTTTAACCTGAAACAGTGGTTATTACAAAGTCTACTTTACTTACTTAGCAATGCTACTAAGTGGTAAGTAGATCAAATTCTTCTATGAAGATATGGGTTATACCGGGGGATAACTTATACTGTTTGACACGGATAGCACCCACCTAAGTCTGCATAGAGTCAGGAAGTGAGAATCCCTGTTCACCATTTAGAATGGCTTATTGACCCTTTTTGGTTTAGGGGGAATTCTAAGAATAGTGGTGAGTTTTTTTTACTTCAAACCAGGAAACATAAGCACACATGGGGAGAACGTGCAGACTCTGCACAAACAGTGACTCAAGCCAGGAATCGAACCCGGGTCCCTGGTGCTGTGGAGAAACAGTGGTAAACATTGTGCTACCGTGCCACACTTCAGACTAGGAAGTTCCAAATTGAACTATAATGGGTGGGGGTCTCCCCTTTGATTGTACATGCTAAGTGGAATTCACAGATTGTTCGCAGATTACACTAGGTTAATCCCAGAGCTGAAGGGGTTGGATTACGAGGAGAGGTTGAGTAGGCTGGGACTGTACTCGTTGGAATTTAGAAGGATGAGGGGAATCTTATAGAAACATATAAAATTATGAAGGGAATAGATAGGATAGATGCGGGCCGGTTGTTTCCACTGGCGGGTGAAAGCAGAACTAGGGGGCATAGCCTCAAAATAAGGGGAAGTAGATTTAGGACTGAGTTTAGGAGGAACTTCTTCACCCAAAGGGTTGTGAATCTATGGAATTCCTTGCCCAGTGAAGCAGTTGAGGCTCCTTCATTAAATGGTTTTAAGGTAAAGATAGATAGTTTTTTTGAAGAATAAAGGGAATAAGTGTTATGGTTTTCGGGCCGGAAAGTGGAGCTGAGTTCACAAAAGATCAGCCATGATCTCATTGAATGGTGGAGCAGGCTCGAGAGGCCAGATGGCCTACTCCTGCTCCTAGTTCTTATGTTCTTATGTTCTTACTCTAAGACACAGAGTCAATGGACTTCTAGACTTTATGGGCGGAATTCTCCAAATTGGTAAGTTCAATGGTGGGTCGGTAGGGTGAGGGGGATGCAGAGAATTTGGTGGAAGGCCCAAAATTTGGTTTGACACCAAATTTTCTGCACATGGCATATCAGGAAACTGCTGGAGGCTCGTGAGAAACTTATTTAATCGAGCTAATAAGATACAAATAAAGGCCTAACCATCCAGGCCTACTTTTATGTTCATTTGTAACAAGTTCCAGCTGAGTGGACTCCGCCCCCTACCTGGGAAACTCATACCACGAGTCCTACGGGGAGATCAACAACTATTTCCCCATGTCCTTGTGGGGATTATAACACCCCTCTCTCCCAAAGTCCAAAAGTCCCCCTTCAGGCACCAACAGTGGGGCCTTCTGCGCCACTTTGCCCACAGCTGTGATTCTGCCTGTGGGGCTCCGGGTGGGGCAGAGTGTACCGTTTGGCGACCATTGTTTCCTGGCTGACCTCCGAAGAGTTATTGCCGGTACCAACGCATCTGCTTCTACAGACACTTCGGCGTCCATCTCTGATCCGGAGTCATCCTCCTCCTGCTGGACCGGGCACTCTGACCCAGATGGCTGAGCCCCCAGGCAGTTCCTCGCATGGAGGAGTTGCTAATGCTGCCACGTAGGCATCGTGAAGTGAAGGTTCTCACTTCTTCAGGTGGTCCAAGTGCTTTCGCTGAACTCGTCGCTGAACCTGGATTTTCTACAAGACTGTACCTGTTCTCGCCAGCACTACGCCTGGGAGCCAAAGTGCCACAATTGCGGGCATAGACTGTAACCTCTGTGTGAAATTTGCACCCTGGCATCCTCAAGTCGTGGTGCACCTTCTGCATCTCCTGCTGCACCTCCACTTTCCTGCTGAGGCTCGGAAACGTGAGACTCAACCTGGTTCTAAGTCGCTGGCCACAACAACAGTTCTGCATGGGCGATTACCGTCATTGCATGTGGCGTTGTGCGGTAATTAAAAAGGAACTGAGCCAGCCACGTGTCCATGGAATCCGAAAATGTTCATTATGCCCCTTGTGAAGGCCTGGACCGCCCTTTCTGCTAGGCTGTTGGAGGAGGGATGATACAGGGAAGTTTGAATATGGCGAATGCAATTTCACTGCATAAACATAGCAAATTCTTCGCTAGTGAACAGCGTCCCACTATCCGTTCCCAGAATCTCAGGGATCCTATTGTTGGGAAATGAGCCCCAGTTTGGGGCCCTGGATGTTGTTGGGGCCATCCTGTACACCTCCAGCCACTTCGACCGGGCATCCACAATACCAAGGAACATGGACTGCATGAATGGTCTCACAAAATCCACATGTAGACCTGTGGGCGTCCTGGCCATCCCCAGGGATGAGGGGAAACCACTGTGGTATCTCCATGTATCCCTGTTTCCATCGATGCTGGGCCACCAAACAGTCACGGGCAGTGGTAGACGGCTGAGGGCATTGGCATGGGCAATGTGCGTATCCAGGCGATGTCGGAATGAATATTCATGTGCGGTCAGCAGAAACACCCAATGCTGAATTCTAGCTAATCCAATGGACGGGACTCCCTTATCCTCCCCAAAAAAGCTGAGCAGTGGCTTGCGGTCTGTCACTATGGAGAAATGCTGCCCATAAAGGTACCGGTGGAACTATTTGACATCGAAGCCCTCTTTCTTGTTTTGAGCATAATGTCGCTCTGCATCCGCCAGAGTCCTTGAAGCAAAGCAATAGGGCGTTTTATGCCGTTGTCCCATCCATGGGCCAGCATCGCCCCAATGCCATACGTGGATGTATCGCAAGTCAGGATTAGAGCCCAAGCCGGATCATAGTGAGTGAGGAGCTACTTGGACAACAGATGCTGCAACACAACTAAGGGAAGACGGACTGACTGCTCCCCGTGAGTTACCAGAGTCACAGTGGTCCCCATGATATTCAAAGACTCACTGGTATAGGTCGCGAACCTCACTTTGGTGTTGGTGTTGTGCAATGTCAGTGGCAGGAACCCTGCGCGGAGTTGCCGAAATGTGCGATGGTCCACGATGGAGACAAGGATCCACAAGGATCTGTTTTGGGGCCGTTGCTGTTTGTCACTTTTATAAATGACCTGGAGGAGGGTGTAGAAGGATGGGTGAGTAAATTGCCACGCGAAATTGCCCCTAAATTGAAAAAAATGAATTGGGTACTTTTAATTTGAAAAAATAGGTGCCCCAGGTCTAGACGGTGTTTGATGGGATGCACGTCACCCCACGAGTACCGGCCCATGCCAGGCTTCATCCAGTGAGGAGGTTGTGGGGGAGGGTAAGTCTGGGCAGGACATGGGGCCCGGGCAGGCACGGGAAGCCGCTTATGGGCCAGCGCTCTGATCATCTCCAGGTTCACCCACCAGAGAGAGCCCCAGGAGTCTCTTAACTAACATGCCCAACTGAAGTGAGAGTCTGTGGGATGGTGGAGGGTATTGGAGACAGATGTGTCAAAAGTCAGTGTCATCACCGGATGTCTCCCGTCACTGGTGTCTTACTCACTGCTCTCCTCCTGGGGTTGAGCTTGGGTCGGGGGCAGGGAAGAAGGGCCCACCTCATCACTAGAAGATCTTGCAAGATACAAGACATGACGCATGATTGGACCGCGGTTTGGGATGATGTGTGGTAGTGGTGGAAGGGGGGGGGGGGTGGAGAGAGCACTGTGTGGGCGGGGGGATGTAGGGGTGGTGGTGGAGGAGGCAGTGGGGGTGGTGTGGGGGGGGGGGGGTGTGGAGGAGGATGTGCCGGGGGAACTGCAACTCAGCGGGCTCTCACTTGCTCACCCGATGCAAACCTCCGATTCCGTGACTGTCCTTCCCCCGGGCCCGCCAACCAACTCTGCTGTGGGGAGGGGCTACAGGCTCGGAGGTTGCCCTCCAGCCTATTCCCTCTCACAGGGGGGGAGGGGGGGGGGGGTGGAGACAGACAAAGCACAGGTGGGGGGTAGCTGGTGACCTTTGTGGCCAGGATACCTGGCCATAGCGGCCGGATTGGGTGCTGGCTGGTGGTGCAGGGTGGGGGTTCAGTTGCCCTCCGGGTGGAGGGAAGGAAAGGGTGGGGTTATGAGTGTTAAGGGTCGGGGGTTAGTGCCAGGGGCACAGCACTGTCTACTCACCTGGCTGCCCTAAGGAGATCATGCAGTTTCATACTGGCCAGTCCTGGCTATGTTGTACACGGCGCTCACGACCTCTCCAACTGGACCCAGATCTGTTGCACAGCGGCATATGGCAACCCCTCCCCCCCAAACCCAGTGTACATGGTGGCCCATCTCTCCTCCACAGCGTCCAGCAGTGTCTCCTGTTCCGCGTCAGTGAAACCGGGTGCCGCTCTCTTGCTGCCGTCTTGTTGGTTGGGATGAGTGTGTGTGGGGGACGGAGTGCTTATTAGCGGCTGCAGCTTGTCACCCTCTCGAGTGTCAATCCTGACTCCAGCAAATCACACACCGTTCTTCATTGGAATCGGTCATGTTCCACATGCCGCTGGTGCTAGCCCAATAACTGGTGGTGAATTACTCTGGGAACGGCACCAATTTTCCTGTCGGAGATCTCTACTGATTCAGCCCCGGCGGCACACTTAGGGCGGGATTGTCCGTTGGCTGACGCCAAAATCGTGAAATGCGATTGGGTGGAGAATAGGTTCCGACGCCAAATTGCAGCGGGCGCCGAATTGACACCGAATCACAATTCTCCGTCACCTCAACAGCAGCGTCAATGTGGTCCGGAACGAACGTACAGTAAGCAACTGTTTCCATATCATTAGCGGGCCCACCCGGTATTCTCCGGGGCCTCCGCGATTCTCCACCTCCAATGGGCTGAGTTCCCGACGGCGTGGTTCATTTGTGCTTTTAAAAGTTGTGAAACCAGCGTCGTGGCCGCTGAAGGAGAGAGAGGGGGCATATGGAAAGGGTCTAACATCGCCATGATTTGCTGGCAGTTGTGTCACTGGTCGTGGGCTTCTGCCAGGGTCAGGGGGTGGCCAGAAGGTGGGCTGTGAGGTTGGGGTGGATGGGCACGATGCATCCTTGGCCCAGCCGGAAAGGTAGCCATTTAGCTGTGTACACCGTTAACAGCCCACTGTGAACCTAGGGCCATGGGTCGTATACGTGTTCCACAGGGCACCCAGTGAGGTACCCCCTGGCCCCAGCTGACCCATTAGCTGCATAGGTGTGCTCCAGAACACCTGTGCCATCTTGTTGGCTGGCATGAGTGTGTGTGGGGAGTGTAATGTGTATATGCAGCTGCAACTTGTCAGCCCCCCGAGTGTCAATCACGGATCCGGGAAATCCCATATCGGTTTGCATTGGAATCGATTGTGTTCCACGTGGTGCCAGTGTTAGCCCTTCCACAGTTGCTGAATTGATCCAAGTCGGCGCCAATTTTGCTGTCGTGAAAGTCCACAAATTTTGCCTCGGCATCAATCTCAGGAACGAAAGGTCCCGCCCTTAATTTCTGAAACAGAAAATTCCACCGTTGAAGTCTCATGCAACTGGATAAGTCAGTCTTTTTATGATCCCAAAAGTCTGGGCCCCGCAGGCAGTCAGGAAAAGGATTTTCTGACGCTCTTCTCACAAAATCCCATTCACCTGGAAATAATACCTCATGCGTTCCATTCTTCTAGGCCTGCATCAACTTATCGAACATCGGCATTTTTAACTGTTACGACCCTACGTCCCGGGATAGCTTCCTGAGTGCGTCCCGAGTGCATCCAGAGTGCCCTTTGTTCCTTGTAACCAGTTTAGTAACTTGAGGAAACCAGCAGTAAGAGAACTATATACAATATTCTGCTCAAGGCAGCAACGCACTCCCAGTACAGTCCTTGCTGAGAGAGCTAACCACAGCAGGCCCTGCTTGGCCGGCGTTTTATGTTTGTTTGTAACAAGCTCCAGTGGGGTATCCTCTATCCCCTATCTGGGAAGCCTGTACTCCATGGGTCCTATGGGGAGATCAACAATGGTTTCCCCATGGTCCTCGTGGTGGTTATAACAACAATCAACCCAGCTATCTGAACTTACCTAAACCACAATTTCAGAGTGGGAGAACACTTTGTTCTTAACTGAACCCACAAAAACACATAAACTGTTAATTGTTCTTTTGGTTTAATACTTGTAGAAGTGCACTATCTTCTTCCAGTGTTTCTTTCTTGGGTGTGTGGTGTATGACAAATGTAGCATTTAGGTTTTTCGGGGTGAGTGTGTGAATAAATACTCCCCTTTGTTGAAACCCACAAAAGCCTGCTGCTGGCGTTGTAACTTGACTACACACTAATCAGGGTTTAGAAACACACCCATCTATCTTCTCGAAAATAAACCGCACTACAATAATAAGGAGAGGAACATTGAGGTGTCTGCTTATCACTCCTCCCTTGTCCACAAAACTATATTAAATGTGTTATTAAATGCAAGTTGATGTTGTTACAATGATTAAAAATCAGAACATAGGGCAGCACAGTGGCGCAGTGGTTAGCACTGCTGTCTCAGGGAGCCAAGGTCCCCGGTTCGATCCCAGCTCTGGGTCACTGTCCGTGTGGAGTTTGCATGGGTTTCACCCCCACAACCCAAAAGATGTGCAGGGTAAGTGGATTGGCCACGTTAAATTGCCCCTCAATTGGAGAAAATGAATTGGGTACTCTAAATTTTTTTTTAAATCAAAACATTCAACCAACAATGCAGCATAGTAGAACACAGACCATAGCACGATGAGACAATGGTTCAATCATTAACTCCTTCAACACTTCATCCAGACCCTGGCTGACCAAATAAATGATTTTCTATCTCAGACCTGACTCTCTGATGAAGTGAAAGTCATCTAAACTTGAAAAGAAAATTGAGCAGGATTTGATTAAGAATTAGTGTTCACTAGACAATCTATTCCACTAATCTGTCGTTTAATAACTTATAATCTTTCTACAAATTCTACAAATTAATGAGATGCAGATCCTCTGTAGATCTCTACTCATGTTGGAGCAGATTAATTATCTTACATCCTTCTGCTTAGATGCGCTGAAAATGATATTCAGCAGCATCTACTTTGCAAATTATGGAGTGATTTATTTCAGTGCATTTCAGCATTCTGCAAACAGCATTGTGATGTCTGTCTAGAATTATGTACACTGTAGCTTTTGGACTCAATTATGGTATCAGGCAACCTATTACCACATCTGGCATTGCAAAATGCGCAAGCACGGTGTTTCAGAAAAAGGATTCTTGCTGTGCATTCCCAGTTTAATTCTGTGGAAAATCTTTCTTAGGGACAATGACCAGAAAATTGCGACTGGTCCCTGATTCATTGTAAGGATTCAGGATGTTGAGAAACTTGACACCAGGCATTCAATTGATTTTGGACATGATAAACCAATAACCCCGCGCACCACTGCTGAATGGAAATGGGGAAAAATCTTTTACACGTAATTCAGGGAAATGGACAATACAGTAAAACCTCAAATAGGCAAGGTAACCTCATACAGACATAGGTCAACGTGGATAAATCATATATTCAAGGGACGCATTAAAGCTACAGCAGCAGTAAATAAAAGAGTTAATAAATATGCACTTACTCAGTAAAAGCAATAGAAATGCGACAGATAAAGATTACAGGTACAATGTAACAATCCATATGCACACAGAACTATTTAAAGTAGCAGGAAAGGTAAACACATTTAGAAAAACAAAGGTTGCAACAAACTTAATGCCAAAAGGTGCTATTCTAACAGAACTTCCCCACTGTGACTTACAAAAGCTACCATCGAGGTCAAGGACAACTGGAAGGTTTTGAAAACTCTCCAGAGTATGAATTGGATTATTTTCATTCTGGGCAAGGAGGATATGGAAAAGCACAATGCCAACAAGGTATTCAGCAGGTTTTTTTTTTGGATGATGTGAACGGTTTTCCACAATCTCAGTACCCGATGGAACAGAAAAATAAAACAACACAGAAGTTTATTATCTCAGCGTTTGTGTTTACTGTGAGCACAAAACTCCTTCCACCCACCTCCACACGCTTCAGCAGCAAACATTTGCAACGTCAGATCTGAGTTGAATATTTTAGTACCAACATTGTTAAATATTGCAATGGAATCTTCATTCGAACAATTCATGGAGCAAAATTAGAATTCTGTACTGGTCCCAGTTCCATCACTGAGCACAGGGGTGGAGAATAGATAAATTCTTGATTACTTGCTGTCAACAATTGTGCAATGAAATATTAAATGAGAGGCAAATGATAGAATGTAAATACATTTTGCTATGCATTTGCAACTTCCCAGTGAAATAAACCTCAGTACAGCTACAATTCAAAGGACATAATAAAGGACTATGGTAACAGGAATAATAAAAAGAGAAAATGCTGGAAATCTTGGTCCACAGTTTCCATTCCATCCTTCATCTCTAGAACAAAATAAAATATTTTCTGCCTTTCAGGTGTGAAGGATCACAAGCATCAACAACTCATCGGTACCAACACTGGATTTCCCTCTGATCCCTTCCCTTATTCTAATCTCATCTCTTGCCATGTATTCCCTATACCCCTTGACCTTCCCCTCTCTGGCGTTGGATGATCTATCCTGAGCAGAGTCCTCAGCTACATGGGAGGCCTCAAAGAATCTTCTTCTGTTGCCTTTGCCTCTGTGCTCACTGCTTTGGCCCAGAGCAGAACCATCTCAAGTGCTCTCCCGACACCTGGATCCCTTCCTCTTGCCTCTTATCCTCTCAATAACTCTTCATTGAGAATGTCAACGTGCCATCAGCCATCTCAATTTCCCTGCTCCCCTCACTCGCTTCAACTTCCTGTTTCCTTCCGAACCAGCAGCAATCCATTCTCTCAGGCTTAATCCTAACTTTATCATCAAACTGCTGACAAGGGTGGTTCTGTTGTTGCCAGGTGTACCAACCTCTGCCAAGCAGAGACGGAATGCCAACTTTGCCACCTCTTTTCACCTCCCCTGGATTATGGTCCCACCACTGAACACCAAATCAATGTTGACAGGAAAGCAGAGTTGAGGTCAATTAGATCCTATGAAATGGCAGTTCAGACTCGAGGGGCTGAATGGCCTACTCCTGCTCCTTATTTGTACTTTCATATGTTCATATCCAGGACTGTTACTGCTGTTACTGACCTCATGTCCTTGGGAGATCTACCCTTCATATCCTCTTGGATCCCACTCCCGAACAGCCTGTCTCTATCCCTTTTCCAAAATTCACAAATAGGACTGTCTTGGTAAGTCTATAATTTCAGCCGATTCCTGCCCCACTAGATAGATTTCTTCCCATGTCAGCTCTATTTTTTCCTGCTTTTGTCCAGTCTCTTCCCACCTACATCCATGACTTCTAATGCCCTGCGTCAATTTAACAGTTTCCAGGTTTTTCAAATGACTCTTTTAACCCAAGCTTCTGCTCCACTTTAACAGCAAATCCAGTCCAGAGGAATTTACACCAACCCCTTTTAGAATGTCCTTGTCTTGATGGCTACACAAGCTGTTCACAATTGTTTTAACTCTTTATTCCCGGACTGTTTGGCACCACACATGTGATCTACCTGTGAAATCTGCTGTCCCACTAATATAACTACTGTAATTGTTTCTTTAACCCAGAACACTTTGTTTACACTCCCTTGAATTCTTCTGAACAATACCTTGGTCTCTGTTCTTTTTTTAAAAAATAAATTTATTTCAATTCATTTTTTCCAATATTGCCTAAAAAGGGGCAATTTAGTGTGGCTAATCCACTTAGCCTGCCAATCTTTGGGTTGTGGGGGCGAAACCCACGGAGAATGTGCAAATTCCACAAGTGCAGTGACCCAGAGCCGGGATCGAACCTGGGACCTCGGCGCCGTGAGGCAGCAGTGCTAACCTACTGTGCCACCGTGCTGCCCTTTGGTCTCTGTTCTCTTGACTTCAGGTGTCTTAAATGTTCTTTTAGTCCTAATTCCCTGGTTATCTGGATTATATCTTGTTCCTTAGGAAACTTGCATCTTTGCAACTCCCTTGTCCTGTCCAGCTTCTCCTGAGAGCTGTTTACTCCCCAGTGTCCTATATCCAACTGCCCACAAATTCAGCTAAAACAGTAAACCTAAATGCCTCTCTAGTTTGCAAGGCCCCAGTTGCTAAGCAATATTCACATGCTTATGTATTTTATTTACCCTTCATGCAGTAATCCACTCCAAACACAATAGAAACTTAACCAACCCACACACATACAAACA
Source organism: Scyliorhinus canicula (assembly GCF_902713615.1). NCBI lineage: Eukaryota > Metazoa > Chordata > Chondrichthyes > Carcharhiniformes > Scyliorhinidae > Scyliorhinus > Scyliorhinus canicula. Next base: position 60,018,659 of record NC_052151.1, on the reverse strand, counting down.
CCTTTGTCCAGCATGAATTTAACTATAGATTTTACCCTTCAGCAACATTAAATTAAACCCACTTAAACTATACCTTATTTGTAATGTTTACCAATACAAATATAAATCTCTAAAAACTACCTTTGTTTTCCTAACATTCCCCCTTGTCACTTAATCAGTTCATGTCTAGGAATCCCCTATTGAATATCCCAGATGATGGCCTTGATGCTTTGCTAATGGGGATAGGATATGTGGCTCATTCATATTCTCCTGAGGTAATTCCTTGATGAGTCTTTGTAGATATAGTATCTCCATCTCAGCGGATTGGAATGTGGAGAGTATAGTAATGCAAATTGTGTAGCCAGCTTTGGCTGTAAACTCAAGTCGCACTTAGTGTCTGTCGTAAAAAGTCTCTGGATAGAATTTACCGGCCATTCACATCAGTGGGATCTTCCAGTCCCACCGATGGTGCACCCTGCCATAGGCTTCCCGGCGACGAGGGGTGCATTCAAAGGGAAACCTCATTGACAGTGCAGTGACCAGATGATCCCGCCGCCAGACAATGGCAGGCTGCCTCCACTGCCATGAAGCACACAACGAGTTGCACAGAAACAATCCCACCCTCTATTTTAAAAAGACTCCCTACTAAAATGTTTAGCTCAGGTTTCTAGCCAATAAATTAAAAATCATTCTTTGACATAAAGCATGTTTTCATGGCAACACAGAGTTTTCCTTATCACCTTGATGGTTTTTCAACATGTCATTCTAACCAGCACTGAACAGTCTAAGCTTCATTTCTCATGTATCATGGCTCATTTTTACTTTGTCTTGCTTTTCTCTCACTTTGCCATTGTGTCAGCCTTAAGTAAATGAAACCTTGTCCTAGGAGCAGTTTTAACACTAACTTGTAAGGTGAGCTGTGGGGATATTCTGTAAGCGAACAGAAAATAATCTAGCCTGTGCCAAAGAGAAGCAGGTGAATTACTGCCTTACTGGTCACCCAGCAAATACTACCGCAAAGATCTCTTCGCAATAACCACATCTCTGTCTGCAGCACCATTTGATTTTGGGTGATGGGTTGGGATTAGAGTGTGTTTGACACTATTCTTATTCAGAAATAATTCAAACTCTTCTGCTTAAACTGTGAACCTTTATCTGATGTCAGCACGTATTGCAATCCATAAATGCAAATCAATTTCTCAAAACCTTAATAATTTCGGCACTTGTGATATTGAGCATTAAATCAATAATGTCCACATGTCATGGCTATCAACCAAAACAAAGTACTGTTTCCCTTCTGCTTAAAATAATTCAACATGTACTCCTTCCCACAGTTTCCCTTTTGTTTGAGCATGGAATTAAAGGAATCTTGGTTGGATGATTGCTCACTGCCTGAGTACATTTCTTGATTCTCTTTCTCGATAATATAAAATTCTGTTTCCATATCTATCAGGGGCTGGTTTAGCTCACTCGGCTAAATCGCTGGCTTTTAAAGCAGCCCAAGCAGGCCAGCAGCACGGTTTGATGCGCCAGAATGTGGCGACTAGGGGCTTTTCACAGTAACTTCATTGAAGCCTACTCGTGACAATAAGTGATTTTAATTTCATTTTCATTTCATGTGCACACTCAAGGGTTTTCAGAACTAGCTTTAGATCTACTATGGTGCATTGCTGAGACTTGGAGCTTCACAAAGACCTGGGTCATTGCTCTTCACCGGTCCCCTTTCTGGAGATGAATGACTTTCTCACAGGCTTGGCACTTTAACTAGAAATGGGGCCATTCAAATTGTTGGTGGCTATCATGGCAATGGCCTCATCTAAATTTCTGACCCTGAGATTGTGAACTTGGCTGGAATTGCCTGCATCTTGCAGAAACCTGGTGGCCCTCTCCTGACAGCTTAGAAAAACAAATCTCCTGCAATCTCTTTCAGCCATTTTCTTGGCTGTGGCCTTATCGTAGGCCTTCTTCCTCATCACCTTGTTCCTTTTGCTCAAAGGCTTAGCCTCGATTTTAGCGTCCTTTAGGTGTCCTGGGATTATGTCTCTCAGGTTGATTTCTCAGTCTGTGCCATACTCACAATAATGAGAGTTTCTTGGAGAAATGTAATTCATTTGAGAATGTAATCAGCAACAGTTTCACTTGGCAACTCTTTTCCCCCCCCACAGAATGTAACTCTCAGTGCCATTTCATTCCTGGTCATACCAGAATAGGAGTCTAGAATCTCATTAATTTCAGAATACTCCATAGTACTGAGGACTCATCGAGAACATTGGTTAGACACTAGCTCAACAGCAAATGACTCCATCATGGTGAGCAAGACATTTATTTTATCCTCATCTCCTATTTTAGTCACCTTGAGCCAAATGTGGAACTTTCATCCACAATTATACCAGTCTACATTTGTTAGGGTTTAATTCCCCCATTGACCCCAAATGTCTTTAGTGCCATTTTATTCAGTTACATAAGGTGCTGACACATTGGCCTGAATTTTACCTTCAGGGTGCACCCAAAGTTGGTGTGGACAACAATGGATGTGAAACCTGCTTCCACCCAAGATTATATTGTTAATGCAATATTGCGCTGGGTGACCAATTAAGGCCCGCCCTCCATGTAACATGCCTGCCATTTGGGTCTCTGTACAGGCAGTGGCTGGTCCTTATAGACTAGCCCGGGGCGGGATGTATAAGGTGAGAAAAGGCGCGTTTTGAGGGAGGTTGAGGGCACTATGCATCTGAAAGCTAAGAACTTTACTGCTCTCCAGGAATGTCATCAGCACCAGGTGGCCATGGAAGGCAGGAGGGCACGTCAGGTGGGCTAAGTGCGCCCGCTTCACCAATGAGCACCTGTCCTTGCTGGTGCAGGTTAGTGCCAGATGCAGCATCCTGATGCCCAGGGATGGGAAGGGAAGGCTCTCCCACCTGGTTAAGAAAGCCTGCACTGAGGTGGCTACCAAGGTCAATGGGCACAATGTTGTGCACCACACCTGACTGCAATGCTGCAGTCGGAAAGGGTAAGTGGAGAGATGGCAGGTACCTGTGCGCTCAATGGTCTAAGTGTGCATGCCAACTGACACTGAAACCTGCCCTGATAGCCATCCAAATTTGCAGAAGGCTTGAACGTCTTGGGACCTTGCAGTGCTGCAAGCTTTATGAATTGTGTGAGCTCCCTGGGTAATGGGGACCAACCTGTAAAACAGTGTCCTATGATCACAAACAATTTGCACATTCATTGAGTGGCACCCCTTCCTGTTGATGAAAACACCCTGCCCTCCTGCTGGTGCCCTGATGGTGATAAATGTGCAGTTTGTGGAACCCTAGTTGCACGGGAACACACAAACCCTCATGCTTTATCCCCTTGGCTTCCCTCATTTGTCTAGTAGTTGATGAACGGGTGGGCATGTCTGGAAGATGGCATTATCACTAGCTTGACACAACTGTATGCAGCTGATTGCAAAGTGAGCCCCGTTGGGCCCTAAAATAAAGCTAAGACATAGAACCTGAGGATCACTGTGACCTTCAATGCCACTGTCATGGGGTGACCCGCCCACACAGTTGGAGCTAATTTCAGGACCTATCATGCTGCAAAGAGATTTCACTGTGACCCTTGAAAGGTGCATCCTCCTGCAGCACTGGACCCCAGGCATTTGCAAGTAGTTGTTGCACTGCCTATATGCTCTAGCTGATGTGTAGCGGTGTCTTCAGTGTCCCCTCCTGCCTTGGCCTCCCTGCTGGCCCTGCACCAACTGAGCCTGTGCTTCCCCACGTACAGGTCTCTGCCTGTACTCACCTTGCCTGCTCTCCCTCACAAACATAAAATATCTGAAATAGGAGCAAGAGTGGGCCACTCGGCCCCTCGAGCCAGATCTGCCATTCAATAAGATCATGGCAGATGTGATTGTGACCTTTACCCAACATTCCTGCCTACCCCGACAACCTTTCACCCTCGTTAATCACAAATCTATCTACCTCCAAATTAAAAATCTTCAAAGGTTCTGCTTCACTGCCTTTTGTGGAAGAGTTCCAGAGATACATGACCCACTGAGAGTAATAATTTCTCGTCCTTTCCATCTTAAACGAGTGACCCCTTATTTTTAAACAGTGACACCTGGGACTGGGCTCTCTGATTCTGCGGCTATGTCTGCAGGATCCATCTGGTCTTACAACATAAAGTCAATGCTGCTCCTGCACCGATCCTCCGCCCAGTGGGGGGGCTAGCTTCCCCGCAGTGTAAAGCCCCCAGAGAATGGTCTGGTCTGTGGCAACGCAAGTGCACCGTGGTGTCCTGAGGCGGCCGCGCCGTGCAACATGGCACCGGCAGCGCGCAGACCCGGCCTGCCAAAAACTGCTCCTCTGTAACCCCTCTCCCCCCCCCCCCCCCCCCCCCACCACCCATCACCAGCCCCTGCCAAAGCCCCCCTGTCAGTGGAATGGCTCCCTCCTCGACCGTGGTCGTGCTGGACACTGTCCGCAACCGCTACGCGAGGTCCTTGAAAGTTGTGAGGACACGTGCCCCACACTGTTGAGGACTCGGCATATCGGGGGTGGAGCATTGGGGGAGGACCTCGGGTGACATCCTGAGGCCATCCATACAGCGTGCGCCGTACTCCCCGAGCACACCGGTTTTGAATGGGTGTAACATCGCAAAAATGGCACCACCACCACCCCCCCCCCCCCCCCCCACCCCCCCCCCCCCGATTCCAGTGTAAACGTGGATTCTCCAGCCGATCGCCAACCACGATTTCTCCGTCAGCGATCGGAGAATCCCGCTCCTGGTTCTAGATTCTCCAACAAGAGGAAACATTCTCCACATCCACCCTGTTAATATCCCTCAGGATCTTAAAAATTTCAATCAAGTCGCCTCTTACTCTTCTAACCATTAGTGGATGGAAACCTAGCCTTTCCAACCTATCCTCATAAGGCAATCTACTCATTTCTGTATTAGTCTAGTACAGTGTTTTTCAAACTTCTTTTCCAGGGACCCATTTTTACCAACCGGCCAACAATCGGGACCCACGCCAGCCGACCTGCGCGACCCAGCATTTTCTCTTACTTTGTTTGCTGCTGACAAAAATGGAGGAAATGGTTTTGGGTCCCTTTGGCCCTCGTACACGCTCCTCCAATGGAACCTGTTGGGATGAAGCCTTCCGGTGTCAGAAAGTATGGCGTCTCCATCTGTCCAAAATTCTGCATTTTTTTCCTGTAAAGTTCTATCAAATAACCCCCCCCCCCCCCCAACTTGTAAAAAAATAAAATAATATGAATAAAATAAATGAAAAAAAAACCAAAATGAATAAAATAAAATGAATAAAACCCCCCCCAAACTTGTAAAAAAAAGATGCGACCGTTTTTTAAAAAACGGGCGCACTGCGCACTTAAAGCCGGCTGCTGCGGCTGTTGCGCGCGGATTTGCGCGATCGGGAGCGCAGCAACGGTCGGCTCCGCGACCCTCCCGACACCCGCCCGCAACCCACCTGTGGGTCGCGCCCCCGAGTTTGACAATGCCTGCTCTAGTAAACCTTCTGTGAACTGCACCCTTATCTGGGGCATGGCACACCACTCATTGTAGACTTCACCAACTTTAAGCAACAATACAAACCGCAAAGCACTTCTACAAACTCAGCAACAGCCTGTAAAAAAAAATTAGCAACTAAGTAGTTGATGATTCCTTTAAATAGCATAGGTGTGAGGGTTCCAATGTTGCTAATTGCACATTTAGCTGTGATATTAAGAGAGGAAATTAGTTGCAGTATTTAAGTCGAAAAGAATTCCATTGGAGGGCAGCACGGTGGCCTAGTGGTTAGCACAACCGCCTCACGGCGCTGAGGTCCCAGGTTTGATCCCGGCTCTGGGTCACTGTCCGTGTGGAGTTTGCACATTCTCCCCGTGTCTGCATGGGTTTCGCCCCCACAACCCAAAAATGTGCAGAGTAGGTGGATTGGCCACGCTAAATTGCCCCTTAATTGGAAAAAATAATTGGGTAATCTAAATTTATAAAAAAAAAAGAATTCCATTGGCATCAAGTCCGTATTACGCATTGACTGATGTCACAAGCTGCCCACTCTGCATATCTGGTACATGCTCTCTGCAACTGCACTAATGCCCTTACAAAAATGCAAGGTGCGCCACCGGGTGGCAGTTTGAACCTGAATGGTTCACCTAGCTCCAAAAATGCAGACACTGAATTTTGCAGCCTACGTCTCCAGGCAGAATCGAAGCTGAATAGCCTGAGCTGTGATTTATTACCATGAGACCTTTATCGAATTCCAAACACGTCATTCATAAATTCATAAGATATAGGAGCAGAATTAGGCCATTTGACCCATCGAGTCTGCTCCGCCATTTGATCATGGCTGATCTCATCCTGGCCTTAACTTCACCACGTTGCCCATTCTCCATAACCCTTCAACCCATTACCAATTAGACATCTGTCTAACCCCTTCTCAAATTTACTCACTGTCCCCGCATCCACCACACTCTGGGGTAGCCAATTCCACAGATTTGCAACCCTTTGGGAGAAGTAGTTTCTCCCCGACTCCGTTTTAAATTTGCTACCTCTTATTCTAAGACTGTGGCCTTTCATTCTAGAATGCCCCACAAGAGGAAGCATCCACTCCACGTCTACTTTATCCATACCTTTATCAACTTGTTTATCTCAATTTGATCTCCCCTCATTCTTCTAAACTCTAGAAAGTATAGGCCTAAATTTTTCAATCTCTCTTCATACGACAAACCCCTCAACCTAGTGAACCTCCTCTGAACTTCCTCCACTGCCACTACATCTTTCCTCAAATAAGGGGACCAAAACTGTGCACGATACTCCATGTGTGGTCTCACCAATGCGTTGTATAGTTACAACACTTCCTTACCTTTATACTCTATTCTTTTAGCTCTAAATGCCAACATCCATTCACTTTCTTTATTATCTGCTAAACCTGCATTCTAGTTTTCTGTGACAGGACCCATGAACAAGGACCCCCAGATCCCTCTCCAATGGAGCACCCCAAAGTCTCATTTAGCCTTCCCATTTTTCTGGCCAAAATGCATGACCTCACACTTATCCATGTTACACTCCATATGCCACTTTTTTGGCCCATTCTCCTAACCCATCTATATCCATTCATAAGGTTCTTATTTCCTCATTACAATTTACTGCCCCACCTATATTTGTATTGTCTGCATATTTGGCTATAGAACCTTCTATCTCTGTCTCCATGTTGTTTATATAGATTGTAAACAGCTGGGGCCCAAGGACCGAACCCTGTGGCACCCCACTAGTTACATCTTGCCATCCAGAGAAAGACCTATTTATCATGACTCTTTGTCTTCTGCCTGTCAGCCAGTCTTTAGCCAAGCTAATAAATAATCCCTAATCCCACATGATCTTACCTTGCATATTAACCTTTTGTGTGGCACCTTATCAAACATTTTCCAGAAGTCCAGATACACTACATCTACAGGACCCCCATTATTCACTTTGCTTGTTACATCTTCGAAGAACTCTCGCAAATTAGTCAAGCATGATTTGCCCTTCATAAAACCATGCCGACTCTGATGGATATTGCTTTGACTTTCCAAATGTCCTGATATTACTTTCTTGATAATTGATTCTTTCAATTTCCCAGCAGAAGATGTTAAACTTTTTGAGATCCTCAATCAAAGAACACAGAACTTTAAATTGTGGGGAAGATAAAGTCAGAGTGTTACTGATGCCTCAAAACTTCTCTCATTAATATTTCAATCATTAGCATAACTGAGATCCACTGCCCCTGGTCTGTTGATGTGTATACTTTCCAAAACAGCTAGTGTTAGTCATTGAACACGACTTAATTCATTTCTGGGCACAGATATTGATGCAGTTACAGAGAATCCATCCAAAACAGACATCTCCTTTGCCATACGTAATTGTGTAGCCAATTGCAAGTGTTGACCTCTTTATCTTGCAGTTGGCTGTTCTCAGTTTTTAAATCATATCTGCCCTATATCTGTAAGCTAGTTAAAACCATAATACAGAACCCCTTTATTTTATCATCATTACCCTGCTCATTTTCCATGAAATATACAATCCTTTAGAACTAATTTGCTTTTCTCAGTTCAATAACCAGTCTAAATTTCCTTGCAAATTAATATATAATGTTCCCTGCCTTCATTGCATTCCCTGTTTTAGTACAATCTACAAATTCAACAAACTTACAATTAGAGTTACTGACAAGTTGGTGTTCAAATACGATCACTGAAGTGTTCCATTTCACACCCCCCCCCCCCCCCATCTCACCAGCCCCCCCTCCATCAAAATTGTAAGTGCTCCCCGTGTTATTCCCCTCTTTCCCCCCCCCCCCCCCCACCCCAATCCCTCCCCACCTGCCACCTTCTTACCTAGTATGGAGTTTCACTCTGGACGATTGCCAGCGATTATATTTGCTGCCAATCCTACAACATTTCATCCGAGCCCAACATGTATTTCGTGACTCTAGTGAATGCCCCACACATGTCTGTTCTGTATTCGTGAAACACCCTGGGAGAGATGTCACCTGGCTCAAAAGATGTGTTAATCTTGAGCAAGCATGCCTAACACATAACTTCAACATTTCCAAGAGAGTTCGTGCACAATAGCGTGTCAGCGCTTCAATTTCTGTGAATAGTTTTGAAGTCAACTCAATCATTTTTCCTTCATCTCCAAATTCTCTGCCGCTCCGACTTTAAGGTTTTCAACGCCCCTCGGTGAGCTTTTCGACTGTGGCGGGACAGGAAAAGAATGTTTTACGCGCTTTACTTATTTTGCCACATTCCTCTTGTGGGCCGTGACTGTGCCATCGTGCCCATTTATATGGGGCATCTTCTAGATTCCTTCCAGAATTCTACCCTTGCTTTCCCACCATAGGTGTTGCAAGGATGTTTTTAAAATCCGTAAACTTCCAATTTAATTTATTGATTTATCTATTTCGGAGTTTCTTAATAATAATACTAATATTTATTAGTGTCACAAGTAGGCTTACATTAACGCTGCAATGAAGTCTCACTGACCGTGTGTTATGACAAAGCTTTGACAAAGAGTCATTGGACTCGAAACGTTAGCTCTTTTCTTTCCCTACAGATGCTGCCATACCTGCTGGCTGAGATTTTCCAGCATTTTCTCTTTGAGTTCGGGTGTTATATATTTGTTTTGCACATTTTATATCATAGTCCTTAAATTTAGCTCTAATTTGGAGAAACGTATTGTAAAAATATTGGACACTTGCTAAAACAGCTGCAATACATTCGGAGAAAGTGCTCAACTTACATTCTCGGGGCAGGTTGTTCTCTGGCTACCCAGTTTGCTGGTGAAGGACTGATCGATCAGTTATCAAAAGCACCCAGTCAGATTTCGCTGCCTAAACATCGGGAACTTTAAAACTTTGGGGGGGGGGGGGGGGGGGGGAAGGAATCTTCAGTCTAATCAGAGCCAAAGTTTAAACTTTGATCTGAGCATTAGATATAAGATTGTTCCTGTTCTTTTTATCCTATCATAAACCTGAATCAATGAGAACATCAATCCCATCGCAGGTTGGATCAATTCTGCAAATGCCCGAGTCAATTCATTCCGGTGCATTCAGTAGTTATCCTTGAGCGTCGGGTGTTTTCAGGTTCGGTGTTTTAGATTTGAAGGGGGAATGGACATCCCCCCCCCCCCTCCCAACCCCCCCCCCCCCCCCCCCCCCACACACACCGTTGTTTCTTTTGAAAACACGTTTTAGTTCGTGCGCTGCCTGTTTGTGTGCCTAATCCGCCTCCTGAGATTGAAATCGACCAGAGGTTTCCGCGGGATTAACGCATTTTATTTTTTGTTTTGGCGATTTGAGTAAAAGCGGTATTGTGAAAGCCTGCCGTTTATCCGGGGCTGGTTCTCATGGCCACTCGCACTTTTGCAGTGACATTAATGCGACATGAACAGGCAGCTCCAGGCGGATAATGTTTGACAGGAGACAATGAGACGAGGCTGAACTGACAGCCGGATCCGGTGCAACACTCGCTCAGGGGATGCTTGCTTGCTCTCTTGTCTTTTCTTTCATTTCCAGATGAGCAAATTTACCGTCCATTATGTCCACCAAGCCTGTAAGGAGGCATCGTTGAGAATCGGGGGGGGGGGGGGGTCTTGGGGGAGTTGTGATCAATGAGGAAGGTTTGCTGCCAGGCGCATCCCCCCTCAGTCCCATTCGCTCTCCACACCGGGGAAGTTACCTATTGAGGGAGCCCGACCTGGCAGCCACGGTGAACCGTCAGACAAAACACCAAACTTCTTATTGACATGTGCCCGTATACAAAACAATCTGTGAGGGAAAATGAACAATTCCCTCCATTATCCCAAAAGGGAAGTTTGCCAGGTTCCACCTGGATGGGATTAAAGTCTAGAAAATTCTGGAACCCCCGCCCCATAACAAGCCAGACGGCAGCTGTGGAGGGAGACACCGTTTTCACATGGACAACCTGACAGGTGTAACTCTGTTTGAGGCGGAATTCACAGGGGAGGGAGGAGGAGGGGGGGGGGGGCGGGGAGGTGACTGTGCCCCCCCCCCCCCCAGGTCGGAATTGGCAGGCTCTTGTTTCCCCCCCCCCCCCCCAATGGCGCTGAGGTGGGGGCTGCTTTCACAAACATAGGGCAACAGCCTCCAGATGTTGTGTCTGGCCAAACCCAAGGGCTCACAATGTTATTGATAACCGGAGCTTCGTGGCTGGGGCCAGCGTGAGATTTCCCATTCTTGTTTGTTTTGTTTTCAAAGCCGCTGCTTTTGCGCTCAGATAACAACGGGTGAAGTAGTGGCCCGAGAGGGTCAGACGATAAATAACACGCACCCCCCCCCCCCCTCCCCGACAGCCGTGTAGTTCTCTCAGTCACACTTTCAGGACTCGGCTGCTGTCTGATTTCCCCCACACTTTAGCATCCCCTTGAACACCCAGCAACATCCCCACGGGGCATTTATTACACCAACAACATATACCGCTGTTGCCACGGTTAAACAGCAGTCGGGGTGAGGGGGAATTTATTGCTGGCACCCTGCAGGACTCTGTCATGGGGACTTGGTGACCACCCTGAGGGGGTGTGGGGGTGGGGGGTGGAATGGTAACCTCTGACATTCCGGACCTGAGCCCCTCTCTATTGCTCTCCTCCCGGGGCTCCTACGGGACGTCTTCATTGAAAGGTCACCCGTCTGTCGTGTGGGTGTGTGTGTGTGTGACAGCACATCCCAACCCAAAACCAACTGACAGCAACATTTTGGAAACATGTGGCCATATCATTTTTCGCTTTACAGATGTAGATCATTCCAAATTAAAATAGGCTGTTCCCAGGATGTCATGGAGATGTCTTTGTGAAAGGGGATCTATCCAAACAGGGCAACTGGGTCCATTCCTGCGCCAACGTGACGGATACATTTCAGATTAAGTTTTTTTTGTACGTGTGTGTGTATTTCGTACTCTCTTCACCAACCCCCCCCCCCCCCCCCCCCTCTCCCCACCCCCCATTTCTAAAAGCAACATTGATTTACATGCCAGTTTCACAGTTCTGCGGATAGCTCCCGGCGCGTATGGAGCCTGTGAGAGTCTCCTTGACAAGGGTGTCAACACGTGATAAGGTGACAAGGGCTTCATAAATGTGCTTGGAGAGAGAAAAAGAGGCGGAATGAGAGGGAAAGAGAGAATCCCAAAGAAAGCACAGGTCGGGCGGGGGGAGAGGGGGATGGGGTGGGGAGAGCGGTGTGAGTCCTCAGGAGAGACAGGAACGAGAAGTGAGTGTGTGTGTGTCTGTGTGTCAGAGAGAGAGAGAGAGAGAGATCATCCAACACTGACACCAGCTCACAGCGAATAAACTATGGAAATCACATCGACCGGGCACAGTATGGGAGGCAGCAGTGTTTTAATCCAATCTCCAATTCCTTTCACTAGAGAAATCCCTTGAAGAGGAGGGGGTAAAGGACAGCGCATAAAGTGCCTGAGAACGAATCAATCCAGTTTGACAAAAGAGATCCCGAAGCTGTAAATGCAATTCGAAAATTAAAGGTAAGTTCATTTGGTGTGAGTACTTATACGTATAGATGTGTATATATATCAAAATGATATCGCTTTCAAACGCTGTGAATTGTATTTTACTGAGGAGGAAGGTATTTCAACCAATGTCACTCTCGTGGTACAGTTGAGTGCATTGTAGTTGCATGATGTTTGCTAATGATCGGAATCGAAAATTAAATTGAAGACCAACTTGATTAGACTTGGACCAGAGTTCTTTCCTTTTTTTAAAAATAAAGAGACATTTCTGATGCTAATGCCCCATTCAACTTTGCCAAGTATCCCAGCCGATCCGAGAAGGAGTCAGGAATGGGGAAGCTCTGTAATATCGAAGCTCATCACCTTCTGCCCTGGATCCCCGGCGTTCTTACTTCTCTTTGTGACTGAACGCTCCCCCCCCCCCCCCCCCCCCCAACCCCCTGTCTGAAGACTCCCCTCGTAGGGGCCAGGTGCGAAGAATTCATCCACCTCTTTCATGTCTCCAATATTAAACCATTGTATTTTTTTGCACCATATCCCACTGGCCGATTTAATGGATAACTATGGTTGAATAAACAATGTGTGTGATTAAAATTAAGGTGACATAGGCACCTTTGCTAAAAAGAACCATTCGACCTTTAATGCCAACAAATATACAGAATACAAACCTGGGTGCACCCCATACCGTGTCGGAATAATCTAAAAATGTTTGAAGGGACTTCAGGGTGCCAAAGAAGAAAATACCGTAATACGTATATGATCAAAATGTGTTAACTTTTTTTGGAAGGGTGTCTTTGTGCTCTGGGTATTTCGTTTTAGAACTATCAGCCCGGACTGAGGTTACATTTGGGATCAAGAAGCTCACTGACTCTCTCCCTGCATTGGAAGAGTGTGTTTTGTAGCAAGCAATATCTCAGTTTTCTTTTTTTTTAAGTCATAGTATGCAAATGTTAAATATCGAAAATGCAAGGTGCTATAGCCGTGCATGGATGCAACTGTTCTTCACTTAATGCACTCCGCCACTCCATGTCGGTTCCTTGGAGCCAAATGTTTAATGTTAGCAAAACAATCAATCATCACATGATCTGATTTTGGCACTGATCAGTCAGCCGCTGAAGTGAGTGGGCGAGCCGCCCAACAGGCTTAAAACCAAAAGGGATTGGATGACATTTCAACTTTTAAAAAAAATCTACACCAGGCAAGTAAAATGAATAAAATAGTGTTTCGAAGAAAAATAACTTAATTGTACTTCTCTTAAAAGCCGACGGGCAGTTTGCCGCTGGTCGCATGTCTGACTGAGCTCTGATGGACTGGCCCTAGATCATCACTGATTAATTTTAAGCAGTATCGACTATCCCCTGGCATGGCATGCAAGTTTGGGAGTTGCCACAGACACTACATCGTCTATTTATCATCAGTGAGAATCGTGGCATCCTTCAGGAACAATTTGGAAGACAACTCACACAAACACTCAGACCTGGTTAGCAGTTTATACACATGTGCACACATATATATATATTTAAATAGACTTTGTACTTAATGTGTTCAATGGGAAAACATCATTCTTAATATTTTAAGGAGAGCCAGATTTACATCATATATCAATGCCCCTGAAAACTCTGGGGGAGGAGCTGCCTGTAAAGACCTAGTCCAGTGCCCATTTAAATCTGCAGCTCACTGTAACACTTGTTATTCACAACTAATACCGATAAACACCTCGCGAGTAGCTGCAAGACAGTCAGTCTAAGTTGACAGATGAAGGCGAGTGAAGGCTGAAAGAGATAAAAAAAAAATCATTGGCTTCAGAAATTGCACTTGGCGTCAGTTGTGTGGCTGCCGGTCATTGGTGCTCTGGTAAAGACTGAATTATGTTAGAACAATAGGATTCACAAAAGGGTAATTTAATCCGTTATTAAATGTCACCAGAAGATCAAAGTTTCACATCATCGTTTGCAACATATTCCTCACGATATATTAGTGCAGAGTAATAATCCTAATTTCCACATATGGCTGTAATCAGCTGAAAAACAATTTGCCTTTCCAACAGACTGTAATTCTTCCCATCCATTCATTAAACAAATTACCTTTCCTCTTAAATCAGTTGGCATCAGGAAACAGTGCACAAAGGAAATCTCACCAGTCCAACATATAGCAATTTCGTACTATTCATGACAATCAATTTTTTTTTACCTATTAAGGGTCACTGGCAGTTTAGATGCATCATCTGATGCTTGGAGGCACAGACAATGATTGAAAGGTAGCATAGACACATTGTATACCCAGTAATTCAGGAGAGGAGTGTATAATTTCTGGTAGTGTAAAAGGGAGAAAGTTCATGCTTTTCGCTCGTTAGGTGGGAGATGAACGCTATTATGATTTTTGGTTCTCAACTGGGAAGGAAGTGGTTTTATTCCTATGGTATCCAGTTGACGATTTCATGCATGCGATTCCTAGTTATCAAATAGCTACTTGATAGTACAGGCATTGTGTATTGCTGGAAACAAAGAGACGTGCTGTCAAAGCTTTTTCTCTTGCATGGATAGGACAGATGCAAGAATGCCAAATTTCAAAGGGAGCAACAATTTGTGCTGTGTGAGAAAAGGGAGCTGATTGGTTGGCATATTGATTCTGATGGATTGAGGCATTGCCATGGAGAATGCACCAGGGAGCTACTTCCCTCTATGCTATTGTTAATTCAAAAAAGATACAAAATCTGGACATATTCCTTTTAAATGCAGAGGGCAGGACCCTGTGTCTGAAAAATGTAGCATCTAGTGAAGTTACAAATGAACCTGCTTGCGAGCTCCACTGGTATTCTTAAATTGGTTGTTAGTGTAATTCTTTACACACTTGAGTTGTTGAACAAGTGTTGCCAAATCACAGAGTAACATCTAATGTAAGACATCATTATTCTGAGTTTTTCAAGCATGTGCTGGTTGAGTGGGGTCAGTATTCTCCTTATTGTGAACAAGGTACTGACTGAACTCTTTATTCTTTCATGGAATATGGACATTGCTGGAAAGCCCACCATATGTTGCCCATCCCTAATTGCTCTTGAACTGATGGCTTCCGAGGCCTTTTCAGAGGGCAGATAAGAGTCAACTACTATGCTGTGTGCCTGGAGTCAGATGTCAGCCAGACTAGCAAGCAGATGCCTTCCCTAAAAGGCATTAGCGAACCAAATTTTATTAATGACAGCAATGATAGTTTCGTGGTCGCCATTACTGAGTGTAGCTTTCAATTCCACTGCTGATGGTGGAATGTGAACCTGTGACCCAGAGGATTAGCCTGGGTTTCTGGATTACCAGCGATATGTCAATATGCCACCATCTCCTCAACCAGCCTGTCCTCACCAAGCTCAGATTATGATGTCTGATGTTAGATGTGATTCCACAATTGGACATGACCTGCTGAGCAATCCCAAATAGAATTGACTTGACAGCCCATCATTACACTTTTCTTATGTAGTATAAAATGTTGCTCCCTTTGAAATTTGGATTTTGTGTTCTGTCCTGATGAGTGCAAGATGAAAAGCTTTGACAACATGCCTCTTTTTTCAGCAATGCTCCTGGTTATCACTTATGGGTAGTTACATGACTCCTGAAGTAGCTGTCAGTCTTGGTTCATTGGTAGCATGCTTGCCTTTGAATCAAAAGGTTGTGGGTTCAAAGCCTCATTGCAGAAACTTGAGTATATACCCTCGGCTGACACTTCAGCGCAGTACTGAAGTTCTTTCTTTTCCCTCTGATGGAAATATAAGATCTCATGCCAATTTTTGAAGGAAGGTAAGCGATTTTCCCAATGTCCTGGACAACATTTATCCTTCCGCCAATTAAAATAGAACATTTGGTTATTTACATTATGGGACCATGCTGTGCATATTTGCCTACATTACAAGAACCGTGACACCCCAAAAGTACGCAATTGCCTTTGATGCACTACAGGATGCGTTACGGATTCACTATATACATTCAAGTTTGTTTTTTCATTTCATGTTTCCCTATAAGCAGATATGGTGAAATTCAATATTGTAGTAGGATGTATGTACTTTGATTGTTCTGACATGAAATGAATGCTTTCTTGTTGCTTTACCTTTGAAGGATTGGGTGCAGGGCATGTATTCTCAATAATCCAACTAGCATGCATATTTCCAGTGAAGAGTAGGACATGTGACCATTAAAAAATTTAGAGTGGAGAATAAGCTCTTGTTGATTTAGTGAGTGTTCATTTGATTTCTAATGCTCTGATTCTGTATTATGCTCATATTAGTTTTCGGTTTAGTATTATAATATTCAATCCTAGGCAGTGCCTGCTCCATTAAGGTAGATAATGGCTGCCACTGTGAGATCAAGCACTCCTAGCTCTGTGTTTACTTCTTCCAGCTCCACTTTCTTCCTCCTCCTCAGCTTCGGCAACTTCTCTTTCTGCACACGTCCAATTCTTCGAAATAAATGGTCCCATATCCTCTTTAACGCATTGCCCCACTCTCAGCCGTTCTTGCATTTGATTCCTCTCTCTTTTTCATTGTAGTACATGTAGGTATGGTTCCAGTGTTCATTTTATGGTCTCCTTATTTAAAAAGGGGTGTACTAGCAACGAACATTCACTAAGTTGATTCTTGGGTAGTCTTATGAGCAGATTGGGCCGATACTCATTGGAGGTTTGAAGAATGAGAGGCAACCTTATTGAAACATGCAGAACTCTGAGGGGGCGTGACAGGCTAGCTGCATTGTTTCAGAATAAGACTTCACATCAGACAGAGAAAAGGAAGGATTTCCTCTCGCAAAGATTCATCAATCTTTGCAATTTTCTATTCCAACGAGCTGTGGAGGTGGAAACAGTGAACTATAAGGGAGCCAAGGCACAAATATGGTGTACAGACCAAGATCTTATTAAATGGAGTGGAGATGCCAGCGTTGAACTGGGGTGAGCACAATAAGAAGTTTTACAACACCAGTTTAAAGTCCAACAGGTTTGTTTCAAACACTAGCTTTCGGAGCACTGCTCCTTCCTCAGGTGAATGAAGAGGTATGTTCCAGAAACATATATATAGACAAATTCAAAGATGCAAGACAATGCTTTGAATGCGAGCATTTGCAGGTAATCACGTCTTTACAGATCCAGAGATAGGGGTAACCCCAGGTTAAAGAGGTGTGAATTGCCTCAAGCCAGGACAGTTGGTAGGATTTCGCAAGCCCAGGCCAGATGGTGGGGGATGAATGTAATGAGACATGAATCCAAGATCCCGGTTGAGGCCGCACTCATGTGCGTGGAACTTGGCTATAATTTCTGCTCAGTGATTCTGCGTTGTCGCGTGTCCTGAAGGCTGCCTTGGAGAACGCTTACCCGGAGATCAGAGGCTGAATACCCTTGACTGCTGTTCCCTGACTGGAAGGGAACATTCCTGCCTGGTGATTGTCGCGCGATGTCCGATCACCCGTTGTCACAGCGTCTGCATGGTCTCGCCAATGTACCACGCTTCGGGACATCCTTTCCTGCAGCGTATGAGGTAGACAACGTTGGCCGAGTCGCATGAGTATGTACCGCTTACCTGTTTGTAGTTTTGTAGTTGAAAAATTTGAATAAAAATTATTTTTTAAAAAACTTTCCCAATCCTGTTATCACATAATAGTCACAACAGCAACCTGCACCTCTATAAAGTCTTTAATATAGTAAATCATTCCACAACTTATCACATAAGCATTATCAAATAACATTTGACACTGAATCATATAAGGAGATAAAAGACAGATGACCAAAAGCTTGGTCAACCTATGTTTTGAAAACAATCTCCATAACAGGGGCAACTTTGCCCCTAATACTTGTAAATTTGAAGCTGCAATCCATGTCTCAATCAACTCAAAGGTATGATTTTCCAATATCCTCCCATCTGGCTTCACAAACTTAATTTCTTCCAAAATGTGTAACCCATGTCCTCACCCCCAATAATGCCACACTCCATTCAAGACCACTCCAGGCTCCACCATATGCCTATGGTGTAGACCTCCAAATTCAAAATTCTTCATAGCCTTGTTCCATCCTTACTTCTTGATCCCTCCTGCCCTACCTTCCTCCATGCAGCCTCTGTTCTGCTAACCTGAACTTTGCCTGGACCATGTTCCACTGTTAGAAAATGTTTCTTCAGTTATTAACTTCCTCCCCTCTTCACTTATCTATTCAGATCCATCTACTTTCCAGATACTTGTTTGCTTTGAAAAACCTTCACAAAACTCTACTCTTTGAATTTGCCTTTAGTTCCTCATCCTGATCTCGCCACTAGTCTTTCTTTTCCCAATATTTGTTCTCTGCGAAGTCCCTTTCCTTCTTGCTGTAAAGATTTTTAGGATATCCTCTTCATGTGAAAAGCATAGAATCGTACAGCACAGAAGGAGGCCATTTGGCCCAATGAGCTTCTGCCAGCTCTCTAAAGGATCCATCCAATTAGTTCCATCCCCTATTCTTTTTCCATAGCCATGTTTTTTTAATGTCACATATATATATCCAATTCCCTTTTGCATGTTACTATTGCTTATGCTTCCACAGGCAGTGCATTGCTGATCATAGAAACATAACATAGAAACATAGAAAATAGGAGCAGGAGGAGGCCATTTGGCCCTTTGAGCCTGTTCCGCCATTCAGTGTGATCATAGCTGATCATCCAACTCAGTAACCTCTTCCCGCTATCAACTCAGTGTATTAAAACAATTCTCCTCACCTCATCCCTGATTCTTTTGTTAATTATCTAAAACATCTGTAACCTTTGGTTACCAATACTTGACCTTGGAAACAGTTTATCCTTATTTACTCTAACCAAATTTATGAAAGCTCCTTGCTTCTCTGCTGTAAGGAGAACAATCTCAGCCACTCTAATCTCTCTACATAACTATCGTCGCTCACCCCTGGTATAATTCTGCTAAACCTCCTTTACATCTTCTACAAGGTGTTTACATTCTCGTAGTTTGGTGCGTAGAATTGGACCTAAACACTAGCCAAGATCACCAGTGGATTACAGAGGGTTAATACTATATAAATGCGAGTTTCCATCATGGTGATAACATGGATACAGTTTTAGATACAGTGCATACTTTAGCTTTGGCCATTGTTGAGGTGAAATACTCAATAATTTCAAATAAGAAAGAAATGGAGGGTTATGTTGATAGCATTAGATGAAGAGGGGTGGGAGGAGCCTCATGTCGATCATATATAGTCGTATATGCCAAATGGCCAGTTTCTGTGGTGTACGTTCTACGTCGTAAATGTCCATTCCCAGCTTGATATGATTTTCAACTTTGGCAGAGCAACTGAAAAAAATGATGAATGCTCGGTTATTAGATTTGCAATTGAGTATCTTGTCAGCAGAAAATTGTTAGAAATAATATCTAACGGTAAACTTAAACACTTCTGAACACTCATCACTATTCTCAGTACATCTATGCTACTCAGCTTACATAAGAAATAAGTAGCTGTTCTACTCACATTTGAAGGAAACTGAAAAGCAGTTTAAAAAGTAGCATTTCTTTTATAATCACTTCTATAATTCTATCTTTGAATTCAGGAGGCGGCTCTCCCCAAGTGTCTGAAACTCTCTCCTTAGGTGCCTTATTTGTCATTCAATTACTCCTGTCTTTCACCATTTTAAAGCCCTTCTCTTGTTGTCGTGTCCTCTCTTTTCCTGCCTCTTTACTTGCTTAAGACCTTTTGCATCTCTAATGCTGATGAAGGGTCATCAACCTGAAATGTTAACTCTTTCTCACTGCACAGATGCTGCGTGACCTGCTAAGTATTTACAGCTTTTTTCCAGTTTTATTTCAATTTTTCAACAACTGCAGCTTTTGTTACAAATTAGCATGGTGCATTGGCACCAAAGGGAGTTTAAAGGTGTAATTCAGTCTCAGTTTACTATTAGTCCTTAAAAGCAATTTGAAATTTACTTCTGTGATTTTATTTCTAGGTTGAAACTCCCAAGACAAATGTAAGTTTTAACAACCTTCCATAGATATTTCATTGAATGCAGGAGGAGATTATAGCTAAGTGTCTGCAACTCCCTCTGTGGGTGCCATTTAGTAATCGCATAGTATCAGATTCCAATTCTATGCTCATTGTAACCGAGCATTATATGATTGCCATAACATATATGGAACTAGTTCCAGATAATCACGCTGTAATGTTTGGCTACACAACCAGCAATGTATAGTTAAAAACAACCACATATCAATGTGCTGAAAGCATCTTCTCAGCAATTACATGATAACATCAAACTATACAGCCAGCAATGTGCAGATCATAAGAGCACCATTATACATTTGAGTGTCTGCAGCTCTCCGGATCTGGGTGTGAGTGTACTTTGATAATTGCATCCCACTAATTGTCAATTGCACACCATACGACATCTGAGAGACAATTAAACACATAGCAGGCAAAAGCTGCGTGCATTTGTTTTCTATAATGCAGTATAATCTTATACTGTGTTTGTTGCGCAGTCAAATCAGTAGTTCCCATGCCCCCCCCATGAAGGGCGACCTCTAGTGACTGCGACAAAAACAATATTCCAGAACACCAATTAGTATTTTGAGCTTCCGCAGGATGCAGCTGTTACTGTTTCCTAATTATTTTGCGGATTACACAGTTATAGCAGCTAGTTTCCCAAAGGCACATAAGTAGTATTGCACTAATTTTTATATTATTGATGTTATTACAGCAGCTTAGCATCTTAACCCTTCAGTAACATTGAGGAAATGTGTATGAGCTTTTACATATTCTACTGTTTTCCAAGTATTTTGGGGGTTTATCATCTCCCACAAGTCCACGTGCTGTTAGGTCATTTGGACATTCGAGGTCTTTTGGAGCTTTTATCTTTCTCTTTTCACGCTCATGCTCTCCATATCACGGCGGTTGAGAAGGGGAGTTGTTCTCTCCCAACACTGCATCAGCATCACCCTGTCATTGAATGCTTGGTGCAAGATAGTTGCCTAAGCTGACTGACCCAGCTGTTTCTTCCTCCCCCACCAAGGGAATGTATCTGCCCTCTGTTCTTTTGCCTATCACATGAATGGGATTGAGGAGCTCATAAAAACATCAGAATTTGGAGCAGGAATATTCACCCAAGACAGCTCAATAAGATACAGTTGATCTTCTACATCCATCTCCCCGATTCCCTGACAATGCGAACACCTAGCGATTTTTGACTTGAACATTCTCGATGATGGACCATCCACACGCAGCTCTACAGAATAGAGAATTTCAAAGACTCACAGCCCTCCGATATCTCTAGCTTAAATGGCTGACCCCTCATCCTGAGGCAGAGACTATTCTTATTAAGTCATATTAAATGTATTTTCCTTGCTCTCTTCAAAGCTTTTCAATGTATTTCATCACTTGTAATGCAGCACTTCCTCAATGTCATCCTGCAAGATCTGGCGTGATTATGGGTTAAACGCAATTTGGGGCTTGAATTCACAACCTGCTGATCCAGTGGCAACAATGTGACCAACTGAGCCAAGCTGATCAAATCCCTGATTGCTAAATGATCCTAAATCTTCTAAATCTAACTGCATGGATTGCTCTGTCTCCAATTTACCAAAGAAGTGATGCCTGAAGTATTCCTAGTATCCTAGTTGAGCTTTGACAAAGAGTCATCAGACTCGAAATGTTAGCTCTTTTCTCTCCCTACAGATGCTGCCAGACCTGCTGAGATTTTCCAGCATTTTCCCTTTCGTTTCAGATTCCAGCATCCGCAGTAATTTGCTTTTATCCTAGTATTTGTATTCCTTTCCCAACCTGTAAATTTCCATTTACTACGGTTCTTTATTTCTTGGACTTGAGTCAATTTCTTATTAGTTATTGCATCCTTTTTTTCTACGGCTATTTACCTTGAATGGTAATTTATGACCTGGAGCCACGTCAAACACTTATTGAAAACATAACTATACAACAATTACTGCAATACCCTAAGACTAATATTGGGGCTATAATATCATCTTCAAATAAATTCCGTATTTAACTATGATATCCTCTTCTATACTCATTCTCATTGTTCTTCACATTTAATCCCTTAAAACCCATTTCAAAGATTTTTCGCCACAAGGGAAATGCAACCAACTGGTATAATTTCTGTTTATGCCCTCTGACAATTTTTAAATAATGGTATTATGTTCTTCATTTTCTAATCATCAGGAGACCATCTAAAATCATGGGATGTTGTGCTGGTGAGGAAGATCTTCAAGAAAGGGAGAATACAAAACAAATCAGAAAGCAATATAAATATTATAAATGCTGCAAATAAATATATCGCCCATTAATATTCTGCTAATCCACCAACATGTTTTCCTAATCCTTCACTGATACATTGCTAATACCCATATTTTGCCAGTGTAATAGTTTGATTTAGTACACTGTATTCTCTGCTCACTCACTTAACCTATCTTTGCAGCCTCTCTGTGTCTTTCCACCTGGCTTGGTATCATCAGCAAAATAGATACATTACTCTCTGTGTCATCATCTCAGTCATTAATATAAATTGTAAATAGCTGAGACCCCAGCACCGATCCTTATGGCATTCCATTATTCCCTTCTTGCCAACTTGAAACTGCTCCACTCTCTCTTTTCTATCCATTAATCAATCCTCTCTCCATGCTCATGTATTACCACCAACACCATGAGCCCTCTTGCCTATTAACATCTTGTATGGCACCTTATTGAATGATTTTTGGAAATTCAGGTGTACTGTATCTACTAGTTCCCCTCTACGAGTTACATCCTCAAAAGAAATTGTCAAACAGAATTTCCCTTTAGTAAAATCCCGTTGACCTGTCCTAATCATAATGTGCTTTTCTAAGTACATTGCTTAATAACAGATTTAAGCATTTTCCCAACAATTGATGTTAGGCTAACTGGCCCATAGTTCACTGTTTTCTCTCTCCCTCCCATCTTGAAAAGCAGTATAACATTTGCCAACTTCCAATCTAATGGGACTGTTCCCGAATCTAATGAATTTTGGAAAATCACAGCCAGCACATCCGATGGCCGAAATCTTCCATCCTTGTTTGTGGCTGGGATTTTCCAATGCCGTTGAAAGTGAATGGCGTTTTGCCCGGAATGCCAAATTCTCTGTTCTCACTCACAATGGATTCCACCATGACAATATGAGAGAATTCCTGCCCACTATCTCTGCAGCTATCTCTTTTAGAAGCCTGAGATGTAAACCATCAGGTCCTGGGGAACTGTCGGATTTTAGTCCCTTAAATTTCTCCAATACTTAAATCGCTGCTGATACTAA
Organism: Scyliorhinus canicula; assembly: GCF_902713615.1. Classification (NCBI taxonomy): domain Eukaryota; kingdom Metazoa; phylum Chordata; class Chondrichthyes; order Carcharhiniformes; family Scyliorhinidae; genus Scyliorhinus; species Scyliorhinus canicula. The sequence goes on along the minus strand of NC_052151.1, from coordinate 59,995,391 downwards.
TTTCTTTAATTTCCTCACTCGTTTTAGCCCCTAGGTTGTCATTGGTTTCTGCTGTAGAACCCATCTCTTCTCCTGTGAAGACAGACACAAGCTATCTGTTCAATGTCTCTCCCATTTCCTCATTCCCCAAGAAACTTTCACCTGTCTCTGCTTCTAAGGGGCTGGTTTAGCTCACACGGCTAAATCACTGGCTTATAAAGCAGACCAAGCAGGCCAGCAGCACGGTTCGATTCCCGTACCAGCCTCCCCGGACAGGCGCCGGAATGTGGCGACTAGGGGCTTTTCACAGTAACTTCATTGAAGCCTACTCGTGACAATAAGCGATTTTCATTTCATTTCATAAGGGACTGGCATACATTTTAGCTACTTTCTTCCTTTTCATATACTGATAAAAAAAACTGCGTCAATCGGTTTCATTATTTCTGGCTAATTGTCTCACAAACTATGTTTTTTCCCTTTCTACCTCAGCCACTGACTGTGCATTTATGGGACTAAGATTGGTTTACATTGTTTTGTTGGCTGTTTCTCATTCTCCACGCAATGAGATTAGATTATCTTCGCCCTTTTTCTAGTGTGTGAAATTACACAGAACAAAACTACTCTAACTTGTCACTACATTGACAATCAGCCACCTCTAATAACAGTTAGATCTCTAAGTCACATTCATATAATTATATGATTATGAATAGAACTATGTTCTACAGCTCCAATACTTGTGAGCTGTCTACAGGTGACCTCACAACAAAATAGGCAGCACCAATTAAATGTGTGAGAAGCCATTGAGCATTGTGATGTCCCTACACTACAGGATCATGGCGTGCATCAGTCTTACGATTTTGAGTGTGACTCCTTCGACTCTCAATATTACTGACACGAGGTTAACCTCAGCCTTGGGTTCCTTTGCAAGTCAGAGCCTGTATAGTCACACCTGTTGTGGTAAGATAACCTACTTGGCTCACTTAAGCCAAAGCTGAAACCAGTCGTGCAAAGAACCGTAGCACTGGCGGGGTCACAAGAATGTGCTGGTGTGAAACTCTGTAGTTGTCCACGACCTTAGTGATCCAGGAGTGATTTGTGCTGCTGGTGCAAAATGGAAACATGGTATATTCCTCAACAGTGACATCCTTCACTTTGATGAGCAATTAAAAAAAAAACAAAGAATGATACTTCCCAGAAAGTAATATGAGCAAACAAAGTATTTAGCATCTTGATACAGAGCTGGCAGATGTTATCTCTAGACACCACATGAAATATATTAAAGTGACATTTAATTGAATACTGGTCTCTCTCAGCTTTTTTTGCTTTTCTGGTATAATGGGTTGAATATTATTTTTTAAACTATTTGAGATAGAAGTTCAAAATGACAGAAGATTATTGCCTTTGGTTTATGACTTATTTCAATAATTACTAGCTGATTAACCTTGGAGAACCAAATTACTTTCAAAATATGAGCCTTGTTATCATTAGCACCAGCATGGTTTTTGGACTGTAGTAGAATAAGGATACATATGAAATCTGTAAAGTTATCAGAAATGATTTATTGGCTTCATTATTATCTCATAAATGCTTTGTTCATGTCGGGAGATAGGCTTATATTTAAATTATGCCTTTCACAATCTCAGCTCGTTTCAAAGGATGGACAGATACGGACTACCATTGCCGCAGCCTGCAAGGCAGCCATCTTGCAGCGCATTCCACTGACCGCCGAACGGGACCCGTAGATACGCAGAGCGCCACTCACCATATATGTGGCACCCCCCCCCCCCTCCCCAAGGCAGCCTCCTGAGGTCCTCACAGGTCCTGCCCGCCCCACAACCCAAGGGGGACGCCCTCAGTAGATTCCACGGAAGGGCACAGAGTGTACTGCAGGCATGGGCAAGTGCCGGGCCCAGAGATGCGTAGGGCGATGTCCGGGAGACTGGCCAGGGTGGGAGTGGGAGGGGAGGGGGACATACGGGGGCAGGGGCTGCAATGGAGGAGAGTGCCACTGTGTAGCCCTTTGGACCTGTTGGGCACGGGGTTAACCGCTATGCTAACTTGTCTGCTTTTCACCCCCCCCCCAAAGAATGGATTTCAGTATCTAACCAGGAATGGTTGGCATCCACCTGTCCGCTGCAGCGCTGGCAGATACACTGCAGCTGTACGAGCAGCAACTATTCGGGGTCGACCCTACAGAAAGGAGCCTGCCCCAGAGGAGCTGGCGAGGATGGACAGCTGGCCATCCAACAGGTCGAGGAGGTGGTGGGGAGGCGGCGCCACATTCGGCCTCATGTGTATCGGCACGCCTGTCATTCGAGGAACTGCCAGACAGAGCGTGTCGTCGAAGACTCCGGTTGAGCAGGGGGACCGTGCAATATTTCTGCCACATCATGGCGCACCTGGAATGGAGACCGTCAAGGTGACTGTCGCCTCAACTTCTACGTGGTGGGATACTTGCAGGCCCCAAGTGGGGTTCTGTCTGGGATCTCACAGACCTCCGTGCACAGGTGTCACAATACATCCACCTGGATATGGACCGAGCCCACCAGGTTGCCTGGGCAGTGGGAATCGGCACCTTTGGCGGAATGCCCCAGGTCCAGGGGATGATCAATGGGACACATAAAGCCATAAGATATGGGAGCTGGATTAGGCCACTCGATCCATTGAGTCTGCTCCACCATTCAATCATGGCTGATATGTTTCTAACTACAATCTCCTGCTTTCTCCTCATAACCCTTGATCCTGTTATTAATCACAATAATCCCTTATTAATCATGTCCCCACTACAATTGCTGCCGCATGAGGGGGTGGCCGTCACAAACCAAAAGGGGGTCCACTCGATGAACGTGCAGCTGGTGAGTGACCACCAGCTGCTCATCATTCACATCTGCGCCTGATACCCAGGCATCCTGGCACAGTCGATGGTTCCTGATACATTCGAGGCGCACCCTCGGGTGAAGGGTTGGCACCTGGGCGACAAGGGTTAGCCACTGTGGTCATGGCTGATGACACCTATCTGGAGGCCTCAGACCGACACGGAGACCTGCTACAACGATGCCCATGTCGCGACCAGGATTGTGATCGAGTGGTGCATCTGCATCTTGAAGATGTGGCCCAGGTGCCAGGTCTGCTCTGGTGACAACCTCCCATATCACTCTAGGAGGGTCTTCCACATCTTGGCGGCCTGCTGCTTCCTCCACAACATTGGGCAGCAGAGGGGCAATGTGCTGGAGGAGGAGGAAGAACGCCAGGCCTAGTCCAATGTAGAGGAAAGCCAGGATGTGCAGGGAAGGGGCCTGGGCAGCCACTGGAATCCGCAAAACGTGTGCGACTAGTCCTCTCCATCGTCACCCCGTAGTGGGGACGGATACTGCTGGGGTGGGGGCTGCGGTGAGGTTCGCTGGCGGGATGGTGGGTGGTGCAGGGGTGAGGGAGGCAACCGGAAGGGGGAGAAACAGTACAAGGTCGGGGGTTGTGGGTGGGAACCCAGCGGGTGCCAGGTCCCAGAGGGAGACTGTGCCCTGACGCCCGTCGGGGTGTGCCACGTAGGCGTACTGTGGGTTCGCATGAAGGAGGTGGACTTTCTCAACCAAGGGATCTGATTTATGGCTATGTACATGCTTTTGGAGGAGGACGGGCCCAGGAACTGTTGGTCATGTTGGGAGCGAGACCCTGGAGGCAGACGTCCGAGGGAACGCAAACACACGTTCGTGAGAGGTCTCATTAGTAGCGGTGCACAGGAGCGACCGGATGGAGTGGAGCGCGTCGGGGAGGACCTCCTGCCAGCGGGAGACTGGGAGATTCCTAGACCGAAGGGCCAGCAGGACGGCCTTCCAGACCATCCCGTTCTCCCTCTCCACTTGCCCCTTTCCCAGGGGGTTGTAGCTGGTCGTCCTGCTCGAGACGATGCCCTTGCTGAGCAGGAACTGACGCAGCTCGTCATTCATAAAGGAGGATCCCCGATCGCTGTGGATGTAGGTGGGGAAACCGAACAAGGTGAAGATGCTGTGCAGGGCCTTGATGACCGTGGCAGAAGTCATGTCGGGGCATGGGATGGTGAAAGGGAACCGGGAGTACTCATCAATAACATTGAGAAAGTACACATTGCGGTCGGTGGAGGGGAGGGGCCCTTTGAAGTCCATGCTGAGGCGCTCAAAGGGGCGGGAGGCCTTCACCAGGTGTGCTCTATCTGGCCGGTAGAAGTGCGGTTTGCACTCCGCGCAGACTGGGCAGTCCCTGGTCACCGTTCTGACCTCCTCGATGGAGTAGGGCAGGTTGCGGGCCTAGATAAAATGGAAGAACCGGGTGACTCTCGGATGGCAGAGGTCATTATGGAGAGCCCGGAGTCGGTCCACTTGTGCGCTGGCACATGTACCACAGGATAGGGCATCTGGGGCTCATTGAGCTTCCCTGGGTGATTCAAGATCTCATGGTTGTAGGTGGAGAGCTCGATCCTCCACCTTATGATTTTGTCATTCTTGATCTTGCCCCGCTGTGTATTGCTAAACATGAAAGGCAACCGACTGTTGGTCAGTGAGGAGAGTGAATGTCCTGCCGGACAGGTAATGCCTCCAATGTCGCACAGCTTCCACAATGGCTCGGGCCTACTTTTCGACAGAGGAGTGCTGAATTTCGAAGGCATAAAGGGTGCGGGAAATGAAAGCCACGGGTCTGCCCATCTGGCAGCCAGAGCCATGTCCGTTGCATCGCTCTCCCCCGGAAGGGGAGGGACTCGTTGACCGCGCGCATCGTGGCTTTGGCGATGTCTGCCTTGATGTGGTTGAAGACAGGCCTCAGCCGTCAGGGGAAAAACTGTGGACTTGATGAGTGGGCGGGCCTTGTCCACATAATTGGGGACCCACTGGGCGTAATATGAGAGAAACCCCAGGCATCGTTTCAGGGCCTTGGGGCAGTGGGGGAGGGGGAATTCCATGACAGGGGGCAGGTGGTCGAGGTCGGGCCCTAGGACGCCATTTTCCACAACGTAGCCAAGGATGGCTAAGCGGTTTGTGCGGAAAACGCATTTAAGTGAGGTTAAGGAGTTTGGCGGTATGGAGGAATTTTTGGAGGTTTGCGTCGTGGTCCTGCTGATCGTGGCCGCAGATGGTGACATTATCTCGGTACGGGAAGGTGGCCTGCAGCCCGTACTGGTCAATCTCTCGCACGAAGACCGAGACCCCATTGACGCCGAAGGGAACTCTAAGGAAGTGATAGAGGCGGCCATCTGCTTCGAATGCAGTGTATTGGCGGTCCTCTGGGCGGATAGGGAGCTGGTGGTACGCGGACTTCAAGTCAACTGTGGAGAAGACTTGATACTGTGCAATCTGATTGACCATGTCAGATATGCGTTGGAGAGGGTACGCATTGAGCTGTGTGTACCGATTGATGGTCTGACTGTAGTCGATGACCATCCTGTGCTTCTCCCCAGTCTTGACTACCACCACTTGAGCTCTCCAGGGGCTGTTACTGGCCTCAATGATCCCCTCCCGCAGAAGCCATTGGACTTCCGACTTGATGAAGGTCCTGTCCTGGGCACTGTACCGTCTGCTCCTAGTGGCGATGGGCTTACAGTCCGGGGTGAGGTTTGCAAACAGTGAAGGCGGCTCGACCTTAAGGGTCGTGAGGCCACAAACGGTGAGGAGGGGCAGGGGTCCGCCGATTTTCAGAGTAAGGCTTTGGAGGTGACATTGAAAATCGAGACCTAGTAACAGGGCAGCGCAGAGTGGGGAAGGATGTAGAGCTGGAAGTCGCTGTACTCTATGCCCTGAACGGTGAGGATCGCGACGCAGTACCCCCGGATTTGCACGGAATGGGATCCGGAGGCCAGGGAGATTTTCTGGGTGACGTGGAGTACTGGGAGGGAGCAGCGCCTTACCGTAGCCGGGTGGATGAAACTCTCTGTGCTCCCGGAGTCAAAGAGGCAGGACGTCTCGTGCCCGTTGATCTTTACCGTTGTCGTAGCGATCGCAAGGTTGCGGGGCCGAGACTGATCCAGGGTGATGGAGACAAGCTGCGGAAGATGTTGGGAGGTCCCGGGCTGATCAGCGGTGGCGGAGGCATCAGCGGGCCACGAACGGCCAGGCGAGCAGGGGCCCTGAAGCACGGTCCAAGATGGCGGCACCCACGGGCGCACAATTACGAGGAGAGGTTGAGTAGACTGGGACTGTACTCGTTGGAATTTAGAAGGATGAGGGGGGATCTTATAGAAACATTTAAAATTATGAAGGGAATAGATAGGATAGATGCAGGCAGGTTGTTTCCACTGGCGGGTGAAAGCAGAACTAGGGGGCACAGCCTCAAAATAAGGGGAAGTAGATTTAGGACTGAGTTTAGGAGGAACTTCTTCACCCAAAGGGTTGTGAATCTATGGAATTCCTTGCCCAGTGAAGCAGTTGAGGCTCCTTCATTGAATGTTTTAAAGATAAAGATAGATAGTTTTTTGAAGAATAAAGGGATTAAGGGTTATGGTGTTCAGGCCGGAAAGTGGAGCTGAGTCCACAAAAGATCAGCCATAATCTCATTGAATGGGGAAGCAGGCTCGAGGGGCCAGATGGTCTACTCCTGCTCCTAGTTTTTATGTTCTTATAAGAAATACATGACCTCATCCTCACCAACCTGCCTGCTGCTGATGCATCTGTCCATGACAATATCAGTAGAAGTGACCACCGCAAAGTCCTTGTGGAGACAAAGTCCTGTCTTCACATTGAGGATACTCTCCATAATGTTGTATGGCATTACCACCGTGCTAAATGGGATAGACTTCAATCAGGTCTAGAAACTCAAGACTGGGCATCCATGAGGTGCTGTGGGCCATCAGCAGCAGCAGAATTGTATTGAACCATAATCTGCAACCTCATCATCTTGCATATCCCCCACTCCACCATTATCATCAAGCCAGGGGATCAATTTCAATGAAGAATGCAGGAGAGCATGGCCAGGAGCAACACCAGATATGCCGAAAAATGAGGGGCTGGATTATCCATTTCTGAGACTTGACTCCAGCAGAGCATGTGTGGACTTTCACGACAGAAAAATCGGTGCGAAGCCCTCACCGATTCCAGTACCGGTGAGGGGTTAGCACTGGTGCCGCGTGAAATTCCCGTGCATCACACCGAAAATGGACTGAGAATGGAACCCCTGGCCATGCATGCACACGGCTGATGACCTGCACTGGCCGTGTGCGAACCCTAACCCGCCAACCGCGATCCCACAGCCCACCACTGGCTACGCCCCACCAGTCCCCCCAGCCCTAGCAGAAGCCCCCCCCCCCGGCCAGCAGCACGGATCCCAGCCTGGTGTGGCGGTGCTGGACACGGCCCGCAGCCAGCACGCCGGGTTCCCGATCGCTTGGGACCACAAAGGCTATGGGCCCTGACAGTATTCCAGCCATAGTACTGAAGACTTACTCCAGAACTTGCCACACCCCTAGCCAAGCTGTTCCAGTACAGTTACAACACTGGCATTTACCCAGCAATGTGGAAAGTTGCCCAGGGTCCCGTACACAAGAAATCGGACAAATTCAACACAGTCAATTACCACCCTATCGGTCTACTCTCCATCATCAGCAAAGTGATGGAAGGAATCAACAGTGCTATCAAGCGGCGCTTACTCAGCAATAATCTGCTCAACGATGCTCAGTTTGGGTTCTGCCAGGGTCACTCAGCTCCACTCAGCCTTGGTTCAAACATGGACAAAAGAGCTGATTGCCAGAGGTGAGGTGAGAGTGACTGCCTTTGACATCAAGGCAGCATTTGACCAAGTATGGCATCAAGGAGCCATAGCTAATTTGGAGTCAATGGTAATCAGGGGGGAAACTGTCCGCTGGTTGGAGTCATGTCTCGCAGAAAGGAAAATGGTTGTGGTGGTTGGAGGTCAATCATCTCAACTCCAGGACATCACTGCTGGAGTTCTTCAGGGTCATGTCCTAGGCCCAGCCATCATCAGCTGCTCCGTCAATGACCTCCCTTCCATTATAAGGTTAGAAGTGGGGATGTTTGCAGATGACAGCACAATGTTCAGCACCATTCACGACTCCTCGAATAAATGCAGCAAGACCTGGACAATATCCAGGCTTGGGCTGACAAGTGGCAAGTAACATTCCTGCCACGCAAGTGCCAGACGATGATCATCTCCTACAAGAGAGGATCTAACAATTCAATGGCGTTACCATCGCTGACTCCCCCACAATCACCATTGGGGGTTACCATTGATCAGAAACTGAACTGGACTAGCCATATTAATACTGTGGTTACCAGGGCAGGTCAAAGGCTAGGAATCATACGGTGAGTAATTCATCTCCTGACTCCCCAAAGCCTGTCCACCATCGACAAGGCACAAGTCAAAAATGTAATGGTATACTCTCCACTTGCCTGGATGAGTGCAGCTCCAACAACATTCAAGAAGCTCAGCACCATCCAGGCCAAAGCAACCAACTTGATTGTTACCGTTTCCGCAAACATTGAAACCGTCCACCACTGATGAACAGTAGACGAACAGTGGCAGCCGTTTGTACCATCCACAAGATGCATTGCAGTAACTCACCAAGGTTGCCTGGACAACACCTTCCAAACCCACGACAACTATCATCGAGAAGAACAAGAGCAGCAGATAACTGGGAACCCCACCACCTTGAGGTTCCCCTCCAAGTCACTCACCACCCTGAGTTGGAAATGTATATCGCCATTCCTTCACTGTTGCTGGGGCAACATCCTGGAACTCTATCACTAACAGCACAGTGGGTGTACCTATACATCAGGGACTGCAGTGCTTCAAGAAGGCAACTCACCACCACCGTCTGAAGGGCAATTAGGGATGGGCAATAAATGCTGGCCTAACCAGCGATGCCAACGTACCGTAAATGAATTTAAAATGTTATTATTTTAAAACGGCTCAAAACAAGGTGTGTGTCTGTGGGGTGGTGGATGAGATCCGTATCGCTGCGGTGGTGGACGAGGTGCATGTCACTGTGATGGTGGACGAGGTGTGTGTCATAATATACATCCATGTATATGATGGAGTGCAGACAGGCAGTGATTGACGCACAGGATGACCAGTGAGCACACAGAACACAGCAGCCAATCACCAGGCAGGACACAACCACTATAAAGCCAGAGGGCACCAGTTTTCCCACCCTCTCGGGATACAGCCTTTGAGACAGACAGAGCTCGTGAGCAGCAGCTAGAACAAGCACCGTGTGGTAGTAAGATAGTCTGGTCAGGTTAGCCTCAGGTCTCCAGTTAAGTCAGCATAGTGTCAATCCACAGTTAAGCATGTATTATAGTTAGTTGTTCAATAAAATTGTGTTGCATCTCTTCAAGTTTTGGAAGCCTGTCTCTCTCTACACTGCATCAAATGCAGTCCACATAGACCCAGCTTACCCAACACATCAGTGTGTGCCTGTGCAATGGTGGACGAGTGTGTGTCTGTGCGATGGTGGATGAGGTGTGTGTCTCTGCGATGGTGGACGAGGTATGTGTCTGTGCGGTGGTGGAAGAGATGTGTGTCTGTGCGGTGGCGGACGAGGTGTGTGTCTGTATGATGGTGGAAGAGGTGTGTGTCTGTGCGGTGGTGGAAGAGGTGTGTGTCTGTGCGGTGGTGGAAGAGATGTGTGTCTGTGCGGTGGTGGAAGAGATGTGTGTCTGTGCGGTGGTGGACGAGGTGTATGTCTGTGGGATGGTGGGCGAGGTGTGTGTCTGTGTGATGGTGGAAGAGGTGTGTGTCTGTGCGGTGGTGGGCGAGGTGTATGTCTGTGCGGTGGTGGAAGAGATGTGTGTCTGTGCGGTGGTGGACGAGGTGTGTGTCTGTGCAATGGTGGACGAGGTGTGTGTCTGTGCGGTGGTGAACAAGGTGTATGTCTGTGGGATGGTGGACGATGTGTGTGCCTGTGTGGTGGTGGACCAGTTGAGTGACTGTATGATGGTGGACAAGGTGAGTGTCTGTGCGATGGTGGGCTAGGTATGTGTCTGTGCGGTGGGGGTCGAGGTGTGTGTCTGTGCGATGGTGGACGATGTGTGTGTCTGTGCAGTGGTAGATGAGGTGTGTGTCTGTGCGATGGTGGACGAGGTGTGTGTGTCTCCGTGATGGTGGATGAGGTGTGTGTCTCCGTGATGGTGGATGAGGTGTGTGTCTCTGTGATGGTGGATGTTTCCCGACTGTGGAAGCACGGGCCATTGTCGCTGATGACGGTGTTTGGGATGCCATGCCGTGAGAATGTCTCTTTACAGGCTTTGATGACGGTCCGTGAGGTGAGGTCTGGCAGCTTCAGCACCTCAGGATAGTTCGAAAAGTAATCGATGATTAAGATATAGTCGCGACCATTCGCTTGGATTAGGTCAATGCCAATTTTGGACCACGGAGACGTCTCTCGGTCATGTGTTTGGAGTGTCTCCTTGCTCTGCACTGGTTGGAACCTCTGATAGGTTTTGCAGTTTAGGACCATATCCGTGATGTCCTGGTTGATGCTTGCCGGGCCAGTAGTCAGCTTGCCGGGCCCTGCATCTGCTCTTTCCTGCATCTTACACTTTTTCTACGCCCAGGTGTCCCTCATGAATCTGCCACAGCAACATGCTCTGGAGGCGTAGCGGGGTGACTATCCTGTCCAGCTTGAGCAGGATGCCGTCGATCAGCGTCAGGTCGTCCTTGACGTTGTAGAATTGAGGGCATTGCCCTTTCTGCCAGCCATTGCTGAGGTTGTGGATGACTCGCTGCAACAGGGGGTCTTTGGCCGTCTCTTCTCCGATGAGAACGATCTTCTCATCTGTTGCCGGGAGAGCGCTTGCACACAGTTGTACCTGCAATTCAATGTACTGGATGATCTCCAGTGGTTTACTGGGTGAGTTGACGGAGTGGGACAATGCATCGGCAAAGATGAGCTACTTGCCAGGTGTGTACACCAAATTAAAATCATACCTCCGGAGTTTGAGCAGAATTCTCTGTAAACGAGGCGTCCTGTCATTCAGGTCCTTTTTGGTGATGTGGACCAGAGGCCTATGATCCATCTCAACAGTAAATGTTGGCAAGCCGTAGACATAACTTTGGAATTTGAGGATGCCGGTGAGAAGACCTAAACACTCCTTCTCAATCTGCGCATATCTGATCTCAGTGGGTGTCATTGCCCGTGACGCGTATGCTACAGGTACCCAGGATGACGTGTCGTCTCTTTGAAGCAACACCGCCCCAATGCCATCCTGACTCGCATCTGTGGCTATCTTGGTCTCTCGGTCTGGGTCAAAGAATGCAAGGACGGGTGCAGTGGTGAGCTTGGCTGTCAGCTCCAGCCTGTTCGGTGCTCGCTTTCCACTCAAAGGCGGTTGATTTTATCACCAGGTTGCGTAGGGCCGTGGTGTGTGTGGCCAAATTTGGGATGAGCTTGCCAAGGAAATTGACCATTCCCAGGAAGCGCAGTACTGCCTTCTTGTCCTCGGGGACGCCCATTGCTTCGATGGCTTTAATTTTGTCTGTGTCCGAGCGCACACCGTGTTGCAAAAGCTGATCGCCCAGGAACTTCAGCGTGGATGTCCCAGAACAGCACTTGGACCTGTTTAGCTTGAGGCCATGTTCATGTATGCGTCGGAATACCTTCTTGAGTCACGATACATGTTCCTCTGGGGTTGTGGACCAGATTATGATATCGTCAACGTAGGCACGAACCCCTTCTATTCCCTCCATCATCTGTTCCATGATGCGATGGAAAATGTCTGATGCTGAGATGATGCCAAATGGCATTCGGTTGTAGCAGAACCTGCCATAAGGCGTGTTGCAGGTGCAGAGCCTTCTGCTGGATTCTTCAAGTTGGATTTGCCAAAATCCTTGGGATGTGTCCAATTTTGTGAAGAAGCGCGCGTGTGCCATCTCACTCGTGATGTCTTCCCTCTTCGGGATGGGTTAATGTTCCCGTATAATGCTTTTGTTTAGATACTTGGGGTCAATGCAGATGCGTAGGTCCCCCGAAGGCTTCTTTACGCACACATCGAGCTGACCTAGTCGGTTGGTTCAGTGACATTGGAGATGATGCCTTTTTGTTGTAGACGCGTGAGCTCTGCCTTCAGGCGCTCTCTCAGTGGAGCAGGGACATGTCGTGGTGCGTGGACCACTGGCTTGGCATCAGGCCGCAATAGAATCTTGTACTCATACGGCAGCGTGCCCATCCCGCTAAATACATCTGGGTACTGGGTTAGGATGCCGTCGATGCTTGCCTGAAGATCCGTATGGGACGGCGTCGTGGTGTAGACCGTTTGAATGAGGTTTAGTTGCTTGCAGGTGTGCGCACCTAGCAGGGACGCCCTATCTGGTTTAACAATCTCGAAGCGTAAGCTTGCTTGTGTGTGTCGGCTGGACACCTGCAGATGGCAGGACCCCAGTACCTTGATTCCATTTCCATTGTAGTCCAGGAGTTTGCAGGCAGCTGGAAGGATTGTGAGGGGCTTCTTCATTCTCTTGAAGTCCACCTGCGAAATCAGGTTGGCGGAGGCACCTGTGTCCAGTTTGAACTGGACGGGGCAGTGGTTGACCTTCATCACTGCATGCCATTCGTCCTCGGAATCTGCGGCCAGGATTGATTGGACTCGTGATGTGGCCGGCGTGGCATATTCGCACTTCGTAAGTGTTGTCCAGGTATTCATCATCTGGATCCATCGCACTGCCTGGATCAGAGTCATGCATTCAGTGTTACACACTTCTGATGCACCGCTGTCGGAATTGGCTGGCTACTGACTGGTGGTGCAGATCTGCACAGGGCTGCATAGTGGTTTGGTTTCCCAGTTTAAACAATGTTTGCCTCTTGCAGGGCAGTTTTTTAAAAAGTGGGTGGTGCTGCAGTTCGCACATGTCATCATGACGCTCAGTGCGTCGTTGCGCATGCGCGGTGCGGTTCTCTGACGTCTGCAGCTGCGCAGTGCGATTTTCAGCCGCTTCATGTTCCCGATCGCATTGCGCATGTGTCGGGCCCCAGGAAGACCGTGCGAAATGGCCGCTTTCGTCAATGTGGAGGCACTGCATCCGGGAGATGGCCTGAACACTCTCCACCTCATGGGAGGCTTGTTTTTCACACTCTGCCGTTTTGTACTGTGAATAGCGATTTTTAGAGTCTTCATGCACTGTACATGTTTCAATCGCGACTGGCAGGGTCATGTGCTTGATTTTCAACAATTGCTCTCACAGAGGATCAGAGTGGACTCCAAAAACGATTTGGTCTCTGATCATGGAGTCAGTGATATCACCAAAGTTGCAGGATTGCGATAGCAGTCTAAGTTTAGTTAGATAGGAGTTGAAGGATTTGTCTTTACCTTGCAACCTCTGCTTGAAGATGTCGCGCTCAAAGATTTTGTTGGTGTCTACCTCACAGTGGTTGTCGAATTTGTCCAAGATGGTTTAGTACTTCGTTTTTTCCTGCCCTTCAGAAAAATGAAAGGAGTTGAAGATCTCTATCGCATGGCCACCCGCAGTGGTGAGCAGAAGAGCTATCCTCCGAGCATCGGTCGCGCCATTGAGGTCGGATGCTTCCACGTATAGTTGAAATTTCTGCTTGAATGATCGGCAGTTGGCACTAAGAATGACGGTGGTGCTGAGCTGATGAGGAGCCTGAATCTTGTCCATCGTATCTGTATTCAGTAGCTGGTTGTCACGGATCTTGCTGAGTTGAACTAAACAGATTGAACAGTCACTCCTGGTATCATGTTGTGTTCTGCTGCTTCGGATAACAGAGGCTGCTACTTGATGCAGTTTTAACTAAAGGATGCTCCAGACTCTGAAAGTAGTTCAACGTGTTTATTGAACTATTAACACAGTTCTCAAATGAGTTCGACTCTCTGCTAATCTAACTGTAGTAACTCAGTCTAACTGTACCAGCTTGCTCTAAGCCACGTGCTGGAGTGTGATGCTGCTGATCAACCCTGTCTAACTTTCTAGATGTCTGTCTGTGGAAAGAGGCAGGGTGTGAGTGCCTCATCCCTTTTATAGTGTTTATGTCATGCCCCCTTGTGGTGATGCCACCTCTGAGTGTCCTGACTGCCCATTGATTGTGACCTATTCTGAGTGTTCATTGGTTGGATGTTTGCATATCATGACAGTTGACGAGGTGTATGTCTGTGCGGTGGTGGACGAGGTGTATGTCTGTGCGGTGGTGGACGAGGTGTGTGTCTGTGCGGTGGTGGACGAGGTGTGTGTCTGTGCGGTGGTGGAAGAGGTGTGTGTCTGTGCGGTGGTGGACGAGGTGTGTGTCTGTGCGGTGGTGGATGAGGTGTATGTCTGTGCGGTGGTGGATGAGGTGTGTGTCTGTGCGGTGGTGGACGAGGTGTATGTCTGTGCGGTGGTGGACGAGGTGTGTGTCTGTGCGGTGGTGGACGAGGTGTGTGTCTGTGCGGTGGTGGACGAGGTGTATGTCTGTGCGGTGGTGGACGAGGTGTATGTCTGTGCGGTGGTGGACGAGGTGTATGTCTGTGCGGTGGTGGACGAGGTGTATGTCTGTGCGGTGGTGGACGAGGTGTATGTCTGTGCGGTGGTGGACGAGGTGTATGTCTGTGCGGTGGTGGACGAGGTGTATGTCTGTGCGGTGGTGGACGAGGTGTATGTCTGTGCGGTGGTGGACGAGGTGTATGTCTGTGCGGTGGTGGACGAGGTGTGTGTCTGTGCGGTGGTGGATGAGGTGTATGTCTTTGCGGTGGTGGACGAGGTGTATGTCTGTGCGGTGGTGGGCGAGGTGTATGTCTGTGCGGTGGTGGACGAGGTGTGTGTCTGTGCGGTGGTGGACGAGGTGTGTGTCTGTGCGGTGGTGGACGAGGTGTATGTCTGTGCGGTGGTGGACGAGGTGTGTGTCTGTGCGGTGGTGGACGAGGTGGTGTGTCTGTGCGGTGGTGGACGAGGTGTATGTCTGTGCGGTGGTGGACGAGGTGTGTGTCTGGTGCGTGGTGGACGAGGTGTATGTCTTTGCAGTGGGTGGACGAGGTGTGTGTCTGTGCGGTGGTGGGCGAGGTGTATGTCTGTGCGGTGGTGGACGAGGTGTATGTCTGTGCGGTGGTGGACGAGGTGTGTGTCTGTGCGGTGGTGGACGAGGTGTGTGTCTGTGCGGTGGTGGACGAGGTGTATGTCTGTGCGGTGGTGGATGAGGTGTGTGTCTGTGCGGTGGTGGATGAGGTGTGTGTCTGTGCGGTGGTGGGCGAGGTGTATGTCTGTGCGGTGGTGGTTGAGGTGTGTGTCTGCGGTGGTGGACGAGGTGTATGTCTGTGCGGTGGTGGACGAGGTGTGTGTCTGTGCGGTGGTGGACGAGGTGTATGTCTGTGCGGTGGTGGATGAGGTGTGTGTCTGTGCGGTGGTGGATGAGGTGTATGTCTGTGCGGTGGTGGACGAGGTGTATGTCTGTGCGGTGGTGGATGAGGTGTGTGTCTGTGCGGTGGTGGATGAGGTGTATGTCTGTGCGGTGGTGGACGAGGTGTATGTCTGTGCGGTGGTGGATGAGGTGTATGTCTGTGCGGTGGTGGACGAGGTGTATGTCTGTGCGGTGGTGGATGAGGTGTGTGTCTGTGCGGTGGTGGATGAGGTGTGTGTCTGTGCGGTGGTGGATGAGGTGTATGTCTGTGCGGTGGTGGATGAGGTGTGTGTCTGTGCGGTGGTGGATGAGGTGTATGTCTGTGCGGTGGTGGACGAGGTTTATGTCTGTGCGGTGGTGGATGAGGTGTATGTCTGTGCGGTGGTGGATGAGGTGTGTGTCTGTGCGGTGGTGGACGAGGTGTGTGTCTGCGGTGGTGGATGAGGTGTGTGTCTGTGCGGTGGTGGATGAGGTGTATGTCTGTGCGGTGGTGGACGAGGTGTGTGTCTGCGGTGGTGGATGAGGTGTGTGTCTGTGCGGTGGTGGACGAGGTGTGTGTCTGTGCGGTGGTGGACGAGGTGTGTGTCTGTGCGGTGGTGGACGAGGTGTATGTCTGTGCGGTGGTGGATGAGGTATATGTCTGTGCGGTGGTGGATGAGGTGTGTGTCTGTGCGGTGGTGGACGAGGTGTATGTCTGTGCGGTGGTGGACGAGGTGTGTGTCTGTGCGGTGGTGGATGAGGTGTGTGTCTGTGCGGTGGTGGACGAGGTGTATGTCTGTGCGGTGGTGGATGAGGTGTATGTCTGTGCGGTGGTGGATGAGGTGTATGTCTGTGCGGTGGTGGAAGAGATGTGTGTCTGTGCGGTGGTGGATGAGGTGTGTGTCTGTGCGGTGGTGGATGAGGTGTGTGTCTGCGGTGGTGGACGAGGTGCATGTCTGTGCGGTGGTGGACGAGGTGTGTGTCTGCGGTGGTGGACGAGGTGTGTGTCTGTGCGGTGGTGGACGAGGTGTGTGTCTGCGGTGGTGGACGAGGTGTGTGTCTGTGCGGTGGTGGACGAGGTGTGTGTCTGCGGTGGTGGATGAGGTGTGTGTCTGTGCGGTGGTGGATGAGGTGTGTGTCTGCGGTGGTGGATGAGGTGTATGTCTGTGCGGTGGTGGATGAGGTGTATGTCTGTGTGTTGGTGGATGAGGTGTGTGTCGGCGGTGGTGGACGAGGTGTGTGTCTGCGGTGGTGGACGAGGTGCATGTCTGTGCGGTGTTGGATGAGGTGTATGTCTGTGCGGTGGTGGATGAGGTGTGTCTGCGGTGGTGGGCGAGGTGTGTGTCAGCGGTGGTGGACGAGGTGTACGTCTGTGTGGTGGTGGGCGTGATGTGTGTCTCTGTGGTGGTGACGGTGCCAGTGGCAGAAGTGCCGAGAAGTCTGTCTTGTCCCCGGGTGTTTCCTCCAGGTCCCGACTCATCAGATGAATCTTGGTGATGTGGCTGTGGGTGGGGGATGCCAGATGGCCCCCTCCCCTTATGGCCTGGTGATCCTGGAAGACAAAAGACAAGAGACATGGTTAGTGGGTGAGGGTGGTGGGGATTGATGGTGTGCAGGTGATGGAGTTTTAGGGGTTTGGGGGGATGTGGTTGCGGGCGAGGGTAGAACATCTGTTCCAGGATGTTCCGTTCCTGTCTCCGGCTAATGGGATTTCCCATTGTGGTGACCCCATGCTGCCGGGAATTCCGCAGACGAGGGTGCGCTGCTGGCGGAATGGGGAACCCGCCAGCAGAGAATTCACCTGTCTGTTCTCCCATCGGAGGAGATTGTTGCTGATTTATGTTCCTTCTGGGAGCGCAAATCAGTGTCCCAGGAATGCAGCTTTTTACATACGAGGAATAGATAGGATTCTCTCAGGAATTCAGCCGCCCACCCCCATCACGCAAATCAGCCGCCCCCCCCCTCACCGTAAATCAGCAGCCGCCCACCCCCGCACTGCAAATCATCCGCCCACCCCCCACACAGCAAATCAGCGCCGCCCACCCCCACCTGCAAATCAGCTGCCCCCACCCCCCCGTCACCGCATATCAGCCGCCCACCCCCCACACCAAACAGCCGCCCACCCCCCCACAGCAAATCAGCCGCCCACCCCCCACACCGCATATCAGCCGCCCACCCCCCACACAGCAAATCAGCCGCCTACCCCCCGCACCGCAAATCAGCCGCCCACCCCCCCCACCGCAAATCAGCCGCCCACCCCCCGCACCGCAAATCAGCCGCCCACCCACCCCCCCCCACACTGCAAATCAGCCGCCCACCCACACCCCCACATGCAAATCAAGGCCCACCCCCCACCCATACACATCAGCCCCCCACCCCCCACACAGCAAATCAGCCGCCCACCCCCCACACCGCAAATCAGCCGCCCACCCCCCACACTGCAAATCAGGCGCCCACCACCCGCACCGCAAATCAGCCGCCCACCCCCCGCAATGCAAATCAGCCGCCCACCAACCCCCCACACTGCAAATCAGCTGCCCACCCCCCGCACCGCACCTCAGCCGCCCACCCCCCCTCACTGCAAATCAGCCGCCCCACCCCCCCGCACCGCACATCAGCCGCCCACCCCCCTCACTGCAATCAGCCGCTCGCCCCCCTCACCGCAAATCAGCCGCCCACCCCCCGCACCGCAAATCAGCCGCCCGCCCCCCTCACCGCAAATCAGCCGCCCACCCCCGCACCGCAAATCAGCCGCCCGCCCCCCGCACTGCAAATCAGCCGCCCACCCCCCGCACCGCAAATCAGCCACCCACCCCCCGCACTGCAAATCAGGCGCCCACCACCCGCACCGCAAATCAGCCGCCCACCCCCCGCACCGCACATCAGCCGCCCACCCCCCTCACTGCAAATCAGCCGCCCGCCTCCTTCACTGCAAATCAGCCGCCCACCCCCGCACCGCAAATCAGCCGCCCACCCCCCGCACCGCAAATCAGCCGCCCACCCCCCGCACCGCAAATCAGCCGCCCACCCCCCATCACCGCAAATCAGCGCCCCCCCCCCCTCACCGTTAAATCAGCCGCCCCACCCCCTCACCGTAAATCAGCCGCCCACCCCCGCACTGCAAATCAGCCGCCCACCCCCCCCACACAGCAAATCAGCCGCCCACCCCCACACTGCAAATCAGCTGCCCACCCCCCGCACCGCATATCAGCCGCCCACCCCCCCCCACACAGCAAATCAGCCGCCCACCCCCCCCACACAATAATCAGCCGCCCACCCCCCACACCGCATATCAGCCGCCCACCCCCCCGCACCGCAAATCAGCCTCCTACCCCCCACACAGCAAATCAGCCGCCTACCCCCCGCACCGCAAATCAGCCGCCCACCCCCCACACCGCAAATCAGCCGCCCACCCACCCCCCCCCACTGCAAATCAGCCGCCCACCCACACCCCCACACTGCAATCAGAGGCCCCACCCCCCGCACCGCATATCAGACGCCCACCCCCCCACACAGCAAATCAGCCGCTACCCCCCGCCACCGCCAAATCAGCCGCCCACCCCCCCACACCGCAAATCAGCCGCCCACCCCCACACGCAAATCAGCCGCCCACCCACCCCACACTGCAACTCAGCCGCCCACCACCCGCACCGCAAATCAGCCGCCACCCCCCACACCGCAAAATCAGCCGCCCACCCCCCCGCACCGCACATCAGCCGCCCCACCCCCCACACCGCAAATCAGCCGCCCACCCTCCGCACGCAAATCAGCCGCCCACCCCCCCGCACGCATATCAGCCGCCACCCCCCACACAGCAAATCAGCCGCCCTACCCCCCGCCACCGCAAATCAGTCCGCCCACCCCACCGCACCGCAAATCAGCCGCCCACCCCCCACCACCGCAAATCAGCCGCCCCCCCCACACTGCAAATCAGCCGCCCACCACCCGCACCGCAAATCAGCCGCCCCACCCCCCCACACCGCAAATCAGCCGCCCACCCCCCACACTGCAAATCAGGCGCCCACCACCCGCACCGCAAATCAGCCGCCCACCCCCCGCACTGCAAATCAGCCGCCCACCCCCTGCACCGCAAATCAGCCGCCCACCCCCCGCACTGCAAATCAGCCGCCCACCCCCCGCACTGCAAATCAGCCGCCCACCCACCCCCCACACTGCAAATCAGCCGCCCACCCCCCGCACCGCACATCAGCCGCCCACCCCCCTCACTGCAAATCAGCCGCCCACCCCCTTCACTGCAAATCAGCCGCCCACCCCTTCACTGCAAATCAGCCGCCCACCCCCGCACCGCAAATCAGCCGCCCCACCCCCCGCACCGCAAATCATTGTAAGGATTGAAAAGGTTCATCCTTACCCTGCAGACGCTGTTGAAAGACGTAGCGTTTAAAACTTTTGTTGACTTCGATGTCACAGTGATTGTCGAATTTGAGAAGGACTGTTTTGAACTTGGACTTGTCCTCACCTTCAGCGAATGTGAGGGAGTTAAAAATGTGGATGGCGTGGTCCTTGGCCGTGGAGAGAAAGAGAGCAATCTTTCTGGCATCTGAGGCGGCTTCAAGGTCGGTGGCTTCGAGGTACAGCTGAAACTTCTGCTTAAATATCATCCAGTTGGCACCGAGGTTGCTGGTGATGCGGAGCGGCGGGGGAGGGCGGACGCTGTCCATTCTACCAGATGGCTGATCGCTCGTCAAAGGCAGACTATCTCATGATAGCTCCATCAAACTCTAACATCACGCACTGGTACCATGATGTGTTGGGTATGCTGGGTCTGCGAGGGCTGCGTTTACCATAGCAGTGAGAGAGACAGGCTTCCAACACTTGGAGAAGTACAACTCTATTTTATTTAACTATGAGCTGTTAAACATACTTGCACTGTGAGTTGACACTATATTAAGTTGACTGGAGACCTGAGGCTAACCTGACCAGACTATCCTGCTAGCACATGCTAGATGTTCGTGTTGCTGATCACAGGCTCTGGCTGTCTCAGAGGCTGCATCCCAAGAGAGCGGGAAAACTAGTGCCCTCTGGCTTTATAGTGGCCGTGTCCTGTCTGGTGATTGGCTGCTGTGTTCTGTGTGTTGATTGGTCATTCAGTGTGTCAGTCAGTGTCTGTCTATGCACCATCATATACTGTGTGTATATTATGACACTGACCATGTTTTCACCAGTGTTAGGGTTCAACCCTCAAAGCTTTCTCATTCAAAGCTGTCCTCTTATCAACGTCAGCCGTACTGCCTGCCCAGATGAAAAAATAGTTTCTCAACTTGATTAAGTTGATTAACCCATTGATTAACGGTGTTCGCTCCATCATTCCCACATAGAGTGCGGAAGCAAATGGAACACACTAAAAGAAACTATCTACAATACCACACTCAACACTTGGGAAGCAAGAGCAGGAAAATGCTGACAGGTTTAAAGCTAACATCACTGTGATGGAAATTAACATGAAAGCCAAGCGATCCGCCCTCATAAATTACGAGTGAGATCCGAGCCTGAAGAAGTGGAATGATCTAAGCTGCCAAAGTAAACGCCAATATACCGTTAGGCAGCAACTTGGTTACAACTTGCCAGAATAACTAGATGTCCTTCGACACGGAGAGTATGAGAGGCATGCATGAAGGTATCAAAATGGCAACAGACACATCAGCAAAGAAAATGGCTCAATTGAAAATAAAGGCAGGGAATTTCATCACTGACTTTTATTCGTTCAGGGATATGGGCGTCGCCGGCTGGGCCAGCATTTAGTGCCTATCCCTGACTGCTCTTGAGCTGCGTGACTTACTCGGCTATTTCAGAGAACATTTGAGTCAACCACAATGGTATGGGTTTGGAGTCATGTGTAGGCCAGGCCAGGTAAAGATGGCAGACTTCCTTGTCGTAATATACACATCAGTATATAATGGTGCAGACACACACTGACTGACGCACTGCAAGACCAATCAACACACACAGCACAGCAGCCAATCAACAGATAGGGCGCGCTCACTATAAAGCCAGAGGACACTAGTTTTCCCGCTCATTCGGGATGTAGCCTCTGAGAAGGACAGAGCTCGCAGCTTGTAGCACAGATCTTCACCATGTGCTAACAGTTTAGGCTGGTCAGGGTAGGCATAGGTCTTCAGTTAATCTAACATAGTGTCGACCCACAGTGAAAGTATGTTCAACAGTTCCTAGCTTAATAAAATAGTGTTGTACTATTTCAAATGTTGGTAGCCTGTCTGTGGTACTGCTGAGGAAAACGCAGTCTCCACAGATCCAGAGTACCCAACACATCATTCCTTTCCTAAAGAACATTATTGAACCAGATGGGTTTTTGCGACAATCGACAATGGTTTCAGTCATCATTAGACTTTTAATTCTAGATTTTGTAATTGAATTCAATTTCACCATCTGTTGTGGTGGGATTCAAACCCAGGTCCCCAGAGCATTACCTCGGATCTCTGGATTACAATATCACTGTGCCACCATCTCAAGAAAGTCCTGGCCTATATATTGCCATAATCTCATCAAGACATTCACCATGTGAGAGGATGTGGTCACTTTAAGCAGCTGGGGAAAAAAATAGTTGCTTGCCAAAGCTGCTCAGTGTGATCTCCTCTTTCCATGTTAGCACACTGGGTAAGGTGTACCATGATGAGGACAACATTGGAACTCCTTGAGATCTGAAATTGGAGCAAACTGACACCCTTTGACATATTCTCTCTGCTGCTGTCATTTGCCTCCAGGTCATCTACAGAAGGTACATGCATACTAGAACTGACAGCAGTTCTAGCTTGCTCATCTGAGATGAAAGGCAAAGGTGCACAAGTGCTTATCAGGGAGTTACTCTCTGCTGACAATGCCACACGAACATTCCATACTCAAGAACATATGTAATGGCAAATAGACAGACTTTCTCATGCCTGTAAAGAATTTGGTTTGACCATTAGCACCAGGAAGCCAAATGCCACAGTCCAGGATGTTTCCATACCATCATCTATCGGCATTGACAATGTGATGCTGGAGGTTGTTGATTGCTTCACCATCGCCAGCAATCTGTCACTTGATGCTGAAATCAACAAACACATCGCAAAAGCTGCAGCTGTTATGTCCAAGTTGAGTAAGAGATTGGGGAAAAGCAGAAAATGACTGAGAACATCAGTCTATGGGCCTGCCAAGCTTATATTACCAACACACTCCTCAACAGTGGAGACACCTGAACAACAGATGCTAGGCTGGCGAAGAGGCTGAACAGTTTCCACCTTCACTTCTCAGGAATATCCTTGGCGTCTCTTGGCAAGACAAAGTCACCAACTCAGAGGTCCTAGAGTGTGCTAATTCCTTCAGCATACACACATTGCTAAGCCAATGATGTCTACACTGGCTCTGCCACATTCACATGATAGATGACAGCCATATTCTCAAAAACCTTCTGAATGGTGAACTGACCAGGGCGCGATTCTCCCAAAATATTGTGAAGTTAATTTGTGGCGGGTTTTTCAGGGAGTTTCCCGCCGGCTCTGTCGGCAAGTTCCCCACCTCCATTCAATGGCACTTTTTTGGGCCCTGGTGAGTTTCTCACTTATTTAGCCCACACGTAGAGGGCGGGATTCTCCGTCCTGCCACAGCCGTTTTCCGGTGCAGCACACCCCCGCCGACAACGGTATCCTCCTTCCTGGCAGCCGACCAATGGGCTTCACATTGTGAGAACCCTCACTCTGTCGGGAAATCCGTGGGCATGAGTGCGCTGCCACGAAGCGGAGGATCCCGCCGACTGAGAATCCCGCTCAGAAATAGTTTTAGCACTGAGGAGCTGAATTCAGAGCTCGGGCTGCCGTTTTGAAAGGGTGCCACGATTTCTAAGTGAGCTTGTGGATCCCAGTGGCTTTTACAACGTCAGGACATCCCAAAGTGCTTTACAACCAATGAAATGAGCCTGGAATGTATTCTCAGCTGTAATGTAGGCAATGCAGCAACATTTGCATGCAGCAAAGTAACACAAAGAACAATGTGATAATGAACAAATGATGTGTTTTTGTGATGCTAAGAGACAAATATTGGTCAGGACATGGGGATAACCTGCTGCTGCTCTTCAAACTAATTGCATAGGATCTTTTAGATCCACCTGAGAGTACAAATGGCTCATTGGTTTAATGTCTTCATCCAAAGAAGGTCTCTCTTACAATGCAGCACTCCCTCAGTACTGCATGGAGTGCCAGCCTAGATTGCAGCACTCAGATCCTGGAGTGGAACTTTAATCCACAACCTGTTGCTGCTGAGACAAGAATGCTACCAACTGAACAATGATAATAATACACATTGCTAAAAAAGGAATCTGGTGGGTGCTTTGGCAAGGGGCGGGGGGGGGGGGGGGGGCAGGTGTGGGGGGGGGGGGTTGCAATTGAATGGTCGTCTTTCATCTGGATTCCCGCCCACCTTCACCAGGTAGCATTTTACACTGGGGTGGGAAGGGCCTCAGACGAAGAAATCCTTCCTTGCCCCAATTGTTATCACGGAGAATACGCCAGAACACTTTTGCCCACCCCATGCCTCCATTTCTCTTGAAAAGGTCTCCATGCCTCGGCATGTTCCCTTTTTTGCCGAAGAGATAGGTCCATGTGTATGAACATATGTACATTCTAGCAAGTGTAAGTGAGGCACATTGCAAACTTGGGCTAATATTTCTAAATTGGTTGTTAGTGTACTTCTTAGCACACCCAGGGCTGTTCAGGAAGTGTTGCCCAATCATGGAATCACATCTAACATTAGACATTATGTTAGAGAGTTTTTCAGATACGGTCTGCCTATTGCAAGCAGTCGAATACATATACACCCATGCCTCTACATTAATGGGTATCACTTCAATTTTATGCACTAAGGTTAGATATGCTTACTTAGTTTGGACTTTAAATGACCACATACTGTCTGTTGGTGCAGAGTGTCGATTGAACCCATTGTGTCCGTCAATGAGTTTGAGATGGGTTGGAATTTACAACAAAGAGTCTATTTTAGAGCAAAGTCTACTTACAAAGCATAGTCTATTTGGTGCACACCACAGCAAAAAGTTTACAGTGGCTATTTACAGTAGCTACAAACTACAGCAAACAGAACTCATAACTGAATTAGGGGGATTATATCTCATAAAAACAGGGTGATTTCTCCAGCAAGTGAGTGGAAAATAATTACATAAGTGGAAGAAAGATCGTTACATATAAATGGTATGCATCATATCAATTCTAGTCACTTACAGCAGCACCAGCCCCTGGTGTGATTGACAGGAGAATTACTCAATCATTTCCATTCAGGCCAGGCATAGTGGTGTGCATTATATGCTGCCATAGTGGCAAACAAATGCTTGATATTTTCAAATGAAGCACCTCTCTGTTGTTTTAACAGACATGTACAGCAGATCTAAAAAAAAACTTAATAGAGCCAAGTAAAAGAATGTATTATTTTACAAAGTCCAATAGCAATCAATGTCAATCATTTAAAAGGTTATGCTAATATGTTTACATATTTGTTCAGTAATTTCTATTTTTCTTTGTCCTAGATTTTTCCCACCTATAGCCTGTTGGAAAGAAACGGCCCACACGTTTCCCACGTTGAAAGCTATGAAGTCTCTACTAGAAGCTCTTTCGGATACGACTTTCCGAACAATCACGACTGATCTCCTTTATATTGCATCCAATGAAGTGCAGTATGATGACACTAAAGTAGATCTCAACATGACAAAACTTGGTTATGTCACTCAGAATCTGCACTCGTCCCTGGGAAAAGGCAATGCTTATCTGGAAAAAATGACAGCGGGGGAGGAGCTTTTATCCAATGCTAACCTTTATGATTCAATGAATGCTACTAATTACCTGTACAACCAATCAATTATGAATGATGAGTCGACAATACGTTGGAGAAAATTTCATGGACATGGAATGCTTATGATTTTAACTCCAAGTCAACAGATGGCTGTCGCTGTATTGGCTTTGACTTTGGGGACATTCACAGTACAGAGAATGTATTGATTCTATGTGTTATAATTCGATCTCGCAGTCTCAGATACAAACCATCTTACCACTTTATAGGCAGCCTGGCAGTGGCCGACCTCCTGGGCAGTGTGATCTTTGTGTATAGTTTGTGGACTTCCACGTATTCCAGAGGAAAGACAGCCCCAATGTCTTCCTGTTCAATTAGGTGGTGTTACACGCCTCCTTCACAGCTTCAGGGGCAGCCTCTTCCTCACAGCCATTGATAGATACATCTCTATACACAAACCCCTTGCCTATAAGAGGATTGTCACACGGCCAAAAGCATGGTCGCTTTCACGGTTATGTGGACCATATCAATTTATAATTGCCGTGCTGCCTCTGTTGGGCTGGAACTGTAAAAAACTGAACTCTGTCTGCTCGGACATCTTTCCTCTCATTGACGAGACTTATCTAATGTTCTGGATTGGTGTGACAAGCATTTTGCTGCTTTTCATCATTTATGCCTATGTGTACATTTTATGGAAAGCACATGTTCACGCTGTCCGCATGATCCAACGCGGCACCCAGAAGAGTATATTGTACAGGTGACTGAGGGCGGCAAAGTGCAAACCGTGCGTCTCGATCAAACACGCATGGACATCCGGCTGGCCAAGACGCTTGTCCTTATTCTTGTGGTCCTCATCATCTGCTGGGGACCTCTCCTAGCCATCATGGTGTGCGACGTCTTTGGGAAAATGAACAAGCTCGTAAAGACGATCTTTGCCTTTTGCAGTATGCTGTGCTTACTCAATTCAACAGTTAATCCTATTATCTACGCTTTGAGGAGCAAGATCTGAGGCATGCTTTCCGTAGCATGTTCTGCTCCTGCAAGGGGGCATCAGCTCAGCCGCTGGAAAACAGCCTGGAGTCGGACTGCCAACAGAAACAGGGGAACCACCCCTGGCACCATGCAAACAGCTGCCAGGACCTGCATCAAAAGCACTGTAAAAGTAGCTCAAGTGGCCATCTCAGTCTCCACAGAGACATCAGCTGAGGCAGTCTGAGTATAAGAATCTGATGATTCGCACTGACAATAATTCTTTAATGGTTAAATCGCATTCCTCTAAAGATCATTTCAAAAGAACTTAGGCAGCACTTCTAACATTTTGCCATGACATCACTCGCACTAGCTTTGGATATACAGCAAAGCCAACTTAGAAACTGCACCCATCCAACTGGCTCATGCACGTCAAACTAGAACCAAGCTTTTGATTAATAACTTGGTTTGCACTGTAAGAGTGAAACAGAATATGTATGGGAATACCACAGATATCACTAAAATAACATTCTCAAGGACCATCCGTAAGCCATCTGGAAATGAGGATGCCCTTTTAAGAATGTCCAAGAAGTTAATGTCTGTCACATGTACAATAATGATGCAGGTACTTCTAGGACGTTCAAGGGAACCCACTTTATACTTCATGATTGATGCCACCTCTGTGTTGCTGTTTGTCCGCCCTAGTCCTGGTGATGTATTTGGCTGGTTTGCTCATATTTAGATAGGACTGGACCAAATTTTGGCCACGGCTATAGCTTCCTAATTGCAACTGGTCAGAACAAAGCAACATATGAGAACACATAACCACATAGTGGGCTATTGTGCATGCTGATCATAAGAGCCAACTGATTAATTGACTCATCATTGATATGATCAATGGTGCATCCCCTGTTGGATTATATTTGAACTTACAAATTAATGATCTGCTATTATAATGAAATAACTTATTGATTGTCTACCAGCAGCTAAGCTTAACTTTTTATTCTTTCTTCGTCATGTGGCAGATATCGACCTGATCGATTCCTTTTAATACGTAACGGTGCTTGTTGTGGGTGTATATAAGCTTTACACTAAACTTGACATAACCTTAATTGCCAGCTCCGTTAGCTTTTAAATATTGGATTAAGCTACTCATTAAAAAAAAAAATGATCTGTGAACTAGCAGTGTCATTGGGCCATTTAGTAAACCAGTTCACTTCTTGCTGGTTGTGCAGGTTGATTTGTAATCTGCATTTAGATGCCTTGGCACTGGGGATAAAGATTTCTGTCTGGCAACAATCAGCAAGAGCAATTTGAAAGTAAATAAAGGTGCAATTATGGAATATTTTAATAACACCAAAATATCCTACTGATGGTTAAATTTGACTTTTCTATCCAACCCTGATTGTTGGAATAATTACTCGGGTGGTTTTGAATTCAGAAGCACAGATCATTTTTCAAAACTCCCTAAAGCTGTAGTTTTCAAAATAATATTGGACAGATGGGCTGAGAAATTGGGCTCTTTTGGTGCTTGTTTTTTGGGTAACCTGAGTGCTCTTACGCTCCAAAACGATGTCCACACACCTGTGCACACCTGTGGGACGAATTAAGCTACATGATGCAAGCAGCCAAACATCACAGAAGTATGGAGAGCAGGAAGATATCAGAGCTAAACATCGTGCAATGCTGACTTGATGCCAGCAAAGGTATTATGAAATTTTGACCCAGCTAGCTGTCAGGTCAAAACCCTACAACATCTAAACATATGTTCAACAGCAGGAAAGACCCATCCCATCCCCACCACAACCACCAGCACTATTTAAATGGATTTGTCAACTACTTACAGGTTAGATGCTGGTTAATCTCTTTGGTTGTTGCTATGATTCTATAAGTATTTGGTGCTTTCTATAGATTGTTTCATTTTGGAACAGTCTCTGGGGAGTAGTGTGACAGGTGCAGCATGACGTTGCTGACTTCAAGGCTTCTGCACAAACCAACTGTGTGCACTCATAGACATTCCCTTGGAATACAGCATGACTTGGAGAATGAGGGGAAGCCATACAGAGCAAGGCAAGCTGCTGGAAGAAGGAGGAGGAGAAGAAATGAGCAATTCTCATTAAGCTTAGCAAGGAACAGGGTGTGTGATATCTGTGCTTCAGTAAGAATGTCCTTATTGAAATCTAACCGCATGTTGCAATCTTTGTTAGCAGGGACAATTGTCGAGTGTCTGTGAATTTAACTATGGTAATGAACTTTTAAATGCCTGCCTCCTTCCAGGCTGGGATTGTAAACATTTGAACACCCTCCCAGTTTGTAATTCACTATTACACAAAGGAGTCCCTGAGACTCTGCGCAATGAGAGTTAAACTACTATTTATTCTATCTTTCCCAAGAGAAACTGACAAGGTGAGAACATATCTTCATATGATTTCAGGGTTCCCCATGGTGCAGTATGCCATTGACTGCAGACACATCACTTGTCAGCATCGCAAGGAAAACTCTTGCCCTATACTGGTACTGAGAAGGGATTCCACACCCTTGTGTGTGACAATAGACAATAAATCATGTAGATCGATGTCCATACCCTGGTAGCAGTCATGATGCTATCATTTTGCAGAAATCTGCTGTGCCAGCTGCGTTTGAACCATAATAGCAAATCAAACAGTGGCTACTAAACAGAGAAGAGCGATCCACTGACTTGATGTCTGATGACTCTGGTGAATGACCCATGCACATATTTGCAGCATTGCATCTAAAGAAAGCCCCGCTGCCATATGCAGTGTGATTGAGCAGGTCACTGGGTGCTTCAGCTATGTTTCTGCTGCCTGGATAGCTCTGTCAGTGAGTGGTTTGCCTGATGCGGGCTGCTATGGTTGAATAGCTGACAGTGTGCAAGCTGTGGTGTGTGGTTTGCGCCAGTGCTAAGTGTGTGAGAATGAGCAAGAACATAGAATTGTTGGGTATGTGTTTTGATTGATAATATTGTAGGTTGGTGACCTCCCTGACTATGTTCTCCCATCGACTTCAGAGCATGTGACTTCCAGTGCAGCTTCTGAAAACCCTTGGAGCTCACTATGTCCATTTCTCCTCCATTATCCATTTCTTTCCAGGTCAGATTCTGGTCAATCGTGACTCTCAGCACCTGTTCCTACCAAATGTACCTCTCCCTTCAGAATCGCAGGATAGCTTTAAGCTAACTTTTAAACGATGTGAGGTCACTCACAGTATTGGCCCCCTTGCTGACATATTTAACTAATGAACAGAGCAGTTAGCCTGGCTGAAGCAGAGATTGTGTTAAAAGATCGGGCAGTGCGCAGTTGAGGTTCAGCCTGCATTGCACTCAATGGGTGGGTGTTAATCACACAATGGAATCCACGCACCCATTTTCAGTGCTATTCAATTTAGCCCCAATGTGTCAGCGGTTGCTACACTGTGACTTGGTACACACAAGTGGCCAACAAAGTTGATTCTTTCCATTCTCCACTCTCATTCCTAATGATGACACACAAATGATTATTGGGCTTATTGAATTGTTCCATTCTGTTGAAGGATGAATGGGACACATCGACCAGTTTCATAATAGTAAGTACACTGGAGATTATCATTTGGACATATTAACAGATTATAATTTGCCTCGTTTGTATGATACTTTTCTGCCCAATATCTTTACTCCAGCATTAGTAAATTTATCTCACATGGCTCATTGCTTCTGTTAATGATGAATGCATACAAATGCGTCAAAAATTCATATGTTAATATACAAAATAAGTTCCAGGCTAATGTGTCTTTTTGACACCATACACAGGATCTCAAGGAACTCATAGCTGAAAAATGATGTTGATACTCATGGAATGATGTTGCCATGTGAATTGGTTTACACAAGCCAAAGGGGGACTTTATTAAGGTAGGCTCCATACTCATCTGAAACTTTAGTGTTTTATTAAGGTAGGCTACATATTCATCTGAAACTTTAGTGTTGGATCCCAACAGCTGTTGCTTTACAAAGATCAAGATCAGCCTTTGTTTTGACTTTGGAAGGTCCCTCACAACTGCAAACTATAACACAATTAGTTCATGGTGCCAATTAGCAATTCTGGAAAGTGTGAAAATAGATACGTCCCCTGGGCCGGATGGGATTTATCCTAGGATTCTCTGGAAGCTAGGGAGGAGTAAATTCTATGATTCTATGATTGCCGAGCCTTTGGCTTTGATCTTTATGTTGTCATTGTCTACAGGAATAGTGCCAGAAAACTGGAGGATAGCAAATGTTGTTCCCTTGTTCAAGAAGGGGAGTAGAGACAACGTTGGTATCTATAGACCAGTGAGCCTTACTTCTGTTGTGGGCAAAGTCTTGGAAAGGATTTTAAGAGATAGGATTTATAATCATCTGGAAAGGAATAATTTGATTAGAGATAGTCACATGGTTTTGTGAAGGATAGGTCGTGCCTCACAAACCTTATTGAGTTCTTTGAGAAGGTGACCAAACAGGTGGACGAGGGTAAAGCAGTTGATGTGGTGTATATGGATTTCTGTAAAGCGTTTGATAAGGTTCCCCATGGTAGGCTATTGCAGAAACACAGATGCATAGGATTGAGAGTGATGTAGCGCTTGGATCAGAAATTGGCTAGCTGTAAGAAGACAGAGGGTGGTGGTTGATGGGAAATGTTCAGCCTGGAGTTCAATTACTAGTGGTGTACTACACCAATGGGGCCATTGCTGTTTGTCATTTTTATAAATGACCTGGGGGAGGGTATAGATGGATGTGAGTAAATTTGCAGATGACACTAAAGTCGGTGGAGTTGTGGACAGTGCGGAAGGATGTTGCAGGTTACAGAGGGACAGAGATAAGCTGCAGAGCTGGGCTGAGAAGTGACAAATGGAGTTTAATGCAGAAAAATGTGAGGTGATTCATTTTGGAAGGAGTAACAAGAATACAGAGTACTAGGCTAATGGTAAGATTCTTGGTAGTGTGGATGAGCAGAGAGATCTCAGTGTCCATGTATATAGATCCCTGAAAGTTGCCACCAGGTTGATAGGGTTGTGAAGAAGGTGTACGGTGTCTTAGCTTTTATTGGTAGAGGGATTGAGTTTCGGAGCCATGAGGTCATGTTGCAGCTGTACAAAACTCTGGTGCGGCCGCAATTGGAGTATTGCATGCAGTTCTGGTCGCCGCAGTATAGGAAGGATGTGGAAGCATTGAAAAGGGTGCAGAGGAGATGTGCAGGATAGGTGGATTGGCCATGCTAATTGTCCTCAGTGTCCAACATTGCCCTTAGTGTTGGGTGGGGTTACTGGTTATGGGGATAGGGTGGAGATGTAGGCTTGGGTAGGGTGCTCTTTCCAGGAGCCGGTGCAAACTCGATGGGCCGAATGGCCTCCTTCTGTACTGTAAATTTTATGATAAAAGGAAAGTAGTCTACTTAATTCCCAGCTGAGAGGGACAGGAAGGAACTTATGACTGTGATATGTAGATATTATTGACAAGTTGGATGAATTGTGTGCTTGTAATTCCCAATTGTGCAGCATGCTTAAGTCACAAGTAAAAATATCAGAAGCAAGTGAGCAGAGGATTAATAGGTGAATGGGACTTGGTGTAAGTTAGAACATGGGCAATCAAATTTGTTTGGCCTCAAGTTTACAAAGGGTGGAATGTGAGTTTCCAAAGGAATGCATTGGAATAGTCAAAGTCAGAGATAGCAAAGGGGTGGATGAGGTTGCCACAGCAGCTAAAGTCATTTCGGCAATTAAATAAACACTCTTAGTGATGATGTGGTTTGTAGTCACAAGATCATCTCTGATCACTTATGAGACCAAGGTGGTGAACTATCTGGTTTCGTCTTCGACAGTTGCCAGGGAGATGAGTGGAGTCAGTAGCCATTGAGTTGAGTTGGGGCTGGGGACAAAAGACATCATTGACTTCAGCCTTTCCAGTATTTAATTGAAGGAAATTTTGAGTCATCCAGCATTGGATGTGGGGCAAGCAGTCTGATAATCTTGTCATAGTGCAGGGGGCGGAAAGAGATGGTGGTGAGGTGGGTGACGTCAGTGTGACTTATATGTGAAAACTACTGCTGTACTTTCGGATTGCTTCGGATTTCGGACATTTCTGAGGAGAGGCATGCAGGTGAGAAACAAGAGGAGGTCAAGGATAGATCCGAGGGGGACACCGGACCTAATGTTGAAGGGCTAGAGATATTTCAGGTGACTCTTTGGCTATGGTTAGATAGAGATGAACAGAAACAGGTGAAAGCAGCCCCACTTAGCTGGACAAGAGTGAAGAGGTGCTGGAGGAAAATGGTATGGCCAGCTGTGGTAAAGTCTGAAGATTGTCAAGGAGGCAGAGAAGGGCTAGGTTCCCTTTGGCACTGTCTCACAGGATATCATAGAATCATTGAATTTACAGTGCAGAAGGAGGCCATTCGGCCCATCGAGTCTGCACCGGCCCTTAGAAAAGAGTACCCTACTTAAGCTCACACCTCCACCCTATCCCCGTTACCCAGCAACCCCACCTAACCTTTTTTTGGACACTAAGGGAAATTTAGCATGGCCAATGCACCTAACTTCGACATCTTGGACTGTGGGAAGAAACCCACACAGACACAGGGAGAATGTACAGACTCCGCACAGACAGTGACCCAAGCCGGGAATCAAACTTGGGATCCTGGAGCTGTGAAGCGACCATGTGCTACCATGCTGCCCGGGTCATTTGTGACTTTGATGTGTTGATAAGAGCTATTCAGTATTGTGCTGGGGTAGACCGGATTGAAAACAGTTCTGGAAAGATGCG